>NC_139001.1:44329671-44753727 GCF_964374135.1 Grampus griseus | reverse complement strand
ACCACAACAGTATGAAACTAGAAATCTATTACAGGAAGAAAAATTGGAAAAATCACAAACACAGGGAGACTAAACAACATGCTACTAAAAAACCAATTAGTCAATGAAGAAATCAAAGAGGAAAAGAAAATACCTCAAGAAAAATGAAAACAGAAACACAACTTTCTATCTAGGGGATGCAAAAAGAAGTTCTAAGAGGGAAGTTTATATGATACAGGGCCTACCTCAGGAAACAAGAAAAATCTCAAATAAACAACCTAACCTTCCATCTAAAGGAATTAGAAAGAAAAGAACAAAGCCCAAAGTCAGCAGAAGGAAGGAAATAAAGATCAGAGAGGAAATAAATAAAATAGAAACAAAAAAGCAATAGAAACAATCAATGAAAACAACAGCTGGTTCTTTGAAAAGATAAACAAAATTGATAAACTTTTAGCCAGCCTCATCAAGAAGAAAAAGAGAATGCAAATAAACAAAATATTTAAGAAATGAGAGAGGAGAAATAACAACTGATACCACAGAGACACAAAAAATCATAAGAGAATACTATGAAAAGTTACATGCCAACAGATTAGACAACCTAGAAGAAAAGGACAAATTTCTAGAACTATGCAACCTTCCAAGACTGAATTGGGAAGAAATAGACAATCTGAACAAACCAATCATAAGTAGAAAAATTTAGTTTGTAAAAAAAAAAAAAATCCCAGCAAACAAAAGTCCAGGACCAGACAGCTTCACAGAGGAATTCTACCAAACACATAAAGAAGAACTAATACCTATCCTTCTCAAACTATCCCAAAAAACTGAAGAGTAGGGAACACTCCCAAATTCATTCTACAAGGCCACCATTACTCTAATACCAATATCAGACAAACACACTGCAAAAAAAGAAAATTACAG
The DNA here is from genome assembly GCF_964374135.1 of Grampus griseus. Lineage (NCBI taxonomy): Eukaryota > Metazoa > Chordata > Mammalia > Artiodactyla > Delphinidae > Grampus > Grampus griseus. The sequence continues at coordinate 44,752,830 of NC_139001.1, read as the reverse complement.
GCCAATATCTTTGACGGATATAGATGCAAAAATCCTCAACAAACTTTAACAAACTGAATTCAACAATATATAAAAAAAGGATCATACATCATGATCAAGTGGGATTTATTCCAGGGATGCAAGAATGGTTCAATATTTAAAAATCAATGAATGTGATACACCATGTTAGCAAAAGGAAGGTTAAAAACACATGGAAAAGAGATTCCCCAAAGAAATAGTTTTGTGCTATATCTAAAACATAGAAAAGTAGAATCCAGATATATACCCATCAGTGGAATTTCTGGATCATATGGTAGTTCTATTTTTAGTTTTTTTAGGAACCAGCAACTATTTTCCACAGTGGCTACACCAATTTACATTCCAACAAGAGTTCCCCTTTCTCCACATCGTCACCAACATTTGTTATTTGTAGACTTTTTGATGATAGTCATTCTGACAGGTATGAAGTGATATCTCATTGTGGTTTTGATTTATATTTCTCTAATAATTAGTGATGTTGAGCATCTTTTCATGTGCATGTTAGCCATCTGTATGTCTTCTTTGGAAAAATTTCTATTCAGATCTGCCATTTTTTAATTGGGCTGTTTGTTTTTTTGAATTTGAAAAAGATACATGCACCCCAATGTTCATAGCAGCATTGTTTACAAAAGTCTATATATGGAAGCAATGCAAGTATCCATCAACAGATGAATGGATAAATAAGATGTGATACATATATATATATATACACCACATATATAATACACACATAAACAAACACACACAATGGAATATTGCTCAGCGATAAAAAAAGAATGAAATTCTGTCATTTGCAACAATGAGGATGGACCTAGAGAGTATTAAGCTTAGTGAAGTAAGTCAGAGAAAGACAAATACTGTATGTTACCACTTATATGTGGAATCTAAAAAAATAAACAAATGTATATAACAAAACAGAAACAGACTCACAGATATAGAACACAAGCTAGTGGATACTAGTTGGGAAAGGGAAAGGAGGAGGGGCATGATAGGGGTATGGGATTAAGAGATACAAACTACTATGTATAAAAATCAATAAGCAAAAAGGATATATTGTACAGCACAGGGAAATATAGGCATTATTTAGTAACAACTTTAAATGAAGTTTGATCTATAAAAATATTGAATCACTATGCTGTACACCTGAAACTAATATAATATTGTAAAGCAACTATACTTCAATAGAAAAAGCAGAAACCAAACACAAATAAGATTTTGCTTCCATATGTTACAAAACTTATGGTGTGATCTAGCTGAAGTTGAAGTATATGGTATGTCTCCAGTGATTAAGAAGATTATTTTATTTGAATAAAGTTTGGTGCTAAATTTCTCACCTAATCTGGTAATTTTATAAATAGACTTCTCATTTCTCTAAACCCTAAACTTAGACTTCAATAAAATCCACTTTAATTTGTGCCATATGGTGCCATTAATCAAATTAGTGTATTTGTAGAAGTATTTGCCTATTCAAATTATTAAATGTTGAAATTTCATAGTGATTTCTCCATAAATCGTGACTCCATTTAAACTTTTGCCACAAAATATTATATGCTAATATTTAGAACTTGAAAGTTTCCCTGCACTTAAAAGAAGCCATTTTCTTAGCAGCATTTTAGAATAATGAGCAACATGTTATGGTACCAAAAATCTAAGCTTCAGGAGCCAGCACCCCACTCTACACTGTATCCCCTCGACCTCACCTCAAGAAACACATAAAATATACTATTTTCTTCAAAAATTATTAAGCAGCACTTTTTTCTCTAACCCCTCTCCCCATCCTCTAGCTATTTTCTTTTTTTTTTTTTTTTTGTGGTACACGGACCTCTCACTGTTGTGGCCTCTCCCGTTGCAGAGCACAGGCTCCGGACGCACAGGCTCAGCGGCCATGGCTCACGGGCCCAGACGCTCCGCGGCATGTGGGATCTTCCCGGACCGGGACACGAACCCGTGTCTCCTGCATTGGCAGGAGGACTCTCAACCACTGCGCCATCAGGGAAGCCCCCTCTAGCTATTTTCTTATAGGTCACTCTTCCCCAACAACTCTTGACCCAAATTGCATTTCAAAAAATAATATCTTAGAATTAGGATATTATTAATAATTATTAAGATTAATAATATTAATCTTACATTGTTTCTTTTTATAAAAGTTCCTTGTAAACTATAACAATGTGTAAGACTTGCTATGAAGTGCCTGTCTCCACTCATTCTCTTTTCAGTGAATTTTCCAGCCACCACAAACCCTACTGCCTATCAGAATTCCTGAATGCTCAGCCTAGAGCTGGTTCCACAGAACCATTTGAAGAGACTATAAATTGATGAATATCACATAATAAATCCTGCTTAAACCAGCATAGATTCTGTTCTCTTCAACTAAAGATCCTAGCAATATCATGGTTTTATATTGTATGTCCTATGAAGGTCTTCCCTATCTCAGAGTTATATTTTGCTATATTTTAAAGCTTTTATGTATGCATTTGTAACTATGAGATTATTTTCTAGAAATTTCTAACTGAGTTTTGCTGGTATATAAAAGTTACTTTGTTGAACTGTTTTTATAAGTTCTAATTGTTTTATAATCAATTCTCTTGGACTTTACAGGTAAATCATATCTGCAAACAATAAGGCTTTGTTTCCTTTTTCCCAATATTCATAACTCCTATTTCTTTACCTTATTATATTGGCTAAGATCAGCAATACAATATTGATTAGTAATGGTGATACCAGTCATTCTTAGCTTTTCCTAATAATAGAAATGCTTTCTCGCTTCTGGTAGATAACTAAAGTGTTTCACTGAGAAGAGATTTATGAATTTTGTCAAATAATTTTGATAAATCAAGGAAAATGGGGACTGAGAAGTGATTATTTATGAGACTCACCTAAAAGCAAACAAAAACATACATGAAGTTTGAAACAAACAGAATGGGCAAAACCAAAGATCAGGAAAATCTAACAACAAAACTAACAACAGAAACTATAAAAGGTATAAAGATAAAGAATAATATTTCAGATTGATACAAGAAATAAAATAATTTTTGGACATTTGGTATCAGCCAACTTAATGCATCCACTACCCCAGTGCTAGAAAATGGGCTCATGAATGGAGTGGCTATGGTAGGAACGATAGAGGTTATGCGTGGGACAAACAACTAAGACACTCACTTACCAAGGCTTCTTTACCTTCTGCTGGCAGAGGTCTAATCTGCCAGGAGCAGAAATCAACACTAAACTCTTAATATGGCACTATTACTTAAGAATAACAACCAGCTAAAACTAGACACATATTCTGAGTATAGGTTTGCCTTACCTCCCTTCAGGGTCCCAGCTAGCACCCTTTCGATTAAGAAGTGTTTCATCTATGAGCATGGGATCCCTCACAACATTGCATCAGACCAGTGGATCCACTTCATAGCAAAAGAGGTGTGGAAGTGGGCCCAAGACCAGGGTATCCACTGGCCATATCATACACCACTCCATTCAGAAGCTGCCAGATTAACAGAGAATTGAAGTGGCCTGCTGGAGACACAGCTGAAGCACCAGCTCAGAGGCAACACTCTCTGAGAATGGGTTGTTCTCCAACACACAGCACACACATTGAGTCAAGGACCTTTATAGTGTACTATGTACTATGTACCTTTGTATGTCTCCAATGGGAAGACATTATATTAATAAATTAATGAATTATTTTACAAATAAATCTTTTTTAAAAGAGAAATTTATCAAGTGAGTGTTTACACAAGGAACATCAATAATAGATAATGCCACCAAGTGGTTTCCCAGAAAATATAGAGAGCTTATTTATAATTATATGTTTGTCTTGATATAAAGCCCAAGGTATATTTTTTTTAAAAACCACAGTTGTGAAGTCATTTCTGAAGAATGATATGATAATCAGCATGGTGTTTTCTAGTAATTAAAATGTCATAAAGTTCTAAGTTAACCTTAAAAATGCATTCCAATATACATTAGGTGCAGAAAAATACTGTTTGATTCCGCGTATACGAGGTACCTGGAATAGTCAAATTCACAGAGTCAGAAAGTACACTGGTAGATGCCAGGGGCCGGGAGATGGGGCGGCGGGGAGGCGGAATGGGGAGTTAGTGTTTAAAGGGGACAGAGTTTCAGTTTAGGAAGGTTAAAAATTCGGGAGATGGATGATGGTGAGAGTTGCACAACAATGTGAATGTACAGTGCCACTGAACCGTACAGTTAAATATCGTTAAAATAGTATGTTTTGTATTATGTGACTTTTACCACAATAAAAAAAATTTTAAATGTCATAAAGTTCAAGTCACATTATTTTATGGACAGTGTATATTAATAAAGCTTCAAATATCAATTTAATTGTCTAGGATTTTATTAGAAATGAGATTTCCAAGTAATTTGAATTACTCTAGCATTATTTTCTCTATATAAATTATAGGAAATACTCATTGGTTTTGGTGTTATTTCATGTTATTGTTTTTTAGTATATTTTCTTCTCTGATAACGAAAAGAGCTAACACATCTATAGTGCTTCCTGTATGCCAGGTTATATTATAAACATTTTTCATGTACTGTTAGGTCCTGATATTTGAACCAAGACTGTCTAATCCGAGAATCCACATTCTTAATGACTACAGTGACTCAATAATACTCTTGATTTGCATACTAAGCAAAGTAAGTCAGAAAGAGAAAGACAAATACCATATGATATCATGTATGGAATCTAAAATATGACACAAATGAACATATCTACAAAACAAAAACAGACTCAGAACAGACTTGTGGTTGCCAAGGGTTGGTGGGGGAAGGGAAAGATTGGGAGTTTGAGATTAGCAGATACAAACTATTATATACAGGATGGATAAACAACAAGGTCCTACTGTACAGCACAAGGAACTGTATTTAATATCCTGTGATAAGCCATAATGAAAAAGAACATATATATGTATAACTGAGTCACTTTGCTGTACAGAAGAAATTAAACACAACATTGTAAATCAACTATACTTCAATAAAATCTTTTAAAATATTCTTGATTTGAAAGAATATATGAAATTTATGAATAATTTATTTCTACCTATTATCAGATTTTTCCAAACCATTCAATTGGCCAGTTTTATTACTTATAAAGCCAAGAATCCATTTTCATCCACATCAATGGAATGGGGAAAGGTATATATAATCCCAAAGCATAGCTAATCCAAAAGGTATGTGACTTTAAGGTAATGAGAATCATTTCTATGTTTGAAGTGCAGATTCAGTTGGATTATATTACAGGTATAACTTATTTGCAGGTAACTAAAGCAACTGTGTCAATATTCAAAGTGACTCAAACTGAAATTTACAAGTTGTAAAATTGATTAGCCGGCATCCAAGATTATTATTAGATTGACCAAGATATTGGAGTAATAAAAGTGACTGCAATTCTACTGAAACAAAAATATAAGCACTCACTTGCCCTAATGAATGTTTTCTCTTTAGCTCTGAATTTAGGAAATTTTCTTACCCTCAGAGCTCCTGAATTCTCTAGAGAGATGCACAATACACAGAGCTGAAATACCATCATGTTGTTGCTTTTTCTAGACCTTATATCTGATCACAGTAGCACACCTGTGTCTGCAACCTCTGATATGAGTGGTCCCAACCAGAACTGAATTCAAACGGCATTAATATTTCAACTCATTTCAGTGTCTTAAAGGAGAGTTGGTGAGAGATAACTTGTGAAATTAAGCTAAAGTATAAGGAGATGTGTTAAGGGTTGAATTTTGTCCCCCCCTCCAAATTCATACATTGAAGTCCTAATCCACAGGGATCTCAAAATGTGACCTTATTTGAAGACTGGATCTTTACAAAGGTAATTAAGTTAAAGTGAAGTCATTAGGGTGGACTCTAATCCAGTGTGGCTGGTATCCTTATAAAAAGGGTAAATTTCGTCACAGAGGTAGTCAGACAGGGAGAATGCCACGTACACATACAGATGATCATCTATAAAACAAAAAGGAACTGATTCTTCCCTCACTGCCCTGGGAAGGAATCAATCCTGCCAACACCTTGATCTTGGGACTTTTAGGCTACAGAACGGTGGGACAATATTGATACACTTCTGTTACTTAAGCCACCAGTTTGTGCTACTTTGTTATAGCATCCCTAGCAAACTATACAAGGGGATTAAAAATACCAATTAAGTTTTCCTCACCTGCAGGGTCAACCTATATAACACTATTTATGCCCCAATCAAGGAGTTTAGGAAGTTCCACCTGTCTTCACCACCCATTTTACTAAATTCCCCACTTCCCTCACTTCACTCTGGCCTTTGATTTCTACGCCAGCCTTGCATTAGTTGATTCACTCCACACACCTCCCTCTTCTAGTTATTTAACTCCATTTTTCAAAAAAAGAAAAAACATGGGTTAATTAAGTGCCATGATTTTTCAAATAGCCTCCACAAGAAGCCCTTTCCATTTATTCTACACCATAGCATGTCTTTCTAAAGGATTTCATTCTCCATGAACTCCTCCAATTAATAGTTCCTGACAGGCAAATGATATTTTGACAAAGCTATTTTGACATGGTATCATTTTGAAGCAGCTAAAAATCAAACCATTAAATTTTTCTTACCAATTTTTATTTTTAACTAATTTGTGAAACAAGTGTCATCACTCCATCTCCTCCCCCAGCTCTGGCGGATGACACAGAACAGGGGCAAAGATAGAGTGAGGTTCAAGAGTGCCTGCTGGTGTGTCTCTTTGATTAGGCTGGAGTTCTGACACAGCTGCTTTAGCCACATGCAAATAAACCTCTGCAAAATCAAAATAGCTGCTTCCAAACGCACAAGCTGCACTTGACTCTGATTAGTTACGTTATCCTTATACATCTGTGCTTCTCAAAGGTGTGTGAATCCCCAAGATATGATGTACTGTGCCAAGAGATGGTCAAAAGCAAACCTAGCCATGACATAGCTCCTTGAAGTCTCTATTTTCATCACATTTAAGAATAAAACCACTCTATGTGTTACTGTTTTTTATATTAAAACAAACATGGATATGGCATGAGATAAAATGAAAAATTTAATATATTTTTTAAATAAATCGTTACATGTTGAAGAAGGAGGCTGCTCGTATTCACTCTTAGCTTACTCTCAACCATCCATGTTCCTTCTCCTCTTTCTTTAGTTATCCTTCAACAGAAACATTTGAAAAGCACAGTCATAAACAAGTCTATACCTCTCCAGCACACACACATGCCGCCTTTCACATTTTCCACCTACTCAGCATTTAATCACTCGTATATTATGTGTATGTGTGTGTGATCTACAGTTATTTTTCTTAGGTCATTTATCTTATTTTTTGCATATACTTGAGAGAGTTTTAAGTTTCTCCCACTGATACATTGAAAGAGAAAAAAAAATGTATGTCTGCTTTCACTCTAACACTTTAAAGTTACCAAAGAACATAATTCAGAGAGTTCCTGGCTGGTAAATTGACATTCCTACAAAATTTTGTAAGTCAAAATGTATTTATGGTAGAAACAATGCTAGAAATGGTGTTAAGAATTGTATATAAGATGACAAAAAATATTTAATTCACTACATGGTTTGCAATGAAATGCTGAACAAAACTAGCTTGTTTTATATACCAGCATATTGTAATGATGATGATTATGCAAAATACAAAAACAAGCAAATAAACTAATAATTTATTTTTAAAGTTTAATTTGTTGGCTAGGAAAAAAGCAACCTCAAGAGTCAAAGATTTGGAAAGCAAATTTCAAAGAGATTCTAAAAGTGACTTCTAAGGTCTTTGGACAAAATGATGGATTTATCACTCCCCCCACCACAGGTATAACAACATTCATAAAAATCAAAATGAGGGATAAGTTAGGTCATGATCCTACCAGCTAGATCAACTGAATTACATTCACTTTCTTTCAGGTTTTCTTCCAGCCTCTATATATCTGACTACAGGAGATTTAAATTATGCTGATTCTCACTTCAAAACTTATGCTTTCTCTTTCCTCCATACTAGTGCACCCCAGACACAACTCTTACATTTTTGTGCCATGTTTACATGAACATATTTATTTCACAAATAGCCAGAAGGAGAAGGATGGGGGGATGGGGAAGAAAGGAAATGTTAGAGAAGAAGAGAAGACAAAAGAAAAGAAGAAAAAAGCAGACTTAGAAGGGGCCCCACAAATACAAAAGAACAGACTGAAGAAAGGAGCAACACTCTCCTTAGATAACTGGGAAGAATTAGAAAAAGAGAGAGAGGTGTACAGTTGAAGAGATATGTGAAAAATACATCGTCAAGATGGAATTGAAAAATAATGAAAAGAGTATGAACTTTCTGAGGAAGAAAAAGAAAGAAGTGGGAATAAAGAGGCTGGGTAGAAAAGTCTCCATACTGATTATCAGAAGGTTGATATCCAGAGTAAAGACAAAGCAGACGACAAAGAGCAATCTCAGGATCCTAGGGCAAGGGAACATCAGTGCCCCAGACCTTTATGGTGTGGGTATGTCTAAACCAGGGAATTCCTAAGGCACACGTGCAAGCCTAGGACTTATTCTGAATGACTGATTTGACATTATTTCTCAAAGACCTTGATTTGGTTTTTAATCAAATATATGTCTTTGTTTCATTATTCATAGTTACAGAACTTATTGAAAATGGCCTAGTGATGCTATTGTTCTTGATACAATATGTGAACAGATGATCTTATGATCATGGAACTTAAACAGGGATTGTATTTCAGAGTTCTGATTCACTATGTAACAAATTAGTGTCTTTTAAATAATAACAAGAGATTGTATTGATAACCTGTCATGAACAGTGTCTTAATATATCAACAAAAGCTGCATGATGATAAAAAAGAATTCTAGCATTGTTGAAAGGCTGTCTGAACATAATTCCTAAAAAGCTACACACCTACAGAAATAAATGTAAATTCTATATTATCTGGATATAAAAGCAAATAACATAAAATCAATTTAATGCTTTAATTAATGTTTCATTAATAACAAGAGTTCAGAAATTCAGATTGCCCATATCAAGAGCAAATTATAAGCCCATCTCTTTAAAAAATTTTTAAAAAAACACCATAAAAACACTGGTTTAAATACTACCCAGCCTTCATATGTTACCAGATTCTGACTCTTCCTGTTTTAGGAAAATTGTAAGGGCTTTCTTAAGTTTTTAATGTGTGAATTTTATTTGGCTCTAACAATAATGAGATTTTTTTAAGAGTCTAATGGATATATATTAAAATGCTCATTTCCCAATCATCTAAGTAAAAGTCAAATAAACACTCTTCCTTCAGTTTCCTTGTGACACATTATCTAAAAAGAAATAATCAAACTTGATGGAAATTCAAATTGAATTCTTAAAAGATACTTGAACTAGATTTTCATATAATTTGATAAAATTTACTGATGGCCATCCATATGTAAGGAATTATTCTGGACACAAATCAACATATAACTAAACATGATCAAATTTTTTTTTCAGGTAGAAGTTTAAAATAACGTGGAGTTACAGACTGAAATTTATAGATCACATCCACATTCTGATATGACATAATTGGAATGTTCAAGTGCTTTCAAGTGCTTATTTTCATGACAGAGTTCATGCTGAATCAATTTAGGGCTTCAAATTTTCACAGCAAGAAACAGCTTATTATTTTCCAAGCCATTATGTATTTTACAATCCATTTATACTACTTCTGATGTGATTCAAAATTTCAGAATTTAATGGCATGTTTATCCTCTGAGATATTCAGGTGCACATGCAGACATAGATATTCCTGTAAGTCCACATGAAGAGCCAAATTTGTTCTGTCCCTATTATATAAAAATGCTTTTAACTAAGTTCCTTCCCATGTCTTACCCAGCAAAACTGGCATTCTGTAGTTCTCAATAGATTCCAACCAAAAATACATGACCACTTATTGAGTTTCAGTTCGTATGCCAAGAAATTCATATTCACTGACTGCTTGATATCTAAATATTACTTCAATGAGTCAAATACTTAACTAAACCTCTTACTTCTTTACATAATGTATTTTGAAACTGTATTTAAAAGTTCCATGTCCAAAAGTTGAAAAAACAGACATTTATATTGGCAGCAAGTATATTTACGTTCGATTGCCAGAGAGCTAAGTCATTTTACAAAATCCTATATTGAGATTCCTATAGACAGTGCCTCCCTCAGGCTCAGGCAATCCAACATGATGATGGAGGTCTCATAGGCCTCTTGAAACCTAGGGCCAGGGGGCAGTCTACCCTTTTGGAGATTCCAGTTAGCTCTCCTATATCTGTATGGGATAAGAATAGGGTCTTGTTTCCCTATCACTATAACACCAGTCAACAGCATGTTAGCCAGCCATTCCATTACCAGATTGCGGGTCATCATGTCAAACAGACACAAGAAATCATGGTCAACCACAGACCAGCACTTAAAGCCTATACCTATAAGTGGTACCGGTCACTTCTCTACCACTTCTGCTCATGCTTAACTAGTCAAACTAAGTCACATGGGCAACTCTGTGTCACCGAGGGTGGGGAAATATACATAAAGACAGGTAGTTATATTTGTGAACAAAAAATTTTACTAAATCCTAAAGAAATGTGTTTTACATAAATTAACCCTAGAAAATTCAGAGTGATTTATCCATTATGTAGTCTCTCTATTTGTGCATTTCCCAAGAATTCAACTTTGATTAGTATGTGATAAGTACCTAAATTTTGTAGTAGTTGGTGACTTAATACTACTCTTATCTTATAGAAAAGTTACATTTAAACCTCATTTATTAGCTTTGGGAATGTCAAAAAAGTACTCAAATTCTTAGTCTCAACTGAGTGTGAAATGTATTTTCCATTGCTGTATTGACTTGCTTCACCTTTTGAACATGGCTTAAAAAAATCAAATGTGCTTTGGAACAAAATATTTCAAATCTATAAATAATGAGACTTCCAGTTGGGATGTGGAAAGTCAGAAGATATTGTTGTTGTCATCTTAACAGAAACAAAAACAGAAAAGTGACAATATAATAAAGTTTTTTTCAAACTCATGAAAGCTAAGACAGCAAAATAAACAAACCTAAAGGCACTAAGTTCTAGAAAGGGCAAGCCCTTCCTAGGAGAGAAGAAACCCATGGCTACTTTCATTCATGGAAGGTTAGCAGGAGAAAGAACAAAACTTTAATTGATAGGACTGAGGAAAAACAAGCTAAAATTTTAAAGAACTTTTAATAAACCTGTGTTGGCTGGCATAACAGACTAGAATCCTAATGTACCCCAGTGGAAAAGAAATCAACCCACACACCAATTTTGTCCCATGAAGGCTTCACTGAGTACATGTCGGTAGTGTAGCAAAGGCTGAGGTCAGGGGAGGAGGTCTGAAAGAAACTCTGAAATGCACTGGGCTTTGACGAAGTGAAAGGCTGCTTCATAATTCCAAAAGAAGGAAGAGAGCTGAGAAGAATTCCCCTGAGGTACACTGGCAAAAGAACAGCAAAGGCTAAAGACAGGGAAGGAAAATCCATAGAGTTTCCCACCCCCTCACCCCCCACCCAAGTTGCATAGGGTAGCAAAATACCAGCAGCCCATCAAAGGCTGGAGACAAGACAGGAGAACTGAGAGAAATTTCCCCAAGGTTCACAGGGCCTTCACCAAACACAAAGCGGCCAAACTCAGAAGGCTGGAACAGGATGGTAGGATCTCCTAAGGTGTGGAAAAGAAAATTCTTCAGCAACCCAAAATGTAGGCAGTGGGACTATAAAATAGACAGAAATGTCTTACTGCTGAGAAAAGCTGACTTACTAGGGTGAAAAGCATCTCCAGAGTCTCACCACTGCTCAAATCCCAAGGCATACGGAAGAGAAGTTCCTGATTTTACCTTTGAAACATGTGAAGCCAGTAGGGAACTTACCCATAAAAACTGCAAAGAAGCAAAGATTCATCTCAGTCACAGACTACATTGACTCAAGTCCTCCTCCTTACAGCTTAATAAAGCAGCGTGCCAAATTCTTGAGGAAAATATTACCTAATTCAATTTCAACTGCTCTTTGACACAAGGTCTGGCATACAATTAAAAATTTTAAGACATGTATAAAACAGGAATATGTGACCCAGAATCAAAAGAAAAACAGTCAACAGAAACCAACCTTCAGAAGACACAGATGTCAGAACCATATAAAGATTTTTAAATAATAAATATATTAAGGGATCAAGGCCCAATTTACGTGAAAATGTAGGGAATTTGAGCAAAAATGTTGAAACTATAAAAGAACCAAATGAAAATTGTAGAATTGAAAAATACAAAATTAGAAATGAAGAAGTCATTTGATGACCGTAATAGCAGAATTTATATGACAGGGGAAGAATCAGTAAACTTAAGGACAGGAGGAATTAACCAATTAAGCAAAAAGAGAAAAAGAATTTTTTTTTTTTTTTTGCGGTACGCGGGCCTCTCACTGTTGTGGCCTCTCCCGTTGTGGAGCACAGGCTCAGTACGCGCAGGCCCTGCGGCCATGGCTCACGGGCCCAGCCGCTCTGCGGCATGTGGGATCTTCCCGGACCGGGGCACGAACCCGTGTCCCCTGCATCGGCAGGTGGACTCTCAACCACTGCGCCACCAGGGAAGCCTGAGAAAAAGAATTTTTAAAACCTAAACAGAATGAGCAAAACGTGGACCAACAGCACACACCATATATAATATGTGTAGTTTGAAATCTCAGAAGGAGAGGGGAAAAAAAATAGGAAATAATTATTTTAAATGATAATGGCTAAGAATTTTCCAAAACACCTGAAAGACACTGTGATGGTTAATTTTATGTGTCAATTTGGCTGGGTCATGGGGTGCACAGATAATTTGGCTAAATGTTATTTGTGGGTATGTCCATGAGGGTGTTTCTGGATGAGATTAGCATTTGAATCAGTGGACTTAGTAAAGCAGATTGCCCTCCCCAGTGTGGGTGGGCATCATCTAATCACTTTAGGGCCTGAATAGAACAAAAAAAGGAAGACAGAATTCATTCTTTCTCTACCTGATTGCTTGAGCTGGAACACTCATCTTCTCCTGCCCTCAGAGTACGATTTATACCATCATCTCCCCTGTTTCTCAGGCCTTTGAACTAGGACTGGAATTACACCACTAGCTTTCTTGGATGTCCAAATTGCAGAGGACAGATTGTGGGATTCTCAGCCTCCATGTCACATCCTTATCATCTCTCTATATCTATCTATCTATCTATCTATCTATCTATCTATCTATATCTATATATATCTCCTACTTCTGGAGAACCCTACCTAACTCAGATATCAAGCCATAAATGCAAAAAGAACAGCAAACCCAATGTAGAATAAACACAAAGAGGACTACATCTAGGCGCATCACAGTCAAACTGCTAAAAACCAAAACTTTAGAAAAAGAGCGTTTAAAAAAACAGTCACATAGGGCTTCCCTGGTGGCGCAGTGGTTGGGAGTCCGCCTGCCAATGCAGGGGACACAGGTTCGTGCCCCGGTCTGGGAAGATCCCACATGCCTCGGAGCGGCTGGGCCCGTGGGCCATGGCCGCTGAGCCTGCGCGTCCGGAGCCTGTGCTCTGCGCGGTCGGAGCCTGTGCTCCGCAACGGGAGAGGCCGCAACAGTGAGAGGCCCGCGTACTGCAAAAAACAAAACAAAACAAAAAAAACGCAGTCACATAGAAAAAATTATGCATTACTTTCAGATGAATTAAAAAAATGACAGCTTAATTCTCATCAAAAGCAATGGAAGCTAGAAGATAATAAAATAGCATCTTTAAAGTTAAGAGGGGAAAAAATTTTCTCAATCCAAAATTTTATACCAAATTAATAATATCCTTGAAAAATAATTAAATTTTCTGAAAGACAAAGGCTGAGAAAACTCATGTACAGCAAACTTTCACTATAAGAAATGCAAAGGCAGTTTATCAGGCTAAAAGAAAATGATACCAGATGGAAGCGCAAATGAAGAACATCAGAAAAGATAAGTATGTGGATAAACATTTTTGCTATTTTTATATATAAATATTCTTAAATTTATTTTTTTAATTATTTATTGTTAAAAGCATAAACAATAACAATGTAGGTTAAGGAATATAACACATGGAAGTAAAATAAATGGCTAATACAAAAGATTGATGTTACAGAACTCACACTGTAAAGTTCTTATATTTTTCATAAAATAGGATAATACTATTTTGAGGTAGATCATGATAAATTAAGGAGGCACACTGCAATCAGTAGAATAATCACTAAAACTTAATTCTAAGAGGTATAGCAGAGACATCAATAGCAGAGAAAATATTTAACATGAAAAATACTTGAATAACTCCTCAAAAAAGAAGAAAAGGAAATTTAATTTAGAAGAACAAATGGCAATTTTCAAAACAACTAGATCAAAAATTATGTTAAATGTAAATGAACTTAACACTCAACTTAATAATTAGATATTGTCCCTGGATAAAAAAGCAGGACCAAACTATAATATATGCCATTTGCAAGAAATACACTTTAAATATGAAGATGTATGCTAAAAATAAAATGATGGAAAATATATAAAGTAATTTTTTAAAAGAGTAAAAATAAGAAAGTTGGTGAGGTTATATTAATATATACCAAACAAAGTAGACTATGACTAGAGATAAAGAGAAATATCTCACAATGATAAAGTGTCAATTCATCAGAAGATGTAGCAATACCAATAAGATGTAACAATACCAATAAGCAATACCAATTAGGTGCATAATAAGGTATGCACCTAATAATATAACCATATGAAGCAAAGATTGGCAGAACTAAACGGAGAAATAGACAAAATCACAAACATAATTAGGGCCTTTAACACCCTTTTTTCAGTAATTGATAGTATAAGTAGTCAAAACAAATCATTAAGGATATGGACAATTTGAGTGCTATCAACCAACCTGACCTAATTGGCATTAATAGAACACTATAACTAACAAGTGCAAGATACACATTCTTTTCAAGGGTACATGGAACATTCACCATGACAGACCACATATTAGAACGTAAAACAAATTTCCATATGTTTCAAAAGATTGAAACCATACAGTTATGATTTTTAAGACATTAGTAAATTAAAAATCAAAAAATTATCTTTAAAATCCCCAAATATTTGGAAACTAAGCAATAGTTCTCAATAATTTGTAGATCAAACAAGAAATCAAAAGTAAAATTGAAAACACTTTGAATGGAATGATAATGAAAATACAGCATATCAATGTTTCACCTAAAGCATAGCTTACAGGGTAGTTTATAGTACTAAATGTGTATGCTGGGGAAAAATAAAGACTTAAATTCAATGATCTAATCTTATTCTCATAGAAGTTAAAAAAAGAATAGCAAATAGAACCAATGAATGCAGGAAAATGAAATTTTAAAGATAAAAGCAAAAATCAAGGAAGCAGAAAACACAAACAACAAAGAAAAATTTTAAAGCAGGATTTTTTTTAAAAGATGAATAAAATTGCTAAATTGCTAGCAGGACTAACCAAGGAAAAAAAGAAAGAAAGTGTAAACTGATAATAGTATAAATGAAAGAGGGACATGACCTCAGAGCCTATAGATATTGAAAGGATAGAAAGGAACATTACGGACAATTTTACGCCAATAAACTTGGTGTCTGAAATAATATGGGCAAATTCCTTGGAAAACACAATTTAAAACTGACACAAGAAAAAAACAGAAAATCTGAGTAGCCATATGTTATGGGCTGAATTGTGTATTTCAAAAACCCTATGTTGATGACCAGCAATCTGTCTACTGGGCATATACCCAGAGAAAACCGTAATTCAAAAAGACACATGCAACCCAACGTTCATTGCAACACTATTTACAAGAGCCAGGTCATGGAAGCAACCTAAATGCCCATCGACAGACAAATGGATAAAGAAGATGTGGTACATATATACAATGGGATATTACTCAGCCATAAAAAGGAACAAAATTGGGTCATTTGTAGAGATGTGGATGGACGTAGAGACTGTCATACAGAGTGAAGTAAGTCAGAAAGAGAAAAATAAATATCGTATATTAACGCATATATGTGGAATCTAGAAAAATGGTACAGATGAACAGGTTTGCAAGGCAGAAATAGAGACACAAATGTAGAGAACAAACGTATGGACACCAAGTGGGGAAAGCGGGGGAAGGGGTGGTGATGGTGGGATGAATTGGGAGATTGGGATTGACATATATACACTAATATGTATAAAATAGATAACTAATAAGAACCTGCTGTATAAAAAATAAATAAATGGGGCTTCCCTGGTGGCGCAGTAGTTGAGGGTCCGCCTGCCGATGCAGGGAGCGTGGGTTCGTGCCCCGGTCCGGAGGATCCCACGTGCCGTGGAGCGGCTGGGCCCGTGAGCCATGGTCGCTGAGCCTGTGCATCTGGAGCCTGTGCTCCGCAACGGGAGAGGCCGCAGCAGTGAGAGGCCCAAGTACCGCAAAAAAAAAGAAAAAAATTTTAAAAATTTAAAAATTAAAAAATAAATAAAATAAAATTTAAGAAAAAAACAAAACCGTATGTTGAAGTCTTAACCCCCAGTACCTCAGAAGGTGACTGTATTTGGAGTTAGGGTCTTTAAAGAAGTAATTAAATTAAAATGAGGTCATTAGGGTGGGCCCTAATCCAATTTGATTGGTGTCCATATAAGAAGAAATTTAGACACAGATATACACAGAGGAAAGACCATGTGAAGACAAAGGGATAAGACAAGCCAAGGAGAGAGGCCTCAGAAACCAAGCCTGCTAACAACACCTTGATCTTGAATTTCTAGCCTCCAGAATAGTGAGAATATAAATTTCTATTGTTTAAGCCACCCAGTCTGTGGTACTTTGCTATGGCAATCCTAAAAACTAATATACCATACTTCTAACAAAGAACTGAAATATACAATGAAGAACTTTTCCACAATAAAAAGGAAAACAAACAAACAAACAAAAACCCAAGACTTGATGGTTTCTCTAGTGGATTCTAGCAAATATTCAAGGAAGAAATAATACCAATCTATTACAAATTGTTTAGAAAATGAAAAAGGACAAAACATTCTGAATTAATTTTATTAAGCCAACATACCCCTTATACCAAATCTACTAAACACAGTTGTTATAAGAAAAGAAAATTACAAACCAGTAGCCTCATGAACATGGTACTAAAAACCTCAACATAATTTTAGCAAATCAAATCCAGCAATATTTAAAATGAATAATTCATCATGAACAAGTTGGGTTTTTCCAAGGAAAGCAAAAATGGTCTAACATTCAAAAATCAATCAGTTGCGATTCACCAGAAAAATGAAGCAATAATGCACTCATCTCAATAGATTTTTAAAAATTAACAGTATTTAATTTAAAATTAATTTTGTAATTTAAAATTCTCAGCAAATTAGGAATAGATAGGAATTCACCAAATCTGATAAAAGGCATTTATGAAAAGAATTAACATTTATCATAACAGTGAAACACTGAAAGCTGTCACCCTAAAATTGGGAATATAGTAAAGATATCTAGCCTCACCACTTCTTTACAGCACAAAACTAGAAGTTCTAACCAGTGCAAAAAGGCAAAAAATCAAAATAGCCAGAACAGGAAAGAAAGTAAAACCAACCAACGTTTCCAGATAACATTGTGGCATATGAAAAAAACCCTAGGGATCCTCCAAAAATCTATTAGGAATAATAGGTGAATTACCAAGGTCTCAGAATACAAGATCAATATACAAAAACTAATTATATTTAAATACTATGAGCGATTAGAAAGTATTATTTTAAAACAATACCATTGGGACTTCCCTGGTGGTGCAGTGGTTAAGAATCTGCCTGCCAATGCAGGGGACACAGGTTCGATCCCTGGTCCGGGAAGATCCCACATGCCGTGGAGCAACAAAGCCCACGTGCCACAACTACTGAGCCTACACTCTAGAGCCGGCGAGCCACAACTACTGAAGCCCGTGTGCCCTAGAGCCCACGTACCTCTACTACTGAGCCCACGTGTTGCAACTGCTGAAGCCCGTGCACTCTAGGGCCCACGTGCCACAACTACTGAGCCCATGTGCTGCAACTACTGAAGAGAAGCCACCACAATGAGAAGCCCGCACATCTTAACAAAGAGTAGCCCCCACTCGCCACCACTAGAGAAAGCCTGCACACAGCAACAAAGACCCAATGCAGCCAAAAATAAAATAAATAAATAAAAAATAGCATCAAAAACTATCACATACCTGAGACTAAATCTAACAAAAGAAACACAAGACCTTTACACTAAAAAATAAAATCTATTGCTGAAATTAATTAAAGAAAATCTAAGTAAATGTGAAGATATGCCATGTTCATAAAATTGGGAGCCTCAAATTTTTAGATTTCATTTATCCCCAAATTGATAGATAGATCTAGTGAAATTCCAGTTAAATATCAGTAGATGTTTTTGTAGAAAATGACAAGGAATTTCTAAAATTTATATGGAAAAACAAAGGACCTAGAAGAGTCTAAGCAATGTTAAAGGGAAGAAAAAAAGTTTAAGGTCTTGCATTACCTGATTTCAAGGCTACAACTATCACATGGTATTCACATGAAGACACACATATCTATCAATGGAACAGAATAGAGAGTTCAGAAATAGAACATACATATACGGTCAACTGGTTTTCAAAAAAGGTGTCAAGATAATGTAACAGAGGAAATTATACTCTATTCAATAAATTGTGCTGCAACCATTGGATATCTATATGGAAAAATAAATAAATAGGACTCTACGTTTACTTCACACTATACGTTAAAACTTAACTCAGTACTGATCATTGATCTAACTCTAAAAGCTAGAGCATAAAACTTATAGAAGAAAAAATAAGAGAATATCTTCATGACCTTAGGGAGACACATAAAACACTAGTCATAAAAGAAAAGGAAAAACTTAAAATTTTATCCTAATTTCATCATAATCATCAAAAATAAAAAATTCATCAAATTAAAAATGTCTATCAAAAGAAACCATTAATACAAAGCTACAGTAATCAAAACTGTGTGGCACTGGCATACAGATAGACATACATATCAGTGGAATAAAATTGAGAGTCCAGAAATAAACTTATATATTTATGAGCAGTTGATTTCAACAAGGAAACCAAGACAATTCAATGAGGAAAGAGTAATCTTTTCAATAAAGGGTGCTGGGACAACTGGATATCTACATGCAAAAGAATGAAACTGGAACTGTGCTTCATACCATAAATAAAAAATAAGTCAAAATGGATCAAAGACCTAGAATTAAGAGAAAAACTATGAAACACTTAGAAGAAAACCTAGATGTAAACCTTTGTGACTTTGGATTAGGCAATGGTTTCTTAGATATAATACCTAAAACACAAGCAATCAAAGAAAAAATAGACAAATTAGGCTTTACCAAAACTAAAATTTTTGTGCCTCAAAGGACACTATTAAGAAAGTGAAACTACAACCCAAAGAATAAGAGAAAATATTTCCAAACCATATATCTAACAAGGGTCTAGTATCCAGAATATATAAAAAATTCTCATAACACAATTAAAAAAAAACTTTTAAATAGGCAAAGGATCTGAACAGATATTCCTCCAAAGAAAATACATAAGTGGTCAATAAGCACATGAAAAGATGCTCATTAGTCGTTAGAAAAAAGCAAATCAAAATCATAGTAGTAACTATAATTTTAAAAAACAGGCAATAACAATGGTTAGCAAGGCTGGGGAGAAATTAGAATGCTCATACATTGCTGGTGGGAATGTAAAATAATGTAGTTGGTGTGGAAAACAATTTAGCACTTTGCAAAAAGTTAAACATAGAGTTGCCATTTGGAATTACCCAGTAATTCAATTCTAAGTAATTATCTTAGTCAGTTCAGGCTGATATAACAAAAATACCACAGATTGGTTGGCTTAAACAACAAACATTATTTCTTACAGTTCTTCTGGTTGGAAGTCCAGGATCAAGGCCCCAGCAGATCCAGTGTCTGATGAGGACCTGCTTCCTGGCTTGAAAACAGCCACCTTTTTTCTGTATCCTCTCATGACCAGGAGGAGAGATAGGAAGCAAGCTCTCTCATGTCTCTTTTTTAAGGGCATTAATCCCTAATAAAAAGGGCTCCGCCCTTATGAACCAATCACCTCCCAAAGGCCCCATCTCTAAATGCCATCACATTGGGGATTAGGATTCCAACCTATGAATGTTAGGGGAACACAAACATGCAGTCCATAGTAGGAATATACTCAAGAGAAGTGAAAATATTGAACATAAAAACTTTTACATGGATACTCAGAGCAGTATTATTCATAACAGCCAAAAAGTAGAAACAACACAAATATCCATCAACTGATAAATAGAAGCCACACACAAAAGGCCACAGATTGTATGATTCCATTTACATCAGCTGTCCAGAAGAGGCAAATCCGTAGAGACAGAAAGTATATTAGTAGATGCCCGGGCCTGGAGGAGGAGGGGGAAATGGGGAGTGAATAATAATGGATATGGGGTTTATTTGGGGGGTTATGAAAATGTTCTAGAATTACATAGTGTTGATGGTTGCACAGCTCTGTAAATATCCTAAAAAGTATAATTCACTTTAAAAGGCTGAATTTTATGCTATGTGAATAATTTCTCAATAAATAAAAAGAAACCATTAAGGAAATGAATAGATAAGAAACAAACTAGGAGAAAATGTTCAGAAAATATTCATCTGACAAAGGACTTATAGAATATAAATATAACTCTTAACCAAAATAAATATATTTATATACACACACAGAAAGAGAGAGAGAACAAAACAATTATAAAATGAGTAAAAGAACTGAAGGGACACCTCATAAAGGAGGATATAAAAATGCCCAATAAACACACAAAAAGTTCCTCACATCATTAGTAATCAGAGAAACACAAATAAAAACCACAATGGGATAATGTTTCAATCCCACTCGAGTGGTTAAAATCAAAAAGACTAATAATACCAAATGATGGCAAGGATGTGGAACATATGAAACTCCATGCATTGCTGGTAAGACTGTAAAATCATAAAATCACTTTGAGAAACTGTTTGGCAATTTCTTATGAAGTCCTATTATGCAGTGATCCTGCTCCTAAATATTTACCCAAGAGATATAAAAACATACAACCACAAAACAACTTTCACAAGGATATTTTAGCTCCCTTAGTTATAATACCAAAATTGGAAACAATGCAAATATCTATCATCAAGGGAATAAACAGACAAATAGTGCTATATTCATACCATGGAACACTACTCAGCAACTAAAAGGAATGAACAACTGACACAACAATATGGATGAATCTTAAAAACATGCTGGGTCAAAGAAACAAATCCAAAAGAGTACATACTATATGATTCAATTTATATGAAGTCCAAGAACATGCAAAACTAATCTATGCTGTTTCTGGTGTTTGGAGGAAGGCAGGAAAAAGACTAGAGGCAGGCACAGGGAAGCTTTCTGGGTGATGGAAATGTTCTATATATTGATTTGGGTGGTGATTACACAGGGATGAAAACCTTTTGAACTGTACACTTAAGATTTTCACATGTTAAGTAAAGTATACCTCTATTTTAATCATTAAAAACAGAAAAAAAATCATTAATGATAAATCAATTTACAGATTATTCAGACTCCGTAAAATATGAAAGAATTTAGATTCAGAATTTTGAATTTAGATTCAGAAGAATTTTGAATTTATGAACTAAGGATTAGGTACTCTTTTTTCTGGCCTACTTTTTGGTTCTTTCTTAACATTGATAACTTTGTTTATAAGATATGCGTTTGTTTCTGTATTTTTCCAAATTCAAACACCAATATTTAAACTAGATTAAATAACCCCCGTACACACATGCACACACACTTAGAAGTACTCCTTTCTGGCAGCATTATAAAGTGTTTTTGTCGTCCTTTTTTTAATGAAATGAAAACATATGTCTCCAATTACCAGCATTATAAGCTTTCAAAATTGTGGGAGTAATCTGAACTACTTCCTTCAAAGACAACTGAATTAAACATACAGAGGAAGCATAGATTAGGATCCTTATTTTTATCTATTTTAAGAGAATAGAAGAACAGAAGGGGTTATAAATCTTGTCATATTATGCCACTCTTCTGCTCCAATATATCAAAAACTTGATGAACAAAGGTCATGCAGGACAGCTGAGCAGCAATCAAAGTAAACAATGTACCTTGTTGCCGAGAAAGCTTGCCAATATGAGTTTAGAACTCTCTATCCCAGCAGAAATAAAAGTCTTTGGAAAGTTCCTTACAACATTTTATGACTCATAGGTATTCCCAGAGGTTCCTGTTTCCATTCTGCAGTAGACAGTGTTTGAAGACGTGCAGCTCTAGTCAACTGTTGTTCTTAGGCAACTTGGCTGAAAGATCTGTTTAAAAACCATTTGTTGGAAAGATATGTTTGGCTGTTTTAATTTTTTTTAAACAAAATTCCAGATTTTAGATTTGTTTAACTCCTAATTCAATGTTAACTTAAGGAATAGCCTAAGAAGAATTACTAGTTACATAATATGTATTATGAACTCAGCAATTTTCCCATTTGAAAACTCCCACACCAGGGGGTATATATTCTTGGCATAGCCCCCCCACCCCCACCCCCGCCTTGCATATCCTTCCAAACTGCCTCCAGACCCTGGCTCTGTACTCAATAGTTCTGGCTCTGATCTTGGCCACCCAGTTCAGTATCTCACCTTGGCTTCTACTTTGACCAAAACTGCCAACTCATCTCCCAGCCCAGCAGGACTTGATTCCTGGCTATTCTCCACTTTTGTCTAGCCCAGCTCTCCCTTTCTAAGTATTGAATACCACTCCTGAGGTATTTTCTCCCCAAACTCATCTAACTGTACTTCACTCTATTTACATTTTAATAGTCTTCACCCCCAAGGCCTATTCTCTACTCCTAGTCAACTCCCCCCATTCTTTCCTTGCTTTTCTCCCAATGTGCCAAACAATAAACCACCTGGTTCTTAACAGTCTTCATCACCTATACATGGTCTTGTTGGTTTGCTTCCTGACAATAACTATAAAGATATGGACATGAGAGAAGGCATAATATTATAAAATATTTTAGCATTATCCCAATAAAAGTTATTCCTTCATTTAATAGGTATGTTAAAGGAGGGAGGCCTGATCTCTCTTGACTCCTTAAGTGACTCATCGCTGCTCTACTTGCTAGCTCAATCCTCCATCTCACCTTTATTGCTGGCATTTCCCTCACACACACTTTCTTTGAAAAGGCAGCTCCTCTCCCGGGTTCCACACCCATCCCTCCCCTGATTCTTTTGTGGATCAGACTCTGCACAGATGTGGCAAGCTGGGTTCAGCCCAAACACACATTTAGTTTGACTTACACAGCATTTTAGACTTTTTTTTCAGTTAGTTGCCAATATTTAAACATTTGAAGAATAAGCCTAAAAGCAGAAATTTCCAAAGGAAACGAACATAGGATATCAAAGGTATATCTGCACTCTCATGTTCATTGCAGCATTATTCACAATAGCCAAGACATGAAAATAACCTGTGTTCATCAATGGATGAGAGGATAAATAAGAAGATGTGAGATAGATAAATAGATAGATAGATAGATAGACACATAGAGTGGAATATTATTCAGCCATGAGAAAGAAGGGAATCCTGCCATTTGCAACAACATGGATGGAACTTAAGGGCATTATGCTAAGTGATACAAGCCAGACAGAGAAAGACAAATATTGCATGGTATACTTATATGTGGACTCTTTTAAATTAAAAAGTCATACTCATAGATACAGAGAATAGAAAAGTGGTGAACAGGAGCTAGGGGTTGGAGGAAATAGGGAGAGGTTGGTCAAAGAGTACAAACTTTCAGCTATAAAATAAATAAGGTCTGAGGATCTAATGTGTAACATGGTGACTAGGGTTGATAACACTGTATTGTACGGTTAAAATTTGCTAAGAGAGTAGAACCTAAATATTCTCACAAAAAAGAAAAATATGTGAGGTGAAGATGTGCTAATTAACTACATAGACGGGGGAATCTTTTCACAATGTATATGTACGTCAAATCAC
This sequence comes from Grampus griseus, assembly GCF_964374135.1. NCBI lineage: Eukaryota > Metazoa > Chordata > Mammalia > Artiodactyla > Delphinidae > Grampus > Grampus griseus. The sequence continues at coordinate 44,728,711 of NC_139001.1, read as the reverse complement.
CACAACGTACACTTTAAATATCTTATAATTTTATATGTCAATTATACCTCAATAAATCTGATTTTTTTTAAAAAATGAGATGCTATTTGTTTGAGATCAGGGGTCAGCAATCTACAGTTTCAAATTTGTGTCCAAAAATAAAGTTTATTGAACACAAGCATGTTCATTTGTTTATGTCTTATCTATGGCTACTTTTGTGCTACAATGGCACAGTTGAGTAGCTGTGGCAGAGATTATATGGCCAAAAATATTATAAATATTACCAAGGCCAGAAACATTTACAATATGGCCCTTTACAGAAAATATTTGCCAACCTCTGTTCAAATGGTTCGCAACACTGCATGTCTCACCCACAGAGATTATAATATGATTAGTCTGCAGTGGATGCTGGTGTCCAACACTCAGAGCTTCTCATGTGATTGGTCTGCAGTGGGTGCTGACATAGGAATTTGCAAGCTCCCAGATGGTTGTAACGTACATACAAGTTTGTGAACCCCTGAATTAGGTAATCTGATGTTTCCAACAGTCTATGATTCTTTTCTCTTTCTCTGAGAATATATATTTCTCCTATTTAGATAGGAAAAGACTATCTTCTACCCACCTTCACAAGTGTTCTCAGCAATGCAGAATACCCCCTTATATTATCAGAAAGACATCCTCTAGATCATTCATGGCTTAGTACTTTATAAAAACAGATTTCAGGCTCCAACACAGATCTATCAAATGAAAGCCTCCAAGAGGTAATAATTTTGAAAATTTTGGTATTAATATAATTATCCAAGAGAATAATCCCCAAACGGTTCTGATGAGTAACTAGATTTGAGAGCCACTGCCCAGCAATGATAAGGTCATTCATACAGTTACAGTCACTGAAGCTCAACTAGATCTTAAATATCCACGATAGCCTCTCATCCTCCAGGGTGTCTCTCCACATGGCCTCTAATCACTAATCTTTAAAGCATAACAACTAGGCTCCAAAAAGTAAGGACAAGGAAGCTGCAAGCCCCTTAATGATGATACAAAAGCCCTTAAGGCCTGGACTAGAACTCCCAACTCCCAGAATGTCACTTCTGCCACATTCTATTACTTAAAGCAAGTCATTACGTTGCATTGTTATATATTAATAAGTGCTAGTTGACTGAATATGAATGAATGAATAAAGATGCAGTATAAAGAAGTAATTGACTTCCTAGAAAGGCAACAAGTTCTCTAACACTGTTCCTTCCAAATTAAAGTTCTCAGCATAATAGCTTAATATAATGATTAATTCAAATAAAACCTAGATTAATTACTTTATTTATGCTCATTTCTTGCCAAATGCTAACAAATCCTTGCACTGGATACATGTAAAATCATGAGCAGCTAAGGCAGCTTGAGGCAAAAGGAAGAAAATTAGATTCACTTCTGCTCCAGGTTTCCAACCACTCACTTATATGACCTTGAGCAAGGCTTTTCATCTTTCCTGGTCTTGTTTGCTTTCTGTATAATGGACTATGAACTAGATAAGGGATAAGAAATAGGCATCAAGTGATTTCTGTTATTGTAAAACCTAATTGGAACCCCACTGGCAAGGATTAAGTATTTTTGCAAGGAGAAATTACTATCAGTGATAACACCCATTTTTGCTTTGATTGTAGAGGTATACATATACATTTCACATGGCATATTCCGTATCACATAGTAAAAATCATCACATACGTATCACATGTTAAAGGCCTGAATCAGGAAAGAATTTTTTTAATATAAATCAAAAACACAATGCAATGAATTTTCTACTTTTTTTTCCTATTTTTAACATTAAATATAATTTAAAATATATATGACTAGGGACTTCCCTGGTAGCACAGTAATTTAGAATTCATCTGCCAATGCAGTGGACACAGGTTCGATCCCTGGTCCAGGAAGATACCACATGCCACGGAGCAACTAAGCCCGTGCACCACAACTACTTAACCTGTGTTCTAGAGTCCATGAGCCACAACTACTGAGCCCTCATGTCACAACTACTGAAGCCCCCACGCCTAGAGCGCGTGGTCCACAAAAAGAGAAGCCACCGCAATGACAAGCCCGTGCACCACAACAGAAGAGTAGCCTCCACTCGCCACAACTAGGGAAAGCCCATGAGCAGCAACGAAGACCCAACAGAGCGAAAAATAAATAAAATTTTTTTAAATAAATAAAATAAAATATTTGACTGTGCATATATATACATATATGTATATATACACATATATATGTGTGTATGTGTGTGTGTGTACAAATATATATATAGTAGACAAGTCAAGAAACCACAGTTTCAGCAGAAGAGATTTAATGGAGGGAGATGTCTTCAGAGGTGTTAGAGGCCTGAACAAGCAAAAAGGTAACACTGAGGTAACCCAGGAGGAAGCTACAATGCCTGAGGTTAGGGGACCAAAAGGGAAAAGGTGGGGAAAACCAGAACCTAGGAGCTAGAAGAATAAGCCCCCAGATTCAATGCTTTAAGGAAGGGGCTTGAGCTGGCTGCTGCTGGTATCTCTGAGGGAACACAATGAGGATGGCTCTGGAAGAGTGAAAAGGAACAGGGGGCTGTAGTCACTTCCACAGCTGTGGCCACCAGCTGATGCTCAGGAGAAGTGCCATCTTGGAATTGAGGCCAAGAAGAACAGTACAAATTTAAAAACAGGAAGAAAGTCTTATCTCCTCTCCTACTACTCACCTCCAGTACCTTCAAGTCCCACCCTAATGCCTTCAAGAATCCAGCAGAAATATCTGAGGAATGAAGTTTACAGAGTCACAGCCCTAGCATCACAGAGTAGAGTCAAAAAGGAGGACACAGAGCTGAGAGACAATAAATAGATAAATAACTGGCACAACTTATTTACTCAGAAAAGTGAAGGTTAATTGCACTGTAATTAACAGCACAAAAATTAATGTTGGGGCTTCCCTGGTGGCGCAGTGGTTGAGAGTCCACCTGCCGATGCAGGGGACACGGGTTCGTGCCCCGGTCTGGGAAGATCCCACATGTCGCGGAGCGGCTGGGCCCGTGAGCCATGGCCGCTGGGCCTGCGCGTCCGGAGCCTGTGCTCCGCGGCAGGAGAGGCCACAGCAGTGAGAGGCCCACGTACCGCATAAAAAAAAAAAAAATTAATGTTTTAGAAAGTATCTTAGAGAATGTAAGAATTATGGAGATTTATACATGAGCAGACAAGCACATCTGAACAGAAAAATGAAAGCTATCCCAGGCTTAAGGAATGACATGCAGAAACAAATGACATGCAGAAACAAAGAAAATTTGGACCTTGTGGAAAAGATCTCTATTAAAAAAGGAAAATGACACTGGTATGAATATCATAATCATGACATTTAAAGTTCTATGTAATCGACTATACTTCAAAAAAAAAAAGTTCTATGAAATTAAATTAGGTTCCAAGGGTAAGAAATTGGTCCTTATATTAGTGTTAAAGACTATCATGAAATGTCCCACAAGACCATGGTGCCTAAAATTTAGGATTACTGGGGCTCATGTACTCATGAGCAAACACTACTCACCAAGTGCCCCAAAGTTAAAATAGACCAACAGTGACATCTGCTGCTGTGGACTTACTTTGAAAAGGGCCAGTCTCAACATTTTAAAGTTAAATCTCCTGCCAAACCACTGGACTTCTGCTGTGATGAGTCAGCACTTCTGGAACTCCTGTTTGTCATCTGTGGTATTAGAAGCTTTGCTTAAGCGAACACAGAACATGGGAAAATGAGATAATATTTGAAAAGTAACTAAAACAAACAGCAAGCCATGGGGTGGAGGCGTAAGTGATGAGAAAAAGAGACTTCATATTGTCTTTTCTCATCCTGTTTTTCCTTTGGCTAAGTAAGTCCAAACTAATTTTGTAGTTGTCAGAAAGCATGAGCATATCCTCAGTAAAAAGAAGGATTAACTGTTGCCAACTTCAGTGGATTCCAACACAAAATTTATAGCATAATATCCAGACCAGAAAAAAAAAAAAAAAGGTCAAATGATCAAAGGAGAGTATGTGGAAAACATTTGGAGTTACTCTTGCTTAGGAAACCCCTTCCTAGTTATCTAAGTGTTTAGGTTGATTATACCTCCTTCAACATCTGCTGACCCTCAGGCTTTTTCTTTTCTGAAAGCCAACAGAACAGAAGGTTTGAATCAAACATGGCTTTTAAAAACTACGTATAATCACCAGTGTAAAGTCGTCAGTGGTGCTTATTTATGTAAACTAAGAAATACTAGTTCAAGAAAATCATAAGTTAATTTATTTGCTCAAGAAAAAGAATAGCAACTGATACCAAATCCCAACTCTGGTTATTATAAAAGAAGATGAACAAGAAAGGCAGACCTTGCAGTGAAGGAGAACTGAATTAAGAGTTCTTCTAATACAGGTTCTGACCACTCACTAAATGTGTCACCCTGAGGAAATCACATAACCTCTCTGAGCCTCAGTTTTCTCTTCCATAATACAAAAGGACTGGACTACATGAGAGATGAAAAATGGGTTTCAACTCATTTTCCTTCTTTGATTAACTGGCAATGGCCGCTTATAAGCAATCCTAAAGCTGCAACCAGACTCAATGGAAAAGGTGCTGATAAATTAGCAGGGTCTGCTGTAAGCAATACAAACGTGGAGGGCAGCGTGCATGTCACAAATATACCAAGCTCAGACAAAATTATTTCTTTCATTTTTTTCAGCTTTAAACTCTATTAGCTACCATTTTTAGTGCCTACTATGTTTCAGCTATGCAAGATGCTCAACAGATATTATTTCCAATCGTCACCATATTTTAAGGACAAGGAAACTGAGAAACATAAAATAATTTTCTCAAAGCCACACAACATAGCTGGACTCAATTACTAACAAAATATCCCGACAATCTCTATTATGAATAAAATCTTAACTTCTCTTATTTTAGATCACATCCCCTAGCCCTCTTGCAACATAAAAGCTATAATATCATTATGCCTTATCTGATGATACCTTAATACACCCATATTTCCACAGAAAGAAAGGATGAAGGTTTTGACATGAAATTTGGCTAGCCCATATAAATATAAAAGGGAAAGGTAAGAGCTTAAGGGAGAAAGTGTCCAAGAAAATGCTTTTTTTAGCAAACAGACCAGAAAGGATTGTATGGTAAAAATTAAAAGTGGCAAAGGAATAGACAATAACTAAAAGTCATGTTCAACTTTAAAGCGAATAGAATTCTAAACAAATAAAATCACACGGACAGCAAATCCAGACTTGAAAAGATTCCCGTAAAAACAGGACATTGGGGCTTCCCTGGTGGCGCAGTTGTTGAGAGTCCGCCTGCCGATGCAGGGGACACTGATGCAGGGGACACGGGTTCGTGCCCCGGTCCGGGAAGATCCCACATGTCACAGAGCGGCTGGGCCCGTGAGCCATGGCCGCTGAGCCTGCGCGTCCGGAGCCTGTGCTCCACACCGGGAGAGGCCACAACAGTGAGAGGCCCGCATACCGCAAAAAAAAACAGGACATTGTGTATTGCATCAATACACAGGCAACAGCAACTTAATTGGTACAGTACTTAGGGAAGTACTCAGGTACAGTATGCAGGATGTCAGTGCTTGATACACACTTTTTGATGATGATGGTTTACAAATAATTCAGAAAATAGATCCTGGTAAGAAACATTTTTGAAGCTTCTTTAATTTGATGCACCATTTTGGACATTCTTTGGGTTACAATGTCCAGGTAGAGTAGAAAGCAAGACACTTTAACTTTGTTATAACAAACTGACTCTTTCCATCATATAACAGAAACTTTGAAAATGGCATCACAAAATTGGTCTATCCTAATTACAGAATTACATACTGATGCTTTCAGAGTACATACTCAGAAACTTATACTTGCCTTTAGAAAATTACTCAGAAATACAGATTAGTAAAAAAATTTTAAGGAAACCAAATGCTAAAGTGTACCCATTGGAAAAAAATGATTATTAATAGCCAAACTGGATTTCATATCAAGGTACCTCATGGCCTATGATTAGCTGGCTGATTTATTCATGTTAAAAGTATTTATTCTTCACTTACTAAGAACTAGGCACTCTGAGAGTCACCAGGAATACATAATAAAATAAAATAGTCCTAACTTTGAGGAGTAGAGATCTAAGTGGAAACAGGTACAAAAATAAACAAATGAGGTACATATGTATTACATGAAAGTGAAGTAATTAATTTTCTCTCACAGGGTCAAAGAAGGATCTGAAAGACACATTAAGTACAGGGCTGAACTGAAGATCAATATGTTTCTTAAGATACCCATAATTTGCATGTTTTTTAAATGATATTAAGATAGTAAAAAAATATTAAAATCAAAGGCATGGACTCTTAGACTGGCCTCACTTATAAGATAGCTCTGAAAAGAACACAGTCAATAACCATATGGGGAAAATGGTACTTGTATTATTATGTAAAGCAAAGTGGTACATTATTTTTCATCCCTGCTATTTTAAGGTAATTTCATTCCAAGGGATGAGGGCCCAACATGGAATCATGCACTAAGAAAGTCAACACAAGAAAGTCCTGCAAAGAGTGTTGTTCTACATACGCTTTGTGACTAATTCTGTTTGTGGAATGAACTGAGCCGTGGTCATGGGTCACATTCATCCAGCCAAGAGAATGTTTCCAGAGTGTAATTGTTCTGGGCATCAAGGCACTTTACAGCATGTTCCCATTGCTTTTTGCTATTCTGTGGACAGGAGACTGCTGAGAAAATATTATTCACCCGAATTAGACTGGACTAGTCAACCGCCTGGTTATTACATCTCCATGTAAGCACAAGCAGTGTCTGCAATCGAATTTACCAGATGTTTCTAATTTCTCTACCTTCTGAACTACAAGTTGGTTTTCTCTTCCTGACTTTGAAATATTTTAAACAAAGGACTTTCTGTAATGTCTCAGGAAACTTACAAAATTAAAATCCTGGTTAATATCAGAATAAGAGTCCTGGGACTCCTGCCATTGCCACATTGATGGGATTTCCACCTTGCTACTCACTACTGGAGATTCTCTCTCCGGAGTCTCATTCCCTCTAGAGATTTCCATCCGGCTAACAAGTTGAAAAACACTGAATTCTGGAGGTAACGACATGTCCTCTGCTACCGCATTATCTAAAATAAATGCTACTTCAAATTAAGGCCTTAATGTTAATAAAAATGATCAAGCCACATACCTCTCAAACCAGCAACTGCATTTCTAGAAAGTTACCCACAGAGATTTGGGTTACCCACACATGTTCACAAGGAATCGTATACAAGGATATTCATTGCAGCATGGTTTGTCAGACCTTGAACTTGGAAACAACCTAAGCATCTATCAGCAGGGGACTGGTAGAATATTTTATGCTACATCCACACAAGAAATAATTTGCAGCCCTTAAAACACCTAGGCAGTTCTCTAGATATAATAAGAGAAATCCCCATAATAATTGTTAGGGGAAGAACTAGGCCAATACGTATGTGTAAAAACACACACAATATATACTGTGTATCTTTTTGTAGCTTTTGAATTTTAATTTGTTGCCATGTGCACGCATTGTTTATTCAAAAAATTAAATAAGTTTGGTGAAAATAAAGTAAAATCAAGATAAAATGAGGTCTTGAGGAAACTAAACACAACTAATGGAAAAGGGACATAGTAGAAGGAGGGAAGAAAGAAGGGAAAGAAAATTGTGAGACTTCAAGCTTCCAAAACCATGGAAGGGTCTGTCTTTTATTCTCACCAGCAAAATTTCCAACTTGTGTCACACAGTTGGCCTACCTCAGTTCTGATTCTTTGCAAGCGCTCAGGAGTGGCATTTGACACTTGACTGGAGACTCTCCCCTTCCGTGAACTGCCTCACCCTGATTCTTTTTTTTTTCTTTTTTTTTAAATTGAAGTATAGTTGATTTACAATGTTGTGTTAATTACTGCCGTACAGCAAAGCAATTCAGTTATACATACATATACATTCTTTTTTATATTCTTTTCCATTATGGTTTATCACAGGATATTGAATAGTTTCCTGTGCTATACAGTAGGACCTTGTTGTTTATCCATTCTGTATATAATAGTTTACATCTGCTAATCCCACACTCCCACTCCATCCCTCCCCCAACCCCCTCCCCCTTGGCAACCACAAGTCTGTTTTCTATGTCTGTGAATCGGTTTCTGTTTCGTAGATAGGTTCATTTGTGTCATATTTTAGATTCCACATATAAGTGATATTATATGGTATTTGTCTTTCTCTTTCTGACTTACTTCACTTAGTATAATAATCTCTAGTTGCATCCATGTTGCTGTAAATAGCGTTATTTTGTTTTTGTTTTTTTTATGGCTGAATAGTATTCCATTGTATACATGTACCACATCTTCTTTATCCATTCTTCTGTTGATGGACATTTAGGTTGTTTCCATGTCTTGGCTACTGTGAATAGTGCTGCTATGAACATAGGGGTACGTGTATCTTTTGAATTATAGTTTTGTCTGAATATATGCCCAGAAGTGGGATTGCTGGATCATATGGTAATTCTATTTATAGTTTTCCGAGGAACCCCCATACTGTTTTCCACAGTGGCTGTACCAACTTACATTATCACCAACAACGTAAGAGGGTTCCCTTTTCTCCACACCCTTTCCAGCATTTGTTATTTGTAGACTTTTTAATGATGGCCATTCTGACTGGAGTGAGGTGGTACCTCACTGTAGTTTTGATTTGCATTTCTCTAATAATTAGTGATGTTGAGAATTTTTTCATGTGCCTGTTGGCCATCTGTATGTCTTCTTTGGACATACAGGTCTTCTGAACATCTTTTGATTGGGTTGTTTTGTTGTTGAGTTGCATGAGCTGTTTGTATATTTTGGAATTAAGCCCTTGTCAGTCACATCATTTGCAAATATTTTCTCCCATTCTGTAGGTTGTCTGTTAATTTTGTTTATGGTTTCCTTTACTGTGCAAAAGCTTATAAGTTTGATTAGGTCTCCTCACGCTGATTCTTTTTTTTTTTTTTTACATCTTTATTAGAGTATAATTGCTTTACAATGGTGTGTTAGTTTCTGCTTTATAACAAAGTGAATCAGTTATACATATACATATGTTCCCATATCTCTTCCCTCTTGCGTCTCCCTCCCTCCCACCCTCCCTATCCCACCCCTCCATGCGGTCACAAAGCACCGAGCTGATCTCCCTGTGCTGTGCGGCTGCTTCCCACTAGCAATCTATTTTATGTTTGGTAGTGTATATATGTCCATGCCTCTCTCTCGCTTTGTCACAGCTTACCTTTCCCCCTTCCCATATCCTCAAGTCCATTCTCTAGTAGGTCTGTGTCTTTATTCCTGTCTTACCCCTAGGTTCTTCATGACATTTTTTTTTCTTAAATTCCATATATATGTGTTAGCATACGGTATTTGTCTTTCTCTTTCTGACTTACTTCACTCTGTATGACAGACTCTAGGTCTATCCACCTCATTACAAATAGCTCAATTTCGTTTCTTTTTATGGCTGAGTAATATTCCATTGTATATATGTGTCACATCTTCTTTATCCATTCATCCAATGATGGACACTTAGGTTGTTTCCATCTCCGAGCTATTGTAAATAGAGCTGCAATGAACATTTTGGTAAATGACTCTTTTTGCATTATGGTTTTCTCAGTCACCCTGATTCTTGACATGGTCATCGGTCACTCCTTCCAGCTCTCAGGTGGCTCTTCATCCTCCTCCTCCCTGAGATCTCCCTTCAAGGCTTTGGTTGTGAGCATTTCCCAGGGCTTAGGGACTAGTCCTCAGTACTTCAGATACTCTATTGATGGCATTTTATTTGTAGATGATCCACAAAACTGTATCTCCAACATCTGCCTACCTTTTGTTATTCGTCTCGTCTTCCCTTTCCCTTTGCATTCTCAATGCCTTCCCACCCCATTCCCTGACTGCCTACAGAGAATTTCCAACAACTGCTATTTAAACACTGAACTTAATCTTCCCCAATCCCTCCTGCTTTCATGTTTTATATATGTACATGCACTGCCTTCAAAACAAAATGTCAAATTCCTCAAAGTTAGGAAGATTTTTACAGTTATCTGAGTATGCACCCCATCGTTCCATCCTTCCTCATTGTTCCACCTATTCCCTTCTCATATAACCACCAGAGTTAATTCATAATTTGGTATGCATAATAGAACACAGGAATTTTATTTATGAATTATTGATTTATTTATTTCTAATCTATTCCACAATGGATTATTATTCCACAATGGATTTGAGACAGCCTATGTTAGAATCATTGTTTACATGTCTCCTCTCTCACTAGACTAAGCTTTTTGAGGCTAGTGCTGTATGTTGTTTTCTTTTGCTAGGGACTGACTCCCATTAGGAGCTTATCATAATTATTTGTTAAAAAATGAATATTTTAAAAAGGAAAATACATGATCTGAAGTATTTTCCAAAACAGATTTTAACATTTAGTGAATTAATCCTTTTGTAATAAAAGTGATGGTTTGTATTCACATGGAAGAAAATGGATCTGTCACCAGTGTAGCAGGGATAAATGAAGCCCACAAATTCAGATATGCAATAAATGCAAATGTATTTCCCATTACTCCACTGAATTGTTATTATGAGTCTGTAAGGCAGGCTGAAGCTTCCACTTGAATCCTTTTAAAGAAACCCAATTCTCCAGGGTTTTGTTGAGGTTTAAAGAAGAGTAAAGGATTTTGTAGGGTTAAGAATTGGGGGAGATAGGAAACTAATACAGCTCTAACGTCACTCCTCATATAAAGCTTACCACTGAGAAGTCCATCATGCCATGGAATTATGGTCTTTCTCGTGCAGCTTCCTTACTATTCTTGGAGCATATGAATCTGTCCACAAAGTTTCCCATTCTCCATCTGTTAAAAGCCTCATGTTGTTGCTTCCTTGATAGCGTTTACCAAACCCCATCCTCTCAAAGGCATTGCCAGGAAGCAGAACTGTACAGTCAGATCTCTAGGATGCTATGAACCTTCCAGGCTGTCTCTTCCCTGCCCAATCTATTTCCTTCTAGTCTCAAAGCAATTCTCCCTTCACAAATCCAGCCAACACATTTTCCTTTGCATTCACATTCACTTTATTCTACCAATTTCACAAAGCCTTCCTCCATTATGAGGTTTAGACTTCTAACACAAAAGCCAAGTTTTTTGCTTCCCACCAGCCACATCCCTTCCCTGAGACAATGATCCCAGAACCAAATACTTACTTGAATAGGAAAAGGAAAAGGGAAAAACACAATGTGAAGCTTAAAACTATGTTAATATATCAGTATATTAGCCCACTCTGTTTTTCCCAGATCTTTCCATCATTTGTCTCTTATCTTCTCTTTCCCGTTTTCATTCTCATTGCATTCCCACTTCATATCACCCTCTTCTGGGCACTTATCATCTCACACTTGGATTACATCAACATTCTCCTGAGAATTCTCCTCTACAACATTCTCCTCTACAAAAGCATTTATCATGCCTCTGTATAATCTTCTGCTATCTGTGGCAGAAAGCTTAAATTCTTCTGCCAACTTGAAAAATTTGCATATCAAGTTATTTTGACCTAACTTATTTTCACCTGATTCCAAGCACTCAATCTCTTTTCCAAAAAGACCAATCCTTTCACTGCTCCCTCCATGCTTACAGTACTCATTCCTGCTTCTGTGCTGTAACTCACATCGTTTCTCTCATCTTAAATTTCCTTAACCGTTTTCTCCTCTTAGTAAACTTCAACCAACTTTTAGAACCAACTCTAAATTCACTACCACAACCCAGTCTTTCTCACGCACAGTAATTTCACCATAGGGCATGAATTGCCTAATTTAATATTTAATTATGTGTTATGTATTTTTGAATTGCACTTTATTTCACATATTTTGTTCTTTGCTCCCTCCACTAATTGCATGCTCCCTGCAAACAGGGATCATATCTTCTCATTTCCTTCATTATACCCAAAGAAGAATCTGACAGGTAATAAACACTAAATCAATATTTGTGTGGTGGAATGAACATGTGAATTACCTGCCAATGTGGCTGCTCTTCTGCTTACTCCTCCTGCCCCCAACTTGCACACAGACACAGTTTGTGCTAACGGATATCCCTCCTCAAATCAGGAAGTAGCAAAGGAATTCCATACTTACTCTCAAAGTAGAGTTGTTCCAGCAGAGATGTGGAAAGAAAAAAATAAAGGATGGAACCAATTCTCAGCTCTTGACCTTCCAAAGAAAATTTTATAGCCCACACAGAGACAGCAAAAAGTCAGAAAGTCTACAATCTAGAGCACAAAATAATACGTGCTTTAAACAACTGAAGGATGAAGAAGAAAGAAATTAGCTCTCTGATTTAGGAAGAAACTTTTAAAAAGAATAATACAGTGAGATGCTTACGTGAGTCTCTTAGAAGGGACTCTGCACTCCCTTATTCTCACTCCAAGAAGGTGTAAATAGAATCTCTAGTATATTTGAGTACTAAAAGCTTATTCTTTGTTTCCCATCTGCAGCCTTGAGAAGGAGCAAGCTAACCGGCTCCAAAGATGCACTGGCGTAAGAAAACAGAGATGGTTTCATGCATACTTGGAGGACTTACGGGGTTCAAGAGGTATGGAGAGCCTTGAACTAAATGAGTGAATAAAACTTTTTCACTTTTTGAAAGAGGCCAGAGAGAAAGTAAGTCCACTGAGTGTACTGCAGAATGACTAGATTAAACTTTCTGCCCCTAGATAGAGTGGAAGTTCAAAACGAAGCTTAGGTTGAGCTACAAAAAAATAAAGAGAGCTACTTTGCACATCCAAATTTATTGTCGGAGAAATATCACACCCAGCACTATATTTATGATTGAGTGATTAATTCGTTGATTGATCAATTCATAATGAAATAAAAGTCTGAGCTAGACTCAGAAGTTGAAGACACAATTTCTAAATGGTCCTAAGTGCATTTTTAAAAATCTATTAAAATATTCATAAAATTTAAATAATAAAATCTCATAAATCAGAAAAAACCTCCCTCAGAAAAGTATAATGCTAATTAATAAAGTTTATTTTTATACCTATAAATGTAACATTTAGATGAGAAATGAAAATACATGTGATCACATAATATAAAATCACGACAGGATAAGAGTATATTAGACCATACTTTTAAGGCATTTGTCTGTTTTCTTACACAGGCTAGGATGCATAGAATGAGAAGTCAGTGATTTTTAACATTAAAAAATAATTTACCCTCTTAAGTCTTTTTACAAATCTATCAATTGCCACGATTCACAAAGCTTGAAAAGCATGAATTTTATCTATGGAATCTTTTGGTAATCATATAATGGGTTTATAAGGTCACCAGCCTATTGAAGAAGAGTGTAGAGTGTTATAAATGTTTCATACCAGTAAAAATAAAAAAAGTATCCAATTTATGCCTTAAATAAATAGAACATTTTCCCTTTACCCATAATTTGTCTCCTCATTTTACCAACAGCATTCTGTCAACCCAGTACACTAAAACCATGATGATGGGAAAATATTGGTCATTTGTTTCCTTCTTACATTCTATGAGTTATTACCTCAGAGCACAGCTGGATGATTAACTACTTGTCTTAGTCAAAATGTTCCAGTTGTGTCCTCCCTGTCAGAATTTTTTTCATTTTGATTTATAACTTTCCTGGCAAGCATATTATTAACTTTACATCTCTGTAGTTAACTGCCAAATGTGAACAATATGTTATTCAACATATCAGCTTCCCTATTCTGAGTAAGCCTGGTTTCTACTTGGTGAGAAAACATTCAGCAGAAAGTGCTAATTATTAGTAGGAAAATACTCCATATTTTGAAATTAAGAATCTAAACTCACACACAGGTCAATAATTAAATATTATAAGCCTGGTTTAGGTGCATTTTCACTTCAAACATTTTGGAGAATGTTTTCAATCTCACCAAATAATGTTTAGATCACATTTTTAAGTATCAATTTTAAGCCATTAAGAAAGGAAAACAAAAATTAAGTTCTTATACTATGTATAATCTTCGAGGAAATAGGTCTTCCTCAAGATAATACTCTTTGAAACAGATGGAAAGACCAATGTCTAGAGCTGTGTTGCCATAACCTGACTTGGGAATTGTTAACTCCACTGAGGAGAAAAGGGATTTTTTTCACCAAAATTGCTGTAAGGCCTTGCTAATGTGAACTGGTAGGAACCAGGACAGCATGCCTAGAAATGGCTCTTCAAAGTCCTGAACCAGGAGGGGACCTGACCTTAAAGCTGGATTAGGAAGAGTCTGTTGATACAAGGGCACGCTCTGTGACTCAGGGCTTAATGCCCTGGCAAGTTCTGATATGCTGCTGGATGAATATTGGAAGCTTGAAAAAAAATAATGGCCTTATATTAAACAAATTTGAGATGCTAGAACTGATAGACTGCTAAGGGAAGGAAGCAAATGTCCCAGAGAAATGAACATGGTAAAATGTGTCTATTACATACGATGGGAGAACCCTCCAGCTGACTTTTCCTGGAAGGGGCCAGAGAACATTTCATTAACTGCGGTGATAAGGAATGCACTGGAAACTGAGATGCCATTATTACTGAGAAGCTTAGTAGTGGCTGTCCTCTGCAGGCTGAGGCTGACGGCAGGACATAGTGTTATGAAACTTGGCTCCCCAGTGTCAACAAGGCAGACAAGATTCCAGAGTTGCAGAGGCAGGTGGCAGCACTTAATTGTCAGAGACAAGGTACATGGAATAATTGTAATTGGCAGCATGGTTGAAGTGGCATCCAGAGTACCCTGACCCAACAGTAAACCATCATGATGACTAATAGACCATGGTTCCAAAGAGCAAGACAAATAAGCAGTAAACAGGGAGTTTCTTCAGATGATACATACATACATGATAGATTCAAAAGAGATCAAGAATGGATAAAGACGCAGACATAGAGAATGGACTTGAGGACACGGGGAGAGGGAAGGGTAAGCTGGGACAAAGTGAGAGAGTGGCATGGACATATATAAACTACCAAATGTAAAACAGATAGCTAGTGGGAAGCAGCAGCATAGCACAGGGAGATCAGCTCTGTGCTTTGTGACCACCTAGAGGGGTAGGATAGGGAGGGTGGGAGGGAGACACAAGAGGGAGGAGATATGGGGATATATGTATACATATAGCTGATTCACTTTGTTATACAGCAGAAACTAACACAACATTGTAAAGCAGTTATACTCCAAAAAACATGTTAAAAAAAAAAAAAGAATGGATGAGCAGAAGAATGATATCAGCTGCCCCAACAGAACTAATCAAAAGCTGCAATCTCTCACCTACATTTCATACCTGAGCTAGTTCTTAGACAAGAACTCATCAATTAAAAGAGAGATCAGATCTCTGTAAGGAAAGACCCAAGAATACCATAGTAAGTGAGGGTAGTAATTCCCTCAGTCCTTCCACACAGTTACCTAGGGTCATTTATCAAATAACCATGATCTTTTTTTGTCAGTTACATATATTTTTTTCAGATTATTTTCCATTATAGGTTATTATAAGATATTGAATATAGTTCCCTGTGCTATATAATAAATCCCTGTTGCTTATCTATTTTATGCATAGTAGTTTGTATCTGCTAGTCCCACACTCCTAATTTATCCCTCCCTCCCTTTCCCCTTTGGTAACCATGTTTGTTTTCTATGTCTATGAATCTATTTCCGTTTTGTATATAGATTCATTTGTATTATTCTTATATTCCACATACAAGTGATATAATATTTGTATTTCTTTGTCTGACTTACTTCACTTAGTATGACATTCTCTATGTCCATGCATGTTGCTGAAAATGGCAATATTTCATTCTTTTTTATGGCTGAGTAATATTCCACTATATACATTTATCTCACATCTTCTTAAACCAATCGTCTGTTGATAGGCACTTGGGTTGTTTCCATGTCTTGGCTATCGTAAATAGTGCTGCTATGAACATCAGGGTGCATGTATGTTTTTGAATTAGAGTGTTCATCTTTTCTGGATATATGCCCAGGAGTGGGGTGGCTGGATCTTGTAGTAGCTCTATTTTTAGATTTTTAAGAAACCTCCATACTGTTTTCCATAGTGGCTGCACCAATTTACATTCCCTCCAAGAGTGCAGGAGAGGGGAACCAGGATCTTTTGAGGTCTACTAAATTCAGGATCTAAACTGGCTCTAATAACAAGGACTACAATAGATACCCCACCACAGATAAGATAGGAAATCAAGAACAATACTGAATAATACTGCATTCCAGGTAGAAGGACAGAGCTTAGTGCCAACCTCAAAGGCTTAAACAAAATGCAGCGAAGGTGTTTCCCATTAAGAATCCATTTAATTCGCCAGTCTGGCCATAAAAAATCAAATGGACCTTGGCAGATGACAGTGGACTCCACAATTTAATTAAATACTAGTCCCAATTTCAGCTTTTTTGCTAAATATGGTGTTTTTGGCAGAGCAACACGGACTAGAGTATGTGGTATGGAGCTACTGATCTGGTAAACACCGATCAGGAAGGAGGCTCAAAAGCCGTTCTCATGCACCTGAGATAAATAACATGATACATCTATGGCATCACCCAGGAGTATGTTGAATCACCTCTCTTCTGTCACTTGTGTATTCTGAACAGATCTTGATCATCTGGACCTTCCACAGAACATCTCACTGGTCCAATATACTGATAACAACATGATAAACAGAACTGATAAGCAGAAAGTGGCAAGTACTCTGAATGTTCTAGTAACATACATGAGCTCCTAAAAATGGGTGATAAATACTACAAAGACTCAAGGTCCCGATTTATCAGTCAATTGTTTAGAAGTCCAGCAGTATGCTAAAATATCATTTTCAAGATAAAGAATGAGTTATTGCACCTTGCACTTCCTACCACTTAGAAGCATAGCACTTGGAGGGTTTTTAAAATACTGTTTCAGCCCACTTACGTGACTCAAAAGAGGGCTTTGCAGTAAAACAAGGCCGAAGTACAAATAGTCCCGCCACTTGGGCCACAGAGCCCATTAGATCCACAGTTTTAAAGGAATTTATGTTAATCTACATAATCAACATTATGTAGAGTCTCTAGGAAGACCCAACAGGAGAGTTGCAGCAAAGATCTCTAGGGTTCTGGATCGAAATCATGCTACCTACAGTGGAGAACTGTATCCTATTTACAAATCAGTTCCTAGCATGTTATTGCATGATGGTAAAAACTAAGTGTAAGACCACAGGATAGCAAGTGACCATTGACCATAGCTGTCCAAAATGAACTAGATGCTATTAGACCTAAGGATGTCATAAGATTCAACTGGTCCAGCAACAATACATCTTTTAAGAGAAGTTTCATCCACATATACCTAGGACAGAACCAAGGAAGTCTAGAAGACCCAAGTAAGCTTCATGATTAGGTTTACCATGTACCAATGACTCACACTTTTCTTACACCTATGGGCTCATGGAACAGTTTCTTACAGCCAGCTAACAGAGGAAAAACCCAGAACTAGTTCATGGATGTCTACTAGATATGTTGAGGCAAGATTAAAAATAGACTCCTGCTGCACTGCAGCCCAATTCAAGGGTGGGCCTGAAACACAGTAGTGAGGAGAAATTCTCTCAATGAGCAAAACATGGGTCAGTGCATCTGGTCATCCAATTTGAACAAAACAGCTGGCTAAAGGTAAGGATATATATGAACACATGGACAGTGGAAAATGGTTTGACTGGTCAGAGGCCAGGAAAGAGCAAGATTGGAAGATCAGCGATAAGAAAGTCTTAGAAGTGTTTAGATGAGCCTGAGGGAGTGGGCACAAAGGTTGAGCATCCTGGAAACACACTAAATGACCTTGATAGAGCATCAGTTGCAGAAGACATCCGGAACAACAGGTAAACAGGATTACTTATCCAGTAGCTGTCTGCCAGCTTCTCTATTTGGGCACCCTAGTACTTTCTCAATGGGCCTAAGAATGGAGTAGTGGTGGTGAAGAGATGGAGCCTCTACATGGGCTCAACACCATGGGCTCCTCCCACCACTCAATGTAATCTGGGTAGCACTACTGCTGAATATACACACACAGACATATATATATGCTTTTTCAGATTCTTTTCCCTTATAGGTTATTGCGAAATATGAGTATAGTTCCCTGTGCTATAGAGTAGGTCCTTGTTGGTTAACTATTTTAAATATAGTGATGTGTATATGTTAACTTCAAACTCCTAATTTATCCCTCCCCCCACTTCCTCTTTGGTAACCATAAGTTTGCTTTCTATGTCTGTGGGTCTACTTCTGTCTTGTAAATATTGATAAAACAGAAATTTGTATCGTTTTTTTTATAGATTCCACATATGAGCAATATATGATATTTGTCTTCACTGTCTGGCTTACGTCACTTAGTATGATAATCTATAGGTCCATCCATGTTGCTGCAAATAGCATTATTTCATTCTCTTTCATAGCTGAGTAATATTGCATTATATATACACATAATATATATCCTTATTATTATTATTATATTCTTATTATATATATATATAATATATATTCATTATCCATTCATCTGTCAATGGACATTTAGGTTGCTTCCATGTCTTGCCTATTGTAAATAGTGTTGCTATGAACATAGGGATGCATGTGTCTTTTCGAATTATGGTTTTCTCCAGGTATATGCCCAGGAGTGGAATTGCAGGATCATATGGTAACTCTGTTTTTAGTTTTTTAAGGAACCTCCATACAGTTTTCCACAGTGGCTATACCAATTTACATTCCCACCAACTGTTTAGGAAGGTTCCTTTTTCTCCACACCCTCATCAGCATTTATTATTTGTAGACTTTTTGATGATGGCCATTCTGCCTGGAGTGAGGTGATACCTCGTGTAGTTCTGATTTGTATTTCGCTAATAATTAGCAATGTCAAGCATTTTTTCATGTGCCTGTTGGCCCTCTGTATGTCTTCTTTGGATAAATGTCTATTTAGATATTCTGTCCATTATTTGATTGGGTTGTTTTTTTTGATACTGAGCCATATGAGCTGTTTGTATATTTTGGAAATCAATCCTTTGTTGCATCATTTGCAAATATTTTCTCCCATTCCGTAGGTTGTCTTTTTGTTTTGTTTATGGTTTTCTTTGCTGTGCAAAAGCTTTTAAGTTTGAGTCCCATTTGTTTGTTCTTGTTTTTATCTCCATTACTCTTAGAGGTGGATCCAAAAAGATACTGCTGCGATTTATGTCAAGAAGCGTTCTGCCTATGCTTTCCTCTAAGAGTTTTATAGTATCAGGTCTTACATTTAGGTCTTTAATTCATTTTATTTTTGTGTATGGTGTTCTACATATGTTCTAATTTCATTTTTTTACATGTAGCTGTCCAGTTTTCCCAGCACCATTTACTGAAGAGACTGTCTTTTCTCCGTTGTCTATTCTTGCCTCCTTAATTGTAGATTAATTGAACATAAGTGCATGGGCTTATTTCTAGGCTCTCTATCCTGTTCAATTGATCTATCTGTCTTCTTTTGTGCCAGTACCACACTGTTTGATTACTATATCTTTGCAGTATAGTCTGAAGTCAGGAAGCCTGCTTCCTTCAGCTCCTTCTTCTTCCTCAAGATTGCTTTGGCTATTCAGGGTCTTTTTTGTCTCCATACAAATTAAAAATTTTTTTTGTTCTAGTTCTATGAAAAACGCCATTGGGAATAGGATAGGGATTGCACTGAATCTGTAGATTGCCTTGGGTAGTACAGTCATTTTGACAATACTGATTCTTCCTATCTAACAACATGGTATATCTTTCCATCTGTTTGTGTCATCTTTGATTTTCTTTCATCAGTGTCTTATAGTTTCCAGAGTACAGATCTTTTGCCTCCTTAGGTAGGTTTATTCCTAGTTAGTTTATTCTTTTTGATATAATTGCAAATGGGATTGTTTCCTTAATTTCTCTTTCTGACATTTCATTATTAGTGTATAGAAATGCAACAGATTTCTGTATATCAATATTGTTAAAGAATTAATATTGTTAAAATGAATTATTTCATGGATACATTTCAAGCTTATGTATGTCCAGCTTTTTTAAACTATTTAATATCATTCAAATTTGCATACTTTATAAATAAAACATTGAAAATGAATAAAATTCTATCTTTTACTATTTGCTAATACATATGAAAAAGTTTTTAATTACATATAAGAAACTATAAATGGTAACATTTGTGCAAGTAGATTAGCAGGAGGATTTTCACTTTTAATTTTAAGTCCTTCTGAATAGTTTAAGGGTTTTACAAAGACCATATATCACTCACATAATCATCAAATAAGCACATACAGATTTTTCCAAAAATATAGTCATTATAAAATGGAATTTATCCCTTCTTTCTTCTGATGAAGTATTTTTGCATAAGCTTGTACATTTAAAAATTACATTTCAAAAGGCAAGATTTGTTGACTTGTTTGGTCATTACTTCATCTTTTGTCTGTATATTTTTGTTATATTTATACAAACAAGCTTTATTTTTTGAATGCTTTTCATGAACTTACACCTCTCACATTTGATGTTAGGACTGTTCTAGAGGGTGAATTTTGCAAGCCAATCAGTTAGTACCAAATGCAATGACTTCATATTCTGGGAAAGTTGACATATTTTAAGAAACAGTTTTTCATGTGCTGTTTCATATTTGGCACAAACTTTAGAATGACATAGATTGTTCTGGATCATTTCATGGCAAATTTAATTTCTGTATTACCTCACTTTCTCATCCAAAAGATGCCTTTTTTTCTATTCAAGTTAAACAGACATTAATATCTCAACAGGGAAAATATGAATTTTTAAATTTTTATAATAGCCTTTTCAGTCCCAAACATTACAGTATTGGTTACAGTTAATGCTTGCTAACTAAAAAATGTTCTTTTCAGTTTAGTTCAGTTTAACAAACATTTACTGATTATTTTATGTACCACAAACTGGCTTGAGCTCAAGAGTTACAAAGACAGCTAAGTAGTCTCTGCTGTCCAAAATATTCATCAACTAAAAGAGAAATCTAAAGAGAATATCAATGTGATCACTGAGGACTAAGGACCCACAAAGGACAGGAACCTCTCTCATTTCTACCTTTCAAAATAAGTATACACTCTTTAATTTAATTATAATTCAATTATAAATTCCTACTTGGTAAAATCCCTTTATACCTTTCTTTGTGCCAGCCTTTCTAAATAGATATGAACAATCCGACTCAAAATAATATTCCTTGTGAATGACAATGATGAGAAGTGTCTGGGAAGAAATATGGCAGAGACATATATCAAGAGTCTCAGATTCATGTGAAACTAAATTTGATATAAGAAGCTTAAATTCTAAGAGAACAAGAAAGAATACAGCTGATATAGAAAAAAAAAAGAAAAGGGAAGGAGAGAGATAAAGAACATGAAAACTAAATCAGTTCTATAATTCCTATATCCTGCATGCAGAAATATCTCCAACTCGGGAAATACCTTTAATGTACCACATGACTAAGGTCATGGCATGGCTTCCAGATACCTATTTTGAGCTTTTTGTTTTGTTTTGTTTTGTTTTAAGCAATGGGACAATATTTTGATGACTTTTGCTGTGAAAACACACAAGTGAAGAGAACTTATCCGTGAAATTGATTTTTTTTTTCAAGAAAATGTCCTATGAAGAAACAGAAAGCAACCTGCATAAATCCTATCTGAGAAAGCAGCCATAAAAGAAGTATCAGGTCAAAGGACAGTTGTGAATTAGAAAAGAGTACTTTACTGTAAAGAAAGTGTAATATGAAAAATGAAATGACACTTGCATATGCATGAGTGACAAGGCATGAATTGGGCACAAACTTCACTAAATATTAAATTATTTTTTTTCTTACATCTTTTTCTTTCCTAGGGCAATGTCAAAGTTTAGATCTCTTTTTTTGAGGGGGAAAGATCAGATTCCTATGGTTGTTGAAGTCCCTGTGGTTCAATTTTACCCTTTTTTAGTTTTACGATCATTCTTAGAAAGAAATCGATCATAATCTCAAAATAATCTTTAAAAAATTTTACTTATATTTTAAATAAATGACTGCTAGAGGACCAATTTTATGGAATAACTCAAGAGCTACATTTATAGAATGTGTAAAGGATGCATTGCTTCAAAATAAGTATCAAAGATCCATTTTTTCCTTAGTATTATATGGAAGGCACAAAATGAAAGCACAGCTGGAGTCTTCAGTGAATTTTTACAAAGAATTTTTTGTGTTGTGAATTACAAGAAAGAGCATTTCCACTCAAATCTTCTAAAATGAATATTCAGTATTTATTGTATGATATATTCTCCACTGAAATTGTGCATTCAGGTCAAGAGAGATGTGAGCTAAGGAAGACATGAATGATAGGTAAATATAAATGCATAAATCATCAGTGTCTAATAATTTATAAATTGTCCTTTCACACTATAAAGCTCTTTAAAAATAGTTTCTAAACAAAGGAAAATGAAGCACCTTAATCTTCAATAAAGTTAACAGGAAATTTGACTGCTTAGTAAATTGAATTGTCAAATATGCTCAGAACAAAATGTAAAGAAAATATTATATACCAAAATATAGCTGTATCCAAATATAAATATAGTATACATGTGTATTCACATATATGAAATACATGAAATGGAGAAAATTCATACCTGAAACTAATGAAAGTGGAAACAAGCAATCAAAAGGTCTGTATTTAAGAATGGTTCTACAGAAATAAATTGAAGTGTAAAATGTAATCAATGAGCTACTTTAAATGGAGATAAAAGAGAGTTATTGAATAAACTATTTTTTATTTCTACCCCAATCCACTTTACCAAATAGCATTATTTCATAACTATATTTTGCTAGATAGCTTGTAGGTCCCATTTTAATATACTGATCAATAATGTGGATAGATTATAAATAACTTATTGATTTCATGCTTGTTTAACACAAAATGGAGGCAATGGCTTCTTCTGTCAACTAATATGATGTCTATGTTTTGTTTTTAGCATACGTTATACACTATTTATCAATGTTTAAATTCTTATAGAGAGAATGTTACCTTCCCAAAGTACTCTGGCTTTTAGTATAATAGGGGAGTTTGCCCAGGACAGTACTATCTATTATCATAGGAGGTCTGGAAGGGATCTCACACCTAATTGGTCCACGTTCTTGCCTCAAGATACTGGGTTGGCTAAAAGGTTCATTCGTTTTTTTTTCTGTAAGATGGCTCTAGTAGTGCTTAGTTGTCTTTAACTTCATTCGAAACAATTTTGTTAGATTGTATTGTGATAGCTGTGATAGCTGTCATATCAGTGTGCATTTTAAAAAACATCAAAATTGGTGAATTTTTGTGTAGCCGTTTTAATATTGAAGATGGAAGAAAGAAAGCAACATTTTCAGCATATTATGCTTTACTATTTCAAGAAAGGTAAAAACGCAACTGAAATGCAAAAAAAGATTTGTGCAGTGTATGGAGAAGGTGCTGTGACTGATGGAACGTGTCAAAAGTGGTTTGCGAAGTTTCCTGCTGGAAATTTCTCGCTGGACGATGCTCCACAGTCGGGTTGACCAGTTGAAGTTGATAGCGATCAAATCGAGACATTAATTTAGAACAATCAATGTTATACCATGCAGGAGATAGCCAACCTACTCAAAATATCCAAATCAAGCACTGAAAATCATTTGCCCCAGCTTGGTTATGTTAATCGATTTGATGTCTGGGTTGCACATAAGTTAAGCGAAAAAAACCTTCTTGATCATATTTCCTCATGAGATTCTCTGCTTAAACATAATAAAAACATTCCATTTTAAAAATAAATTGTGACAGGCGATGAAAAGTGGATACTGTACAATAATGTGGAATGGAAGAGGTTGTCGGGCAAGTGAAATGAACCACCACCAAC
Source organism: Grampus griseus (assembly GCF_964374135.1). NCBI lineage: Eukaryota > Metazoa > Chordata > Mammalia > Artiodactyla > Delphinidae > Grampus > Grampus griseus. The sequence goes on along the minus strand of NC_139001.1, from coordinate 44,704,812 downwards.
CACACCAGAGGCTGGTCTTCATCCAAAGAAGGTGATGCTGTGTCTATGGTGGGATTGGAAGGGAGTCCTCTACTATGTGCTCCTTCTGGAAAACCAAACAAGTAATTCCAACAAGTACTGCTCCCAATTAGACCAACTGAAAGCAGCACTCAACAAAAAGTGTCCAGAATTAGTCAGCTTTAGAAAACGCATAATCTTCCATCAGAATAACACAAGACCGCATGTTTCTTTGATGACTAGGCAAAAACTGTTACAGGTTGTCTGGGAAGTTTGGTGTCATCTGCCATATTCATCAGACATTGCACCTGTGGATTTCCATTTATTTCAGTCTTTACAAAACACTTGTAATGGAAGTGGAAATTCAATGGAAAAAATTTCAATTCCCTGGAAGACTGTAAAAGGCACCTAGAACAGTTCTTTGCTCAAAAAGATAAAAACTTTTGGGAAGATGGAATTATGAAGTTGCCTGAAAAATAGCAGAAGGTAGTGGAACAAAAGGGTGAATATGTTGTTCAATAAAGTTCTTGGTGAAAATGAAAAATGTGTCTTTTATTTTTACTTAAAAACCGAAGGCACTTTTTGGCCAACCCAATAGGTACAGTGGTTAATAAACAACATAACTTAAAAAAACTGTGATATTTGAAAATAATTACATAGACATCTGGCATTCAGTAGACAGTGAATAAAAAGGGAAAAATTAGTTTTATATTGCATGATCCTTTCTACTAGCATGTTAACAAAGTTCCAAGATTAGCAGAGGTCAGGACAGTGGAAAGAAATTTCCAACCCTTCCCTGGGAAAGCTTTCAATTCAGCCCAAACTTCAAACTGGCTCTAACTCTTCTTGTCCTCCAAAGGGGGAATAAGATCTCTTTACTCTTTTCTAATTTTCTGGCACACAGGGAGAGAGTTTTACACAATGTGGTTGCCTTTATGGCATCAATAAAATATTATAATTTCTTTTATTCTTTGATTCTCCTTTATTGATATTTGAAAATTTTATGCTTATAATCTTTGCATTTCGCACTTTGCTTAGTATTGGTATTTGATCACCATCTAAGATCTTACATTTCAAATTCTGCTTCTCTTTATCTGTTTATCCTTTTCTAGCCTCACTATCAATAATGAAGAATGAATATAATTATTCTATCACCAAATACATTGTTTCCTCCATAGTTTACCCAGTAAAAGACCTACGATGAAGCCTCCAGGTTACTTCAGTTGACTGATTTTTTTACCATATTCTTGATATGTTTTAAAAATAAAATACAATATATTTATGGCAAAAATAATAAATCTTTTAAAATTAATTTATTTATTACTGAAATAGTTGATGTACACTATTATGTTAGTTTCAGGTGTACTACATATTGATTTAACATGGAAATATATTACAAAAATGATCACCACAATAAGTCTAGTAAGCATTTTTCCCATACACAGTTATTATTGACCATATTCCTTATGCTGTGTATTATATCCTTAAGGATTATTTATTTTATAACTGGAAGTTAGTATCTCTTCATCACCTTCACTTGTTTCACCCAACCCTACATCTCCCTCTGGCAACTACCTGTTTGTTCTCTGTATCTATGAGTCTATTTTCACTTTGTTTTGTTTAGTTTTTCCACATATAAATGAGATCATAGTGTATTTTTCTTTCTCTGTCTGACTTACTTCACTTACTATGATACCCTCTAGGTCCATCCTTGTTGTCACAAATGGCAAGATTTCAATTTTTTATGGCTGAGTAACACTCCATTGTATTTATATACCATATCTTTTAAATTCATTCATCTATTGGAAGACACTTAGGTTGTTTCCATATCTTGGTTATTGTAAAAAAATGATACAATGAACACTGGGGTACATATATCTTTTCAACTCAGAGTTTTTATTTTCTTCAGATAAATACCTAGATGTGAAATTGCTGGATTATATGGTAGTTCTACTTTTAATTTCTTGAGGAACCACCACACTGTTTTCCATAGAGGCTCACGAATTTACAGTCCCACCAACAGTGCATGAGGGTTCCATTCCCTTTTCTCCATATCCTTGCCAATACTTATTTGTTGTCTTTTTGATGATAGCCATTCACAGATATGAGGTGTTATCTCATTGGAGTTTTGATTTGCATTTCCCTGATGATTAGTGATACTGAGGATATTTTCATGTGTCAGTCAGCCACCTGTATATCTTCTTTGGAAAAATGTCTATTCAGATCTTCTACCTGTTTTTCAATGAGTTGTATGGTTTTTCTGATATTGAGTTGTATGTGTTCTTTGCATATTTTGGATATTAATCCCTTATGGGATATATTGTTTCCAAATATCTTCTCCCATTCAGTAGGCTACATTTTTGTTTTGTTGCTGGTTTCCTTCACTGTGAAAAAGCTTTTAAGTTTTATTAGGTCCCACTTGTTTATTTTTGCTTTTGTTTCCCTTGCCTGAGGATACAGATTCCAAAAAAATGTTGCTAATATCGTACTGCCTATGTTTTCTTCTAGGAGCTTTATGTTTTCAGGTCTTACATTTAAGCCTTTAATCCAGTTTGAGTTTATTTTTGTATGTGGTATAGAAATTAGTTCAGTTACATTCTTTTACATGTAGCTGTCCAAATTTCCCAACACCATTTATTGAAGAGGCTGTCTTTTCTCCATTATATATTCTTGCTTCCTTTCTTGTAGATTAATTAACCATACTAGTGTGGATTTATTTCTTGGCTCTTTATTCTGTTCCAGTGATCTATGGGCCAATTTTGGTGCCAGTACCATACTACTTTCATTACTATAGCTTTATATTATGGTTTGAAATCAGGGAGTGTGATACCTCTAGCTTTGTTCTTTTTTTCTCAAGATTGCTTTAGCTATTTCAGTTCTTTAGTGTTTCCATACAAATTTTAGAATTATTTGTTCTAGTTCTATGAAAATGCCATTGGTATTCTGATAAGAGTTTCCACTGAATCTAATAGATTGCCTTGGGTAGTAGGGTCCTTTTAACAATATTAATTCTTCCAATTTATGAGCACAATATAATTGTTTTCCATTTGTTTATATCATCTTCAGTTTCTTTCATCAGTATCTCATAGTTTTCTGAATATAAGTCTTTTACCTCCTTGGTTAGATTTCTTCTTAGGTATTTTATTCTTTTTGATGCAACTGTAAATGAAATTGTTCCCTTAATTACTCTTTCTGTTAGTTCACTGTTAGTGTATAGAAATACAACAGATATCTGTATATTAATTTCATATCCTGCAACTTTACCAAATTCATTGATGAGGTCTAGTAGTTTTTTGGCGGCATCATTAGGATATTCTATGTATAGTGTCATATCAGCAAACAATGACAGTTTTATTTCTTCCTTTCCAATTTAGATTCCTTTCTATTTTTTTTTCTTTTCTGATTGCTGTGGTTAGGACTTCAAGTAATATGTTGATTAAAAGGCATCCTTGGGCTTCCCTGGTGGCACAGTGGTTGAGAGTCCTGCCAATGCAGGGGACACCGGTTCATGCCCCAGTCCAGGAAGATTCCACATGCCGAGGAGCAGCTGCGCCCGTGAGCCATGGCCGCTGAGCCTGTGCGTCCGGAGCCTGTTGCTCCACAACGGGAGAGGCCACAACTGTGAGAGGCCCGCGTACCACAAAAAAAAAAAAAAGGCATTCTTTTCTTGTTCCTGATCTTAGAGGAAATGCTTTCAGCTTTCCATCATTGCACCTATTGAGGTAATCATGATTTTTATCTTCAACTTGTTAATGGGGTGTATCACATTGATTGATTTGCAGATCTTGAAACATCCTTGCATCCCTGGAATAAATCCCTTTTGATCATGGTGTATGATCATTTTAATGTATCATGGAATTCAGTTTACTAATTGTTTATTGAAGATTTTTGTATCTATGTTCACCAGGGATATTGGCCTGTAATATTTTGTGTGGTGTCTTTGTCTGGTTTTGGTATCAAGGTTTGCTGGCCTGATAGAATGAGATCCAAAGCATTCCTTCTTCTTCAATTTTTTGGAATAGTTTAAGAAGAATAGGTATTAACTTTTCTTTGTTTGGTATGGCCCACCTATGAAACCATTGGTCCTGGACTTAGGTTTGTTTGGAGGCGACTTAGGTTTGTTTGGAGGCTTTTTTATTATTGATACAATTTCAGTACTCATAATCAGTCTATTCATATTTCTATTTCTTCTTGATTCATTCTTGGGAGATGGTACATCTCTAGGAATTTACCCATTTCTTCTAGGTTATCCAATATTGGAATATACTTCTTCATAGTACTCTCTTATGATCCTTTGCATTTCTGTGGCATCAGTTATAACTTCTTTTTCATTTCTGAATTAATTTATTGGGACCTTTCTCTATTTTCTTGCTAAGTCTGGCTAAAGGTTTATCAATTTTGTTTATCTTTTCAAAGAACCAGCTTTTAGTTACGTTGATCTTTTCTATTGTTCTTTTAGTCTCTAATTCACTTATTTCTACTCTCATCTTTGGTATTTCCTTCTTTCTACTAACTTTGAATTTTGTTTGTTCTTCCTTTTCTAGTTCCTTTAGGTATGAGGTTATATTTTTTACTTGAGATTTTTCTTATTTCTTGAGGTAGGCTTGTATTGCTTTAAACTTCCCTCTTAGAACTGCTTTTGCTGCATCCCATTAATTTTGTATCATTATTTTTCCACTTTCATTTGTTTCCAGGTATTTTTTTATTTCCTCTTTGATTTCTTCAATGACCATTTGGTTGTATAGTAGCATATTATTTGGACTCCACATGTTTGTGTGTTTTTTGCAGGTTTTTTTTCCCTATAATTGATTTCTACTCTCATACTGTGTAATTGGGGGAAAAATGCTTGATATGATTTCAATCCTCTTAAATTTATTGAGACTTGTTTTGTGGCTTAGCATGTGATCTATTCTGGATAATGTTCTATGTGCGCCTAAAAAGAATGTGTATTCTGCTGCTTTGGGATGGAGTATTCTGTACATGACTATTATGTTCATCTGGTCTACTGTGTCATTTAAGGCCAGTGTTTCCTTATTGATTTTCTGTCTGGATCATCTGTCCATTGATGCAAATTGGTGGGAAGTTAAAGACCACTACTATTATTATATTACTGTCAATTTCTCCCTTTATATTGGTTAATGTTTGCTTTATGTATTTAGGTACTCCTATGCTGAATGCATGGATATTTACAATTGTAATATCTTCTTGTTGGATTGATCCCTTTATCATTATGTAATGTCCTTCTTTCTCTCCTGTTACAGTCTTTCTTTTAGAGTCTGTTTTGTCCAATATAAATATTGCTACCGCAGCTTTCTGTTTCCTTTTACATGGAATACCTTTTTCCATCCCCTCACTTTCAGTCTGTGTGTCTCTTTAGATCTGAAATGAGTCTCTTGTAGGCAGTATATATAGGAGGTCCTGTTTTTTCTTTTTTTTCAATCCATTCAGGCCCTCTATGTCTTTTGATTGGAGCATTTAGCCCTTTTACATTTAAAGTAATTATTGATAGGTATGTACTTACTGCCATTTTGTTGGTTGTCTTCTGGTTGTTTTTGTATTACTTTTTGTTTCCTTTCTTCTTCTTTTGCTCTCTTCCCTTGTGATCTGATGACTATCTTTAGTGTTATGTTTGGATTCCTCTGTGTGTGTGTGTGTGTGTGTGTGTGTGTGTATCTATTATAAGTTTTTGGTTTGTGATTTCCATGAAATTCATATATATACACATAAATATATATATATATGAATATATGTGATTATATATTTTGAGTTGATGATCTCTTAAGTTCAAACACATTCTAACAATCCTGCAGTTTTACTCCCGCTCCACCCATGTTTTATGTTTTTGACATAACTTTACATCTTTGTGTGTGTGTGTGTGTGTGTGTGTGTGTGGTCACGCTGCACAGCAGGTGGGATTTTAGTTCCCCGATGAGGGATCGAACCCAGGCCCTCAGCAGTGAGAGTGTGGAGCCCTAACCACTTGGCCACCAGTGAATTCCCTATATCTTTTATTTTGTATCCCTTAACTACTTTTTGTGGATATAGATGATTTTACTACTACTTTTGTCTTTTAACCATCTTACTAGCTTTATAAGTGGTTAATCTACTACCTTTACTGTATGCTAGTCTTTACCAACATTTTTTTTTTCTTTCATAATTTTCTTATTTCTAGTTATGGTTTTTTGTTTTCCACATAGAGAAGTCCCTTTAACATTTCTTGTAAAGCCAGTTTGGTGGTGAACTCTTTTAGCTTTTGCTTGTCTGAAAAAAAAAATCTTTATCTTGCCTTCAAATCTGAATGTTTAGTTTTCCCTTTCATCACTTTGAAAACATTGTGTCACTCCTTTCTGGGTTACAAAGTTTCTGCTGAAAAGTCAGCAGATTATCTTACAGGAGTTCCTTTGTACATAACCAGGTGCTTTTCTCTCACTGCTTTTAAGATTCTCTCTTTATCTTTAATTTTTGCCATTTTAATTATAATGTGTCTTGGTGTGGACCTCTTTGGGTCTATCTTGTTTGAGACTCTTTGTGCTTCCTGGTATTGGATGTCTGTTTCCCTCTCCAGGTTAGGGATGTTTTCAGCTACTATTTCTTCAAATAAGTTCTCTGTCCCTTTCTTTCTCTCTTCCCTTTCTGGAACCTTATAATGTGAATGTTAGTATGCTGGATGTTGTCCCAGAGGTCTCTTAAACTATCCTCACTTTTTAAAAAAGAATTGTTTCTGCTCATCTTGTTTGATTTTCACTACTGTCTTCCAGATCGCTAATTCATTCCTCTGTATCATCTAATCTACTTTTGATTTCTTTTAGTATATTTTTTATTTCGGTACCTGTATTCTTCAGCTCTGTTTCATTCTTTTTTCTATTTTCTAACTCTTTGTTGAAATTCTCACATCCATTCTTCTCCCAAGTTAAGTGAGCAACTTCCTGATCATTATCTTGAACTCTTTATCAGGTAGCTTGCTAATCTCCACCTTGTTTAGTTCTTTTTCTGTCTTGTTCCTTTGTTTGGAACATATTCTTCTCTCTTCTTACTTTCCCTAATTCTCTGTGTTTATTTCCATGTATTAGTTCGGACAGTTACATCTCTCAATCTTGGAAACGTTGGCTTATGTAGGAAACATCCTATGGGGTCCAGCAGCATCACCAAAGCTACATGCTCTAGGGGTGCCTCCATATGAGCTGAATGCTCCCTTCTGTTGTGGTGGGGCTGACTACTGTGGGCACACTGGTAGGCAGGGCTGGTCCCTGGCCTGGTTGGCTGCAAAGCCTTGTCTCATGATATGTCTGTGAGGTCCCTGGAGGGCAGAGTATGCTTCTTGTGAGGTTGGCTGTGCAGCCCACTTGCACACAGTTGCTGCCAGCCTGCTAATGGGTGCAATAGGGTCCCCAAGCAGCCAGCCATATGGTCTGCTGGTATACAGCTGTTGTAGGCCCACTGGTAGGCTTGGTCACCTCCCCACACAGCTAACCACAGGGCCCAGAGGCACTCGGCTGCTTCAGACATGCTGGTGGGCATGGCTAGTCACAAGGCCAGAGGCACACAACTGCTGCCAGCCCACTGGTGAATGGGGCCAGTACCTTGTGCAGCTGGTCATATAGCACATGGCTGCTATGGGCTCACTGATGGGTGGGGCAAGCTCTCCAGCACCAACAGGCTAGAGAGAGAATCCAATATGGCACTTGCAAGCACCAGTGTCATCACGGTAGAATGGGCTACTAAAAATGGCTTCCACCAGCATCTTCATCCTTGGGGAGTCCCACGTGCCTCCTGCCTCTTTGAGAGGCTCTCCAAGATCAGAAAGTGGGTCTGACCTCATGCTCCTTTCAAACTACTGCCTCTGTGCTGTGACTCAAAGCATATGAGATTTGGGTGCACCCTTTAAGAGTGGAGTTTGTTTCCTATATCCCCACAGCTTCACCAATTGTAAGCCTGGTTTTCAAAGTCAAACATTCTGGAGGCTTGTCTTACTTGGAGAGCCCAATGTGGACCTTGGAACTCCTTGGGGTAGACCTCTACAGTTGTGATATTCTTCTCGTTTGTGGGTCACCAACCTGTGAGCATGGGTGCTGATTATACCGTGCCTCTGCCCCTCCTACCTGCTGCATTGTGGCTCCTTCTTTATACCTTTAGTTATAAAAAAAATCTTTTCTTCTTGTCTTCAGGTCTTATAGATACTTGCTCTGTAAATAGTTGTAATTTTGGTGTGCCCATGGGAGGAGGTGAGTTCAGGGTTTTCCTATTCTGCCACTTTGGGTTCACTCCCCATAAATAGTGACAGCTTGTCCTCCAAAGTGCAATAACCATGGATAGCAAAAATTTGGCTGAAACTTCCCTTTTCTGGCACATAGAAGATATTGCTAATCAACTATAGTGCTCTTTCCCTCTGCACCGATATGCAGCCCAGTACCTATTTCAAAACAATGTTTCAAGCAACCACTACTACTCTGTAAATATTGGCACAGGAATATGTATAAGCATATTTGTATTCTCTGGTATAAAAAGGCTATTATAATTCTGAATTTATATTATCTATGCAGTTATGAAAATCCTAAGTTAGAAGTTCTCAGTTTAAATGGACTAAATATTGGAATAAATGTTCCATTTTCCTCTGGTAATCACTAAAACAGGCAAAGCACTTATATCCATTTGAAATATGTAAAGTAACAAGCAGTCATCCATAAGGCAAGACAAGGGCATATTGTCCCACTTTACAAGTTGTACGAGGTGCCACCACAGTAACTAGAGAAGTGGTAGAAAAGATGCTAGATTTTTAAAATAAGTAGTTCTTATTACTATTATTATGTTATCTTAAAATTATGAAATATACTTCATATGCACCTCATCAATTAATTGAATGAGTGACTATGAGACTGAGGTTCATCTTATCTTACAGAACAAAGTTCAAACACCTTAAAATGATCAAGACCCTTTGCAGTCTGTTCCCAACTCTTCAGTCATATCTGCCCTTACTTTCTACCATGTGCCCACCAGAATATATGTTACATAACAGCCATGCTGGACTGTACCCAAGCATAGTATGGTTTTTTTACATTCCTAGATATTTGAAAGTCATTCCTATTGCCCTCAATGCCCTTCCTTCCTTTGCTTTACAATTCCTACCTACTTGTCAAGACCAGGCAAAAATTAGCTCCTCTAAAGCCTTCTCTGAACTTGGGCGTGTCAATCATTCTCACCCCAGTGTTCTTAGAGCACTTTGTACAGAGTTATGTTGCACTCACTGGGTCATGATGTTATTACTAATCTTCCATAAACTACATATATGATCCTCGAAGACAGGAAACACTGATATTTTCATGTTTGTGTCTCATTCCTTGAATAGTACTTACACAAAGTAGAAACTCCGAAAATATATTCTGAAAGAATAAATGAACATTTGAACAAATCATACACTAACCTAAAGTGAATTCAGTTTATAATCAAGAGCCTTTCTTGGGTCCACACTAGTCTCACTGCTCCCTTACCAAATTCTTCATTGTGCTATTTTTACAAGGCTCACTCAAAAGTGACAACCTTGCAGCTTCTGTATTTACCTATCATAATCTCTCCACTATCTCCTCATCCCTAGAAGTGGCAAATACCACAGTGAGAGATTGTTTATTTAAAAGAATCATACGTCATTACAGAATAAAGCAATGTAGATGCTGTCATTTAGTTTAAATTCTAATTTTTAGTTGCCTGAAAGGTAAGGTAAAAATGAAAGATAAAATGAGTAATCTACTTATTATTTAAAAAGGAAAAGAAACTAACATGATAGATACTAAGAGTAAGCAAAGATTTTTCTGTCACTGAACTCTGAAAGTTCTCATTGAAACTGTCATGTATGAAATATGAGATATTAAGTGGAAAGTAAACTTCACCCTCAACAACTATGTTTATAGTATGTGCTAGAAAAAAATATATGACTATTATTTATTTTATTAAATTTTACAGGCATATTATTAAAACAAAACTCAGTAAAGATGATTATACATCAGGCTAAGTTAATATGGTCCAAAATATAATCTTCCTGTAACCCAATTTCTCCAAAGACAGTTGTCAGAGTATCTAGGAATGTGGTTCTTAATCCTATTTGAGCTTTGAACCATTTTACAAATCTGCTGAGTACTACAGTACTCTCAGCACAAAAATGCACATGCACACCCGCCTTTGTATACAATTTCAAGGAGTTCATTGACCCCTTGAAGCCCACCCATAGGTCTCAAGGACTAGTGTGTAGATGGATTACACAGCCTTTAAATAATTTCTCATATGTGTCAATTTTAGACACTACTTTTGATAAAAGATGAGGAGTAAATGATTCAAGGCTGCGGTTTCACTGAAATTCCTAAAATATTTAATTTGAATGACTCTGAAAACCCTCAGGGCAAAATTCCTTCCTCTGATGATAATAACTTTTCTTATAATAACAGTATATTTATCTGCTGAAGCAATGTCAATTTCGCTTTCTGCAGGTATTTTTTATGGCTGGATGAAAGGGGATCCTTAGCCTCTGGTAACTGAACTGTCAAAATGTAAAGTTGGCATCTCGTTATTAAAGGCTATAGAGAGTCAGGGTACAGAGGTACGTAAGGCAAAACAAATTTTTCTTCAAAGAGATATTTGAGACTTACTCCAGCTGAAGAAATGGTAGCTGATACTGAGTGCTTTTCATGTCTTTGGTATTTTACAGACATTATTTCATGTAATTCTTACAAATTCATGTTCATATTATAAACATGAAGAAACCAAGGGTCTAAGATGTTAGATAACTTGCCCAGGTTTTCATAATAAGTGACAAAGCCAATATTCAATCTGAGGTTGGTAACTCCAAGCTTATATATGGTCTTTCTAGCATACCATATTGACAATCATCCTTACTCTGCTTTGCACATTAATACTGGAAGGAGCTGGGAGACCCTACATTCTAACTCTCTCCGGAAAGGTAAATAAGATCAAGGTTTTTGTTAAAATTAAATCTCTGGCATTATGTTAAGAGTCTTCCCTTAATGGAATCTCCAATCTACTTCCTCAGTATTTATATAGTCATTTATTTAATCTGATTTGTTCAATATTCACTAGTTCTTTATGGATTTTAGAATATGTCACTCCTCTTAAAGGGAACCATAACAAATTGTGAAAGAAACAGTCTCAGCAGTTAAAAATGCTATTCACATAAGCAGTGATTGTCATTATTGCAAGGAATTTAGCCTGTGGGTTTTCAGAATTGTTCACATGAAATATTCTAGGAATGTCAATGAAAATGGAATGAGATAATGGGATCTCGGGAAGGTAAATGAGCTGTTCCAGAACCTACTAGGGTAAAAAAGAGGATCTTACTTGGAATGTGCACTGTGCTTAAGTTAAAAATTGTCACACAAAACTCTTCCTCCTTACCTTTACATTAGGTAAAAAATAAAAATAATAAACTATTTTAAGCTTCATAATACAAAATTTTAAAAATAAGCTCAGTAAAAATAAGATTAAAAGTTACAAAGATTTAAAGCAAATCATGCAGTGTTAGAATCAGTGGGGTGGGAACAATCCTGGCAACAGAGTTTTGCAAAATTGCTTGATCATATAGTGCATTAAAAACTAGGCATATGTTTACTGGTTCGTTCATATGCTTACTGCTTCATAGAATCAAGAATGTTGTTGGAAACTTATGGTTACCAGAGAGGAAAGGGGGTGGGGAAGGGATAAATTAGGAGTTTGGGATTAGCAGATACAAACTACTATATATAAAATAGATAAACAACAAAGCCCTACCATATAGCACAGGGAACTATATTCAATATCCTGTAATAAACCACAATAGAAAAGAATATATATATATATGTATATATATATATATATAAATATATATGAATCACTTTGCTGTACACCAGAAACTAACACAGCACTGTAAATCAACTATACTTCAATTAAAAAAAAAAGAATGTTGTTAGAATGCAAAGAAAAAAAAAGATTTAAAGCAAATCAGGATTGAAACCTAACAGTATAAATGATCAACACAGTAGAAAAAATCATGTTAAAAAACAAGAGAAATTTGCTCCTTTTTTGGCCTTAATTTTTAAATGAAAAGCATAATGGTATATTCCATTTTAAAAGCTAGAATTAATTTTTAAAATAATAAAAGCACAAATAATTAATATAGATCTTGCTATAATTTATATATATATATTTATGACATCTGATGATTTTTCCATATTAAATACGGGAATTCAGTTATGAATAAATCCACACTTCCAGGCAGAAAATCAAATGAGTTACCTCTTGTATATTTCTGGATTGCTTAAATGTTTATAAATAGTATTATCAATTTTGTGAACAATAAAGTAATAATTCTATAACATTTTACTTAAAATCATGAAAGCATTATAGAAGATGGAATAGTACATGATCTTAAAAATAATAAATAGTTAAGGTATCTTCTACATTCTTCTATATATGTAAAAGATGGTGTAGTAATTTCAGAAGAGAAGATTGAATGAGAAAACTTGAAATAAAATTGTATTCTTTCTATCACTTGAATAAATTTGTAAAATGACATATCTTTCCTACCTCAAACAGCCTTTAAGTAAAATTCAAAGTTGATATTAAAACTAGAAGAGTACTATAATATGATTTTTATTTTTAGTAAAACTGATTTGAAAAATAAGCTCTTATTATGTGTGTTACTGGATAATTAAATTAGGCTATAATATAAATTATTTACTTTCAGATTGTTTTTTAGAAACCATGTTTGTTGAAATTTAGTGAAATGAAAATGGTATTATGCAAGAATTTTCTGCTGATGTTCAATATTTTTTCACATTTATTAAACATAACTTGAATAAATAACTACTCAACAATTAATATTCTGAGTAATTTAAACTTTTCCTTTCAATAAGCTAAACAAACAATTATCTACATGCCTGATATTGTCAGGCCAGCAATAAACAGAAGGTGGTATAAAGGTCAGTGTTTTTGTGTTGAAGCCAAAGAATTTTTAAGACAGTCATAAACAAATGAAATGATAGCCAATGTTTACACAGTAGTTAAAGATCAAGATATTAAAATCTTATCTTTACCATATAGTTAATTATATTTATGAATTTTTTTTCTAATTTCCATTTAGAAGTGGTTATATATAACATAAAGAAAAATTCTGGTTCATTATAATTATTTTCTAACCAGCCATCTAACCAAATTCCCTTATTTTAATTTGTAAATTTTTACTAGGATGAGCATGTCATGGTTTTCTGTATTCATTTTCTAAGCCTTCCAAAACAAAATATGACAGACCAGGTGGATTAAACTACAGAAATTAATTTTCTCACAGTTCCAGAAGCTAGAAGTCCAAGATCAAGGTGTCAGAAGGGTTGCTTTCTCCTAAGGCCTCTCTCCTTGGCTTGCAGAAGATAGCCAAGCTTTCTTGCTGTGTCTTCACATGGTCAGCTGTGTTGTCTGTGCCCTAATATCCTCTTCTTATAAGGATACCAGTTATACTGGATTAGGGTCTCACTCTTATGACCTTATTTTAACCTTAATTACCTCTTTAAAGGCTCTGTCTCCAAAGAGGTCAAGTTGGGGGTTAGGACTTCAACATATGAATTTAGGAGGGGACATAATTTAGTCTCCAGAAATTTCTAAGGACAATAAGATATCATAGACAAAAAAAGAAAGAGACAACAATCATTTTATGTTTTTGCTTCCATTATTTTGGTTATTTCATTTTTTTTCCTATTGCGTTTTAGAGAACTTCCAAAACAATGTTGAATTCTAATAAAATATTGGTCATCTCTGTCCTTTTTCTAATTGTGACAGAAATGTCTATAATGTTTTGTCATTTAGAATAATGTTTGCTATTTATTTCTAATAGCGGTTATCTGATTTAAGCATACCCTGCTGTTCTTATCGTACTTAGATGTTTTATGGATAACTTCTATCTTTCATTCAAGGTTTTTCAGTATCTACTATATAATTATATACCTTCCTCTTTTAATTGGTAAATATTAAAATAGTCTTGCATTCCTGGGATGAGTTTTACATAGTCATGATGTATTATTCTTTAGAGGTATGTAGTATTCTGTTTACTAATATTTTATTTAGAATTTTTGCATCCAATAAAATTAAAAATTTACATAAACTTTGATTCAGCAATCCCACTTCTGGGACTCTAGCCCATAGAAAAAAAGCACCAACAGGTTAAGATTTTATGCTTAAAGATGTTAATTAGCAAATGTTAAGTAGCACAGTTTACAATGGGAAAAAAATGTTTTAGAAAGTTATCCTATAAAGAAGTCCATTTTAAAAATTTCATCTATTGACTAGATTGATGCTGTTCTCGGCATATTATAACACAGTAATTTACAGCAAAGTTGGATTATAACTGATGCAGATTACATTCATGGTATATTTATTTTTGACAAAGATCTCAATAAAAAAAAGTCCCAATAAAGAAAAGAAAGCCTCTTCTACAAAAAGTGCTGGAATAATTGAATATGTATATGGAAAAAAATGAACCTTATTCCTTACATACGACTATACACAAAAAATAATTTTAAATCCACATAGTCCTAAACATAAAAGCTAAACCTATAAAATTTCCAAAAGAATGCATGGTGAAAATAACGAATGAAAGAATGGAAAAGCAAACTGATATATTCAGAAAATGTAATATTACTCAGAAACTTAAAAATTAATCAAGCAGCATGGAAGAAACTCAAAAACATTAGACTGAGAAAAGGAAGCCAGACACAAAAGAGTATAAACTACATGAGGCCATTTGTGTGAAAGTTTAGAACAGACTAAACTAATGTATAGCACCAGAAAGTGTAGCAGTTATTGTTTGGGGCCAGGAATGGGGGTGGTGATTGATTTCAAATGGACTTAAAGGAACTTTCTCATGTGAAGAAAATGTTTTATCTTTTAATTGTGGTAGCCAAAATTCTTTGAAAGTATCATTTTAAATGGGTGTATTTATATATGTAAATTATTTCTCAATATGGTTGATTTAATAAAAAGCAAGAAATATATTAGGTTTAAAGAAAGCCTAACAGACAAAACATTGAGAAAATGCACAAGAAAAAACTAAGAATTCAGCAATCAAGGTGCTGAAGCAACCAAGCTCCAAGTGGGTGAAGCAAGCCCTTTGTGGGACATACAGAACAGAATCTATGACTAAGTTGTCCAGCAGAATTGTCTGTGATTATATAAATGGTCTATATATGGACTATCTGACATAATAGTCACTAGCCACATTTGGCTATTGGCACTTAACTGTTAGTTCACCTGAGAACATTAATTTTCACTTTTACTTAATTTTACTTTAATTTTACTTAATTTCTATTTCAATAGTTACATGTGGTTGGTAGTCACCATAATGGAAATCATAGCTCCTCATATACAGTGATTAAGGTTTTCCAGTTTCTTTAGGAAGAGAAATTAAAGAAAAGTAGTAAAACCCACCATGTGTATTGTTTATATTTAGTTGTATGTAATAATATAGCATACTGTAGAAAGTCCTCATTTTGTAAAATTTAGAATCATTTAAACATTATTTTTATTTTAAAATAAAAATATAATATGACATCCTTTGAAAGCAGAAGAATACACTAAATGCCCTGTCAAGTCAGTATTTACTAAGCTATAGAGGGCTCAATGAGTAACAGACACCAAGCTTGGTACTTTCATAATTTGAATACACATAGGATTATTACAAATGAGAGGCTTAGAGGACCAATGTTAGAATCATTCAGAGCCACACTTATACCACATGGAAACATTTTATCTCTTCTACTCTCTCACTAATCGCAGTGGGGGGTAAGCCTATTGTCATGACAATTTACTGAATGTACTATACCTACTATATAAGTGAGGAGCTTACAATAAGTAAATAAAAATTGATGCAAAAAATAGTTGTACCTATGACTAAATATTGTATTCAACTGCCTGGTTTGTTGGAGATATATGGAAAGTTCCTTCCTAAATAAATCCTGACTATTGAAACATTGACTTCTCATTTATTTCTGCCATTAAGACACAGTATAAAATTAAATGGGCAGAAACTCGTGTTTTATTCATTTAAGCTAGGATATGGTACAACTGTCTGAGATTTAAATTTTTTATATGATCCTTATATTTTGAAAGTAACTTCCTTAATATAAAACATTATTTTATTTCCAAAAGAAAAATGTCACTGTCCATGGCAGGATCTGTTTATACAAAAGAAAACATATATATATATATATATATATATATATATGTGAAAACATTATATACACTCATACACACACACACACCAGAGACCATTTTGAGCTCCCAATATATGGAGAATGTTGTATTCTATGGAGAATGAATTAAACTTTACATGAGAGTAGGAACTGTATTGTATTGATTACCAGTACACTGGAAATATATGCTCAATTATTTTTCTAATAAATAAATGAATACTTAGTAAGAAAATATTAGGCATACATTGAACCACTAAAAGGAAGAAACCATATTTAACTAAATGTTACAGCTCTAGCACTAGCACCATCCCTGGGGCACATCAAGGGTTGCACCTGTTGATGTGGTTCAATGATGTCTAGATATACATAAACTATATGCGATAATAATGTTGTTAATAATAAAATAGCAAACTCTTATATAACACTATGTGCTAAAAATTGTTCTAAGTTTCTCCTTTTATTAACACATTGTCTTAACAGTATATTTATGAAGTACGTAGTAGTATTATCCCCATTTTAAAAATGAGGAAATGGTGGCACAAACAGAATAAGGATAGATAGAGTTGGATAGATAGATAGATAGGAAGGAAAGAAGGGGGGGAGAAAGAGAGAGCGAGAGAAAAGGAAATGAAACAAGAAAGCAAGCAAGAAAGAAAGAGTTAAAATGGCCCAAAGATAATAAAAATCATATCCCTAAGTGAGGTGACAGACCACCATTAGGATTTGCAAAAAGAAAGATGAAAGAAAACCATCCTTAAACCTTTTGCCCAAATAGAAAGTACAAAAAAGTCTAGAATAAAAAAATAAGGAGGAATTATTTAAAGAATTATTGGTGTTCGCTGAGCCCTATTAATCCACAGTGGGAATAGTGGGAATAGTTCCCCCTCTAGCTCCAGTTCAAAATAATTGGGAAGATCAATTATTATTTGTCTCTTGTAGTTTGAGGGACAAGATGGCCTGCTACACTGCTCCCACCTGGAGAATCTGAAGGATAAAAAGATGTTCTAGTTAGCTACTTAAACAGAAGAGAAAGAAGATGAGCTACGTCGGGCAGCCCAAAATCCCCAAGTCTCTTGGGACAAAGCATGCACGAGCACACAACACAAGAGAGAAAGCATGCGCATAAGGTCTCTTAGGTACTGTCCAAATTGGGCCACCAAAAGGAGCAAGTTGACTTCATTAGACAAAAGTCAGAGTTTGTTCAGGATGTCTAAGGGGCTAATGAAGTAGTAAACTACCAGATGGAATTACAATGCACTTGCCATCATTAACAGAACTGCAAGTGAGAGATCCCTAGTAATGTGGGAAACACAGAAAAACCAAAAAGAAAAGAAAATCCTTGTGAATAAGAGGCTTCTTCAAATATCTACCAAATCCAGAGACCAGCAATTCTGGGTTATCACACCAGGAGCAGACTAACAAGAATGTTCCTGTTCTCCATGCATCTTCTCCCTTCCAATATTCCCATGCTGGAAGGGTCAGAAAATGTGGTTGGCCACACACCTATGGTCAATTAATCTTCAACAAAGGAGGCAAGAATATAAAATGGGAAAAAGACAGTCTCTTCAGCAAGTGGCGCTGGGAAAGTTGGACAGCTGCATGTAAATCAATAAAGTTAGAACACACCCTCACACCACACACAAAAATAAACCCAAAATGGCTTACAGACTTAAACATAAAAAAACGACACCATAAAACTCCTAGAAGAGAGCATAGGCAAAACATTCTCTGACATAAATCGTACCAATGTTTTCTTAGGTCAGTACCACAAGGCAACAGAAATAAAAACAAAAATAAACAAATGGGGCCTAATCAAACTTACAAGCTTTTGCACAGCAAAGGAAACCATAAAAAAAAAAAAAAGAAAAGACAACTTATGGAATGGGAGAAAATATTTGCACATTATGTGACAGACAAGGGCTCAATCTCCAAAATATACAAACAGCTCATACAACTCAACAACAAAAAATAAAACAACCCAACTGAAAAATAGGCAGAAGACCTTAATAGATATTTCTCCAAAAAAGACATACAGGTGGCCAGTAGGAACATGAAAAGATGTTCAACATCACCAATTATTAGAGAAATGCAAATCAAAACTACAATGAGTTACCACCTCACTCCAGTCAGAATGGCCATCATTAAAAAGTCTACAAACAACAAATGCAGGAGAGAGTGTGGAGAAAAGGGAACCCTCCTACTCTGTTGGTGGGAATGTAAGTTGGTACAGTCATTATGGAAAACAGTGTGGAGGTTCCTCAGAAAACTAAAAATAGAATTACTACATGACCCAGCAATTCCACTCCTGGGCATATACCCAGACAAAACTATAATTCAAAAAGATATGCACTCCTATGTTCATAGCAGCTATTCTCAATAGCCAAGTCATGGAAACAACCTAAATGTCCATCGATGGAAGAATGGATAAAGATGTGGTATATATACAATGGAATACTACTCAGTCATAAAAGAAAGAATGAAATAGGGCTTCCCTGGTGGTGCAGTGGTTGGGAGTCTGCCTGCTAATGCAAGGGACACAGGTTCGAGCCCTGGTCTGGGAAGATCCCACATGCCGCGGAGCAACTGGGCCCGTGAGCCACAACTACTGAGCCTGCGTGTTTGGAGCCTGTGCTCTGCAACAGGAGAGGCCACGACAGTGAGAGGCCTGCGCACCGCGATGAAGAGTGGCCCCCGCTTGCCACAACTAGAGAAAGCCCTTGCACAGAAACGAAGACCCAACACAGCCAAAAATAAAAATAAATAAATTAAAAGAAGGCTCAACATTTTAAAAAAAGAATGAAATAATGCCATTTGCAGCAACATGGATGCAAATAGAGATTATCATACTAAGTGAAGTAAGTCAGAAAGAGAAAGACAAATACCATATGATATCACTTATATGTGGAATCTAAAATATGACACAAATGAACTTATCTATGAAACAGAAACAGACTCACAGACATAGAGAACAGACTTGTGGTTACCGAGGGGGAGGGGGGGAGGGGAGGGAAGGACTGGGAGTGTGGGATTAGCAGATGTAAACTATTACATACAGAATGGATAAACAACAAGGTCCTACTGTACTGCACAGAGAACTGTATTCAATATCCTGTGATAAACCATAATGGAAAAGAATATTAAAAAAAGAATGTCTACATGTGTAAAACTGAGTCACTTTGCTGCACAGCAGGGATTGGCACAGCACTGTAAATTGACTATACTTCAGTAAAACAAATAGAATTAAAAAAAAAAAGAGGGCTTCCCTGGTGGCGCAGTGGTTGAGAGTACTCCTGCCGATGCAGGGGACAAGGGTTCGTGCCGCGGTCCGGGAAGATCCCACATGCCGCAGAGCGGCTGGGCCCGTGGGCCATGGCCGCTGAGCCTGCGCGTCCAGAGCCTGTGCTCTGCAACGGGAGAGGCCACAACAGTGAGAGGCCCGCATACTGCAAAAAAAAAAAAAAAAAAAAAAAGAAAATGTGGTTGATGAGATAGGAAGAAGGAGTAGAAAAAGGAAAAAGCAAGGAGCAGGCCATAACCCCCATCTTCTCCCCAGCTACCTGCCTGCGTACTGCTGATGTTAGGAGAGGGAGGAGAGCCACAAATACAAAACAAGATTGAAATTTTAACAAGTACAAGAGACTAGATATTTTAACAACTAAACTACAACTCTGATCTTTGACTTGAAATAACCAGAGGATAGTTTCCAGAAATGTTATAGGGCCTGCCTGAGTTTCTTCCCAAGGGCAGAACTGCACAGAACATATTTAAAGGGAGAATAAATTATAAAAATCAAGGGTTTCTCTTTCTGACTTACTTCACTTAGTATGATAATATCTAGTTGCATCCATGTTCCTGCAAATTACAGGTGTGTAGGAATTTAAAGAAAAATTACAGAAAAATGAACTACATACATCACCCCCTACAGTATTTTTGCAGCAAATAAAAATGTGTGTCTAACATCACTGAGGTATTGTTTCCAGGAAATGGAAACTATAATGAGGGCCTAATCAAAAGCTGCTGCATCAGTGTGAAAAAGAAGTTCTGAGCATGAACCTCAAAAACTTTAAGGAGGACAGAGCTGCCTTTTAGAAAAGAAAACCAAGACCAGGAGAATCCAGTGTTTTCAACATATGGTAAATACATTTGTTCCTGCAAAGGGCCTCAAACAAAACAGGCAACAATGTTAAGATCCCTAAAAGGAGTTTTAATCTGTTCCAAGACAGTGTGCTTCAGAGCAGGGAAATCGCATGAATAAAGAGGCATTTAGGAGAGTGTTCTTGTTCCAATCCAGGAGACAGAGTATTGAAGGAAAGATCATTGAGAGGGAAACTAAGGAAGCTGCTGCGGGAGTTTGATAAATAATGCAAATGGGCTGAAACCTTAATATTTAAAGCTATAGGGAACCTTGGAGAGTTTCTAGGCCAATATTTTCCTCTTGAAGCCAAGCAAGGAAAACATGTTCATAAAATGTAACAGACATTAAAACTCAGATGTGCAGCCAAATCTTAAGTTCCTTATTTAGTCTAAAACTAATCTGTCCTGTTTCTTTTTTCTCCACATAATACCTAGTGGGTTTAGATAAAAACATAATAGAGATCTAGACATAGAGAGATTCCCCAACCAATCTGGTCATCTAACAGTCCCTTCAAGTAATGCTCACTCTCCCATTTGGATAAAAACTCTGTATCACAAGAGCCTCTTCTTGCCCAACACCCAGTGAAGTCACAACCATTTTAGGTATTACATTCTCCTGGTGTTGGGATGAAGTGGCCCCCAGCCAATCCTGGCACTGGTAATGCTGGTGTCTGAACTGAGGTCCCCTGTTCTCCAAGTTATGGTTTGCTGCCCTGGACACTGTTGCTACAATTTACAGCCAGCAAATTTATGGTCTATTCCTTTGGCTTGGACTTTGTTCCCAGAAGAAATTGGCTTCTTCCTCTTGCCAACTCAGCTTTCCCACAATTCTTATTGGCTTCAGACTCGTGGTTCTCCCTACTGCCTCCATACAGTCCCCTGGCCTAGAGGTCTTTTCTCAACCCCTGTTTTGGGGTCACTCACCCTCACTGTCTCTCACGTTAGTGTCCAACCTACTCTCTTCTCTACACTGATCAGGATCTCTCTGCTCAGTCTCCTCCATGAGTCTCAATTAAGGGAGCAAGGAAGAGCCGCATGCCATTGATATCCCACCAACTGCCCAAACTCTTTCAACCCAGGCTAAAGCCATGAGAGGGAAAATCAGGCTGCATATTTAACTGTCCCCATGTTCTCACTCTTGCTATCCCTTCTGTCTACCAACCCTCAAGGCCAAACTCTTCTCTTATTTTCTTAACTTCATTCCTCACTTCTTTCTGACTTGAGTCTCTCTGTTAATGCTTAGAGGAGATTAGGGGAACCTTCACTAAACGCTGTGAAAAGAAATACATACACCTAAGACTCCGGTCTAACATTAAAATAATAAATAGATTTGAAGGGTTAGGAATTCCTAACTCTTCAAAAGCCTTTCAAACTTATTATCTTGAAAATATATCAAGTGTGTGCCTTCTGTTGGTCAAGCACTAATCATCAGAGAAATGAAAATTAAAACCACAATGAGATATCACCTCACACCTGTCAGAATGGCTATCATCAAAAAGAACACAAAAAACAAATGTTGGTGAGGGTGTGGAGAAAAAGGAATCCTCACACATTGTTGGTGGGAATGTAAATTGGTGCAGCCACTATAGAGAACAGTATGGTGGTTTCTCAAAAAACTAAAAATAGAACTAGGAGCCTAGTACATTCACAAACTGAAAGGTAATTATGCTCCCTTTGTTTTCATATCATTAAGTAATAATAATGCTGAGCAGAGAGTAGCACTTCAGTCTATCTGGTATATATTTCCTACCTTCCATTCATTCTCTCATTCATCCATTCTGCAAACATTTTGTAAGTACCTTTTATGTTCTAGGCACTGATACTAATTGACAGGGTATAAGGTTATTCCCAGTGCCTTAGGCAGCCTGATCCCAGGAAATACAAATGCAAGAACCACTGAAAAATACCCAACATCCTATCTCAAGCTATATGGAATAGCTGTGATCAAATATTGTAAATCAGATATTTTCTGGTTCTAATATTCTATGATTCTATGATAGTTTTATGTTATTTTCTTAAGGAGTTTTTAAGAAATTACTTTTGGGAAGTAACATGCTGAGAGAAATATGGAAACACAACTATGAAGATATATTTTATTCCTCATACTAAAAAAAAAAAACCTTTTAAATGAAATCATCATGGACAAATGGCAAAGACTCTAGGGATTTCTTCCAAGATCTCTTTTACCTTCTCCCTTAGAGAATTTATCTGATCTGGTGTCTTTAGAATGTCCAAATCCATACTGTCAGTCCAATCTTCAGTATAGAATAACTATAAATTTTAAGTTGGAAAAAAGCAATTTGGCTTTATAACCATATGTATGATCTGCCTGAAATGTGCGAAGGGGCTGTGACATTACTGCTTACTCCTCAGGAGAAGAAAATACGATCAGCTAGAGCTCCTAATTCCCACACCTCAACCACATATATTGTGATAATTAACTGGATCATTAATGGAAACAAACACTATTACAATCTAAACTGAAGATCACTGCAATGGGAAATGTTAACTTCTAATGACCTGCCAACATTAATGAGTTTTTAGTAAATCTAAATATATCTGAAGACTGGAAGGAAAATATTACTGCATTAAGAAACTAGATTCCATCAGCACATTTTGTCTCTCATTAAACTTCATAAAACCTGGAAATACTGTGAAGCATTTTGAACTGTGAAAACACATTAGTCAGTGGAAGCACACTAGTCTATCATTCCAATGAATAAGATGACTGAGCCCTGGAACAGATACGAGTTCTTATGGACCTCCTGGTTCTCCAGGGCATGTCCCAAATCTGTAGAGTCCAGCCTAAAATTGCCTAAATAGAGCATAATGTTGTAAAATGTGTCCCCAGAGGATGGCTCTGTGCTTAAGTACAGATTCACCACCTTAGCAACCCCAGGCTCAGGAGTTCACCAGCACATACCCTGATGGTTTGGTCCTTCAAGCTAAGACATGCATAGTCACAGCAGAATGTAACTATGTGGCATGACTCAACAGACACCAAAAAGGTCTGTAGTAAAGAAAAAACCAGGTCTAACAAATAAAATATTTATTTTTAATTAAAAAGCCAAGATGATTGAAACTACCAAATTTTAGCAAAATTTCTGCAGAATCAAAGAGTAAAGGTAAATTTGACTGTCTATATGTCCTAATGGAGAAAAGGCCCCAAAAGAAGGGAACAGAACACAAGTTAGAATCAATGTGAATGAAGTCAAATCCGGCTGCTGCTGCCTAGCAAAGCATGGCCATAGGGTTGGAATGGACGAGGGAGGGAAATGAGGTTATGAGGTAACGGCCATAGACAGAAAAACCAGGCATAAAAAGTTGGGATAATAAGCTATCCAAATACAGTGGCTACCCTGCTCTGGAAGCCCACAAGAGCACGTGGTATGGACTATGCTCACTTATATCCCAAGATTGTTTAATGATCTTAATAACCAGTTCCCAACTGCAGTCTTTTCATTACAGTCTAAATGAATACAAGGGAATAAAAAAAATCAAAAGTAAGATTAGGTAGTCAGTACTGAGAAGCCGTTTCCTGAATTTATTTAGCAAATTGAGCCATTTATAACAAATTAATAAGACATTGGTAATTGATTTTGGAATTCATTACAAGTGAACTATTTCCATGCTCTGAAATTGTCACCTTGGGGTGAGATGCTAACTATAATAATAGAAGCTAACTTCTTAAAATAATAAAGTTTTCCTTTTGGTCATCAGGTCTGTTTAATTTAAATGTGAATTTATTAAAGTTGGCTTAAAAGGTGAGTCATTAGTCAGGAAAATTGGTGGCTGCTATTTTCAAAGATTTGGGGGGGGGGGCTTCCCTGGTGGCGCAGTGGTTGAGAGTCTGCCTGCGGATGCAGGGGACACGGGTTCGTGGCCCGGTCCAGGAAGATCCCACATGCCGCGGAGCGGCTGGGCCCGTGAGCCATGGCCGCTGAGCCTGCGCATCCGGAGACTGTGCTCCGCAACGGGAGAGGCCACAGCAGTGAGAGGTCCGCGTACCGCAAAAAAAAAAAAAAAGATTTTTTTTTAACTACTTTGAAAGTAACAAATGCTCTGCGACTCAAATCTGGCTGTATCTTTTAAGATGGCATTGAGGTTTAGATCTGAAATGGAGGTAGGATGGTAGGACACCTCCTAATCCTGTGTTCCATACACAACATCTGACAGACAGGCTATACAGGGAATTCAGTTTAAGAGCTGAAGAAGCTCCTAGGCTATATGGCAGTGAGAATTATAGAGAACATCTCTGACTTGTGGCTATTGTTCCACTGATGCAGACAAACTTAAAATGAGAACCCACTGCTTTCATTACATAAAAGAAATTAATTTGGTAGCTCCTTAGAAAAAAGCTGATTGGTGTCACAAAGAGCAGAAGGAGGATGAACAAGGTGATATATGAACAAAATAGCAACTAGTCTCAAAAGAGGTAACTTGTACAAAGTGTAATTTACTCGATTCCCTTTTAGGAAGAGAAACTAACTATCTGAAAAGGTAAATATACTGTTCTCAGAGGGCATCCACCAGTATAAAGAACAGAGTTGTTTGTTCTGAAAAGATGAATTTACGAGGTCTTTTTAAGTATACTCAGTACGTGTCTTCTTATTTCTGGAATATAAAAAGGGAAATATTAAAACTTGCTTTGAAAATGACTTAGTTCACATTAGCTCACTCTACCTGCTAAAACTGTAACTTGCTGTTCATGCATTTGCTAATAGGCCACTAATTTTTTCCATTTAAATGGATATGTTTTTCTCACACTAATTGTACATCTCAATATTACTAAGTTTGGCATCTTGAAATGGTGTTCCCATTAGGTAACTAACCTATGTAAGTTATTAATGTTCAGCTGAGATATTAGTTTAACATTTATTAAAACATTCTTTGCCATGTTAATACATAATATTCCTTTATTCTCACTATTTTAAAAATAAAATAATTTGAGAAAATATAATATTGAAATATACAGAACCCCTTTTACTTTTATGTATCAAGTTATATCGTAAAAGTTTAGACATTGAACTTAATTCAACCACTCAAAATACCACATAAACCTGGATAGAAAAATTTATGGATGTGAAAAACCACCAATGCAGTACTAAGACAGACTTTATTTACAACTTTGTTGATAGATCTTGGATTTCAACAGAACTGGAAACATGTGCACAAAATTCAGGAAATAATTACTCAGAAATGTCATACTGACTTTGACCACACCCTCTACAGGCCAGTTATTGTACTCCTGTGCTCCTGCTTGTCCCAAACTTTCACATTCATATCAAATGATTCTCTCTCCCTTTTCCTTAACTCTTAAAACAAAATCAGAGTTTACATTTTCCTACTTTTAATGGTAAAGAATGTGCCTTCCTTAGTCCTCCAACTTCATCGGACAAATGTGCTTCCACATTTCCTGATCTAAAGAAGCAAATCATCCTACTTTATCACCAGTAGAGTGGTTCCCTTCTACCCCATCACTCCCAGACTGTAAACAGCTTGGACCCAGCCCTGCAGCAGAGTGGGGAGATGGAAGGGGTAAGACAGGCTAAGAACTCACTGCAGTGTTAGTAGGAGTCATAGGCAACAATAAATCACACATTTCACATGGCCCAATCTGCTGGAAATCATATGAAGCACCGTTTTCTAGCCCTGCCTGCAAGCCTTGTCTAGCATCCTCTCCATAAATTATCTGATCACCTGAACAGCTTAAGTACCTACCCTGAGAGTACTGTCACCAAGCAAGGGGAATTAATTTAAGATATGCCACACCTCTCTGTTCAAACAACAAAAAAAGTCTGTATACTATAGTTACATGTAGGTTGCCCTTGCAGTCATGTCTTGTTACTCCTGTTTACTGCACAGACCCCTACCTACAAATAAAGAACTTAACTGTAAGAATTAATTGATTAAAATAAGTTCTTTGCCAATTTGCTCATAATTAGCAATGCCAATTTAGCATAACATGTGTGCCCCTAGAGCTCACAGTCTCCCACTTTGGGGATACATTTTTGAAATCTTCCAACCTTTTTTATAGAAAAACACAAAAAGAAGTTGGTTCCAGCTGTGACTTCACTCCCTATGTCTAAAGATACTACAATTTTCCAGTCTTGGGTCTGGCAACATCTATGTTTATGCTTTAGTTCAACACTTAAAAAACGTTAACTGTGAGAGGAGTCAAGATGGCGGACTAGGAGGATGTGGAATTTGTGTCTCCACACAACTAGGGCACCCACCAGGCACCCGTGAGGGACCATGGACACCTAAGGGGACGGGAGGTACCCCCAGAAACCCGGTAGGATGTGGGGCATGGGGAGGAGTGAGGGGGGAAGAGAAGTGGAGGCTTGACGGGACTGGCGCCCCTGAGGGGCGGCTGAGGGAGAGGAAGGGATCCCATGCCCGAAGTGGTAAATTGGGGGACCATTGGGAGGGCAGAGGATCAAAAGGGAGAGTGGCCAGGTTTCCCCTGCCCACTTGGGCCCCCAGGAGCCTGCTGAGATGCCGGGCCTGATACTTTGCCCACCAAGGCCCCCTCCAGCCGGGTGGATCCTGAGGGAGTGGGAGGGAGGGAAGGGGGAACAAAAGTAAAGGCCGGACCTATGAGACTGGCACCCCTGAGGGGTGGCTGAGGGAGGGGAGGACTTCCTACACCCAGCAGGACCCACCCACAGTTAGGGGTCCAGCAGCAACAGGGGAGACCATGGGGGAGACATGGGGGGACACAAAGGAGCAGAAGGGAACGTGGCCAGCGCTTTCCCTGTCCACTTAGGAACCAGGGAGCCCATTGGGCTCTCGGGCCTAATCTTCTGCCCTTCAAGCCTCCCTCCTGCTGCCCAAGTGCCCAAGCCCCGCCTCTACATCCCCACCCAGGGCCCCACCTCTACACTCGGAGACCCACTCTGAGACCCCCTCCAAACGCACTGGGCCTAAACCCCACCCACACACCCTCACCCAGGACCTTATCTCCAAACTCCAGAACTCCACAGAACTCCACACTCGGGAGGCAGCCCTTTGGACATGCTGCCTCTCTGCTTCTGGGCCAGTCCTAAGCAGAGGCCCTGCCCTAAACTTGAACATCACCCGCCTAGGCCCTGCCCCCAAGGCCTTTTCTGGCTGCATGGGTCCTGAGCCTAGGCTCACCCCCACCCCACCCCCCACCCCTACCTAGGTCCCACCTCACCCTAAACCCCACCCCTAAGTTCCACCTCTGCCTAAACTCCGCCCCCATAGCCAAGGTTTTTTGTTTTTTCTTTTTTTCTTTTTTCCTCTTTTAGATTGGGGATCTGTTTTACCTTGTTATTGATTCATTGTTGTTTATTCATTTATATTTTTATTTTTTCTAATAAATCTTTTATTTTTCTGATTTTATTCTTTATACTTTGTTACTGTTCTGCTCCTTATTTTTTTTTTTTTTTTTTTTGCAGTACGCGGGCCTCTCACTGTTGTGGCCTCTCCCGTTGCAGAGCACAGGTTCCGGATGCGCAGCCTCAGCGGCCATGGCTCATGGGCCCAGCTGCTCCGCGGCATGTGGGATCTTCCCGGACCGGGGCACAAACCCAGTCTGTGTCCCCTGCATTGGCAGGTGGACTCTCAACCACTGCGCCACCAGGGAAGCCCCTCTGTTCTGCTCCTTTTGGCTTGTTCCCCTTTTGGTTTCTTTTCTCTGCTGTGGTTTTGTTTTACCTTACTGCACTTGTTTCAATTATATTTTTATTTTTCCTAATATATTTTTTAGCTTTCTAATTTTATTTTGTTTTTTATTCTTTGTTATTGTCCTGCTTCTTTTTCCTTTTTTTTTTTTCCTTTTTGCCTCACCACGTGGCTTGCAGGATCTTGGTTCCCAGGCTGGAGGTCGGGCCTGAGCTCCTGTGGTGGGAGCTCCAAGTCCAAACCACTGGACTAACAGAGAACCTCAGACCCCAGGGAATATTAATCAGAGTGAGCCCTCCCAGAGGTCCTCATCTCGGCACCAAGACCCAGCTGTATCCAACTGCCTGTAAACTCCACAGCTGGATGCCTCAGGCCAAACAACCAGTAAGGCAGGAATACAGAACCACCCATCAAAAAAAAAAAAAAAAAAATGAAATGATACAAAAATATGTTACAGACGAGGGAGCAAAGTAAAAACCTAAAAGACCAAGTAAATGAACACAAAATAGGCAACCTACCTGAAAAAGAATTCAGAGTAATGATAGTAAAGATGATTCAAAATCTCAGAAACAGAATGGAGAAAATACAAGAAACACTGAACAAGGATCTAGAAGAACTAAAGAGTAAACAAACAGTGATGAACAACACAATAACTGAAATTAAAAATACTCTAGAAGGAATCAATAGCAGAATAACTGGGGCAGAAGAACAGATAAGTGACCTGGAAGATAAAATAGTGGAAATAACTGGCACAGACCAGAATAAAGAAAAAAGAATGAAAAGAATTGAGGACAGTCTCAGAGACCTCTTGGACAACTTTAAGCTCACCAACATTCTAATTATAGGGGTTCCAGAAGAAGAAGAGAAAAAGAAAGAGTCTGAGAAAATATTTAAAGAGATTATAGTCGAAAACTTCCCTAACATGGAAAAGGAAATAGTCAATCAATTCCAGGAAGGGCAGAGAGTCCCATACAGGATAAAACCAAAGAGAAACACACCGAGACACATATTAATCAAACTATCAAAAAGTAAATACAAAGAAAAAATATTAAAAGCAGCAAGGGAAAAGCAACAAATAACATACAAGGGAATCCCCATAAAGTTAACAGCTGATCTTTCAGCAGAAACTCTGCCAGCCAGAAGGGAATGGCAGGACATATTTAAAGTGATGAAAGGGAAAAACCTACAACCAAGATTACTCTACTCAGCAGGGATCTCATTCAGATTCGATGGAGAAATCAAAAGCTTCACAGACAAGCAAAAGCTATGAGAATTCAGCACCACCAAACCAGCTTTACAACAAATGCTAAGGGAACTTCTCTAAGCGGGAAACACAAGAGAAGAAAAAGACCTGCAAAAACAAACTCAAATCAACTAAGAAAATGGTAATAGGAACATACGTATCAATAATCACCGAGAATGTAAATGGATTGAATGCTCCAACCAAAAGACACAGGCTCACTGAATGGATACAAAAACAAGACCCTTATATATGCTGTCTACAAGAAACCCACTTCAGACCTAGCGGCACATACAGACTGAAAGTGAGGGGATGGAAAAAGATATTCCATGCAAATGGAAATCACAAGAAAGCTGGAGTAGCAATACTCATAACACACAAAATAGACTTTAAAATAAAGACAGTTATAAAAGATAAGGAAGGACACTACATAATGATCAAGGGATCAATCCAAGAAGAAAACATAACAATTGTAAATATTTATGCACCCAGCATAGGAACACCTCAATACATAAGGCAAATGCTAACAGCCATAAAAGGAGAAATCGAAAGTAACACAATAATAGTGGGTGACTTTAACATCCCACTTATACCAATAGACAAATCATCCAGACAGAAAATAAATAAGGAAACACAAGCCATAAATGACACAATAGACCAGATAGACTTAACTGATATTTTTAGGACATCCCACCTAAAAGCAGAAGAATACACTTTCTTCTCAAGTGCACATGGAACGTTCTCCAGAATAGATCACATCTTGGGTCACAAATCAAGCCTTGGAAAATTTAAGAAAACTAAAATCAGATCAAGCATCTTTTCCAACCACGTTATGAGATTAGAAATCAATTACAGGAAAAAAACAGTAAAAATCACAAATACACGGAGGCTAAACAGTGCACTACTAAACAATCAAGAGATCACTGAAGAAATCAAAGAGGAAATCAAAAAACATCTAGAAACAAATGACAATGAAAACACAATGATCCAAACCCTATGGGACGCAGCAAAAGCAGTTCGAAGACATAAGTTTAGAGCAATTCAAGCTCACCTCAAGAAACAAGGAAAATCTCAAATAAACAATCTAACATTACACCTAAAGCAACTAGAAAAAGAAGAACAATGAAAACCCAAAGTTAGTAGAAGGAAATAAATCATAAAGATCAGGGCAGAAGTAAATGAAATAGAAACAAAGAAAACAACAGCAAAGATCAATAAAACTAAAAGCTGGTTCTTTGAGAAGATAAACAAAATTGATACACCTTTAGCCAGACTCATCAAGAAAAAAAGGGAGAGGACTCAAATCAATAAAAGTAGAAATGAAAAAGGAGAGATTACAACTAACACCACAGAAATACAAAAGATCACAAGAGACTACTACAAGCAATATATGCCAATAAAATGGACAATCTGGAAGAAATGGAAAAATTCTTGGAAAAGTACAACCTTCCAAGATTGAATCAGGAAGAATTAGAAAACATAAACAGACCAATCACAGGTAGTGAAGTTGAAACTGTAATTAAAAATCTTCCAACAAACCAAAGTCCAGGACCAGATGGCTTCACAGGCGAATTCTACCAAACATTTAGAGAAGAGCTAACATCTATCCGTCTCAAACTCTTCCAAAAAATTGCAGAGGGAGGACCACACCCAAACTCATTCTACAAGGCCACGATCACCCTGATACCAAAACCAGACAAAGATGTCACAAAGAAAGAAAACTACAGGCCAATATCACTGATGAACATAGATGCAAAAATCCTCAACAATAGCAAACAGAATCCAACAGTACATTAAAAGGATCATACACCATGATCAAGTGGGGTTTAACCCAGGAATGCAAGGATTCTTCAATATATGCAAATCAATCAATGTGATAAACCATACTAACCAACTGAAGGAGAAAAACCATATGATCAACTCAATAAATGCAGCAAAAGCTTCTGACAAAATTCAACACCCATTTATGATAAAAACCCTCCAGAAAGTAGGCATAGAGGGAACTCACCTCCACACAATAAAGGCCATATATGACAAACCCACAGCCAACATCGTCCTCCATGGTGAAAAACTGAAACCATTTCCCCTAAGGTCAGGAACAAGACAACGTTGTCCACTCTCACCACTATTATTCAACATAGTTTTGGAAATTTTAGCCACAGCAATCAGAGAAGAAAAAGAAATAAAAGGAATCCAAATCGGAAAAGAAGAAGTAAAGCAGTCACTGTTTGCAGATGACATGATACTATACACAGAGATTCCTAAAGATGCCACCAGAAAACTACTAGAGCTAATTAATGAATTTGGTAAAGTAGCCGGATACAAAATTAATGCACAGAAATCTCTTGCATCCCTATATACTAATGATGAAAAATCTGAAAGAGAAATTAAGCAAACAATCCCATTCACCATTGCAACAAAAAGAATAAAATACCTAGGAATAAACCTACCTAAGGAAACAAAAGACCTGTATGCAGAAAACTATAAGACACTGATGAAAGGAATTAATGATGAAACAAACAGATGGAGAGATATATCATGTTCTTGGATTGGAAGAATCAACATTGTGAAAATGACTATACTACCCAAAGCAATCTACAGATTCAATGCAATCCCTATCAAACTACCAATGGCATTTTTCACAGAACTAGAACAAAAAATTTCACAATTTGTATGGAAACACAAAAGACCCCAAATAGCCAAAGCAATCTTGAGAAATAAAAACGGAGCTGGAAGAATCAGGCTCCTTGACTTCAGACTATACTACAAAGCTACAAAGCTAAGACAGCATGGTACTGGCACAAACACAGAAAGATATATCAATGGAACAGGATAGAAAGCCCACAGACAAACCCACGCACATATGGTCACCTTATTTTTGATAAAGGAGGCAAGAACATACAATGGAGAAAAGACAGCCTCTTCAATAAGTGGTGCTGGTAAAACCAGACAGCTACATGTAGAAGAATGAAATTAAAACACACCCTAACACCATACACAAAAATAAACTCAAAATGGATTAAAGACCTAACTGTAAGGCCAGACACTATAAAACTCTTAGAGGAAAACATAGGCAGAACACTCTATGACATAAATCACAGCAA
Source organism: Grampus griseus (assembly GCF_964374135.1). Taxonomy (NCBI): domain Eukaryota; kingdom Metazoa; phylum Chordata; class Mammalia; order Artiodactyla; family Delphinidae; genus Grampus; species Grampus griseus. Next base: position 44,672,470 of record NC_139001.1, on the reverse strand, counting down.
GATCTTTTTTGACCCACCTCCTAGAATAAGAGAAATAAAAGCAAATAAACAAATGGGACCTAATGAAACTTAAAAGCTTTTGCACAGCAAAGGAAACCATAAACAAGATGAAAAGACAACCCTCAGGATGGGAGAAAATATTTGCAAACAAAGCAACTGACAAAGGATTAATCTCCAAAATATACAAGCAGCTCATGCAGCTCAATATCAAAAAAACAAAAAACCCAATCCAAAAATGGGTGGAAGACCTAAACAGACATTTCTCCAAAGAAGATACACAGATGGCCAACAAATACATGAAAAGATGCTCAACATCACTAATCATTAGAGAAATGCAAATCAAAACCACAATGAGATATCACCTCACACTAGTCAGAATGGCCATCATCAAAAAGTCTACAAACAATAAATGCTGGAGAGGGTGTGGAGAAAAGGGAACCCTCCTGCACTGTTAGTAAGAATGTAAATTGATACAGCCACTATGCAGAACAGTATGGAGGTTCCTTAAAAACTAAAAATAGAACTACCATATGACACAGCAATCCCACTACTGGGCATGTACCCTGAGAAAACCATAATTCAAAAAGAGTCAGGTACCACAATGTTCACTGCAGCACTATTTACAATAGCCAAGACATGGAATCAACCTAAATGTCCATCAATAGATGAAATGATAAAGAAGATGTGGCACATATATACAATGGAATATTACTCAGCCATAAAAAGAAACGAAATTGAGTTATTTGTAGTGAGGTGGATGGACCTAGAATCTGTCATGCAGATTGAAGTAAGTTAGAAAGAGAAAAACAAATACCATATGCTAAACACATATATATGGAATTTTAAAAAGTGGTACTGATGAACCTAGTGGCAGGGCAAGAATAAAGACGCAGATGCAGAGAACAGATTTGAGGGAACAGAGGAGAAGGGGAAGCTGGGATGAAGTGAGAGAGTAGCACTGACATATATGCACTACCAAATATAAAATGGATGGCTAGGGCTTCCCTGCTGGTACAGTGGTTGAAAGTCTGCCTGCCAATGCAGGGTACACGGGTTTGTGCCCCAGTAGGGGGAGATCCCACATGCCGTGGAGCGGCTGGGCCCGTGAGCCATGGCCGCTGAGCCTGCGCATCCGGAGCCTGTGCTCCGCAACAGGAGAGGCCACAACAGTGAGAGGTCCGTGTACCGCAAAAAAAAAAAAAAAAAAAATGGATGGCTAGTGGGAAGATGCTGCATAGCACAGGGAGATCAGCTCGGTGCTTTGTGACAACCTAGAGGGATGGGATAGGGAGGGTGGGAGGGAGTCTCAAGAGGGAGGGGATATGGGGATATATGTACACATATAGCTGATTCACTTTGTTGTACAGTAGAAACTAACACAACATTGTAATGCCCTTATACTCCAATAAAGATGGGGAAAAAAAATTAACTGTAAAATGAAAGAAAACTAATAACTAAATAGGATTAGACCATGTCCCATTTTATAGTAATTGGAAATTTTCATATTTTAAAGGTTTTTACGCATTCCCAGTAATTCGTTTTTTAAGTATTTTTATCAGCTTGAATACTGGCTAGAACTACAGAGACCTGTCTTTCTACAGTCTAACATCTCTACTTAAATTTTACAAAACTTTCATTTCTACCCAGAAAGAGAATGTGAATCATTGTCAAAGCAGTATCTGTATAATGTCTGATGGTTGATAGGATGGGTTCATGGTGTGAGTACTGCTGTTTATAACAGGGAGATTTAAAGTTGCATTCCTGTGGACAACAGTGATGCAAACAAACTCCTAATCTACAAAAAACATTAGTCATAAACTGATAAGTGCATCTTTCAATAACTAGTTGTTACCCCTCTATTTACACGCCTTCTCTTTAGTATGCTATTCCTAGAATGCCAGAAGAAATGAACTTGCCAGTGCCCTTACTTAATGCAAAAATTCCCTCAATATATCTCAGTTACAGTGGCAAGAAATATTGTCTGGCTATTCACGGCAAACAGGGCCTTCACCACACACTAACTCCCAGCTGCCTGCCTGCTGTTAGTGCATTAAAAGACATTCTGTCCACTTAATTTTCACTCCTTCTCAGCCACATATTTTATGCTTCCCCAAACTTAGTAGGCAATTTCCCTCTGCTGAACTATATTAATCAGAAACTATATTAGGGCTCCCCTTGGGCACACCTCTCAATAACAAGTTTCGGTAGCAACCAATCCCTATAATTGCTTACTAGTCGTTATTGTATTTGTTTTCAAAGGTTTATCCCTCTCACAGAAAAGTTAAGTTGTTCCTGGACAATGTTGACCTTAACCTAGTTGCAGAAGGTGATACACTATGAGAGATATCTACATGACAAGATTAAGGAATATCAGGAAGCTTCTGAAAAACAATAAGAAAATTCCTTTAAGGTTCTTCATACAAATGTTCCCTTTCAAAATACAAATACACTTGGAAAAGTTATGCAATGGATGAAATGATCATGCCCCCCAAAAACGTATGTGTTGAAAATCCTAATCCCCAACGTGTTGCTATTTAGAGATAGAGCCATTGGGAGATAACTAGGTCATGAGTGTGAAACCCACAAGATGGGATTAGTGCCCTTATAAAGACAGACACAAGAGAACTTGGTTCCTCTCTTTGGTCTCTGCCATGTGAAGATACAGTGAGAAGATGGCCATCTGCAAACTAGGAAGAGGACCTTTACAAAGAACCCAACCATGTTGGTACACTGATCTCAAACTTCAGCCTCCAGAACTGTGAGAAATACATGTTTGCTGTTGAAGTCACCCAGTCTAAGGTATTCTGTTATAACAAACCAATCTAAGATGGGTTAACTCAGCAAACTAAATACACAAAGTCAGAGACTCATAAAACATTCTCCTCCTCTACAAGCTTAGAAAGGCACGAAGATTGAGAGACAAGACGGTAGGAAAAAAGGTGTGCAATAGAATGAGATGAAGCTCACAGAAAGCTAATTCTACCTAATTAAAAATGGTTCCTGTCCCAGATAGTCACATTTTGCTCATGACACTAAACCTACTCTAAACTAGATTGGACAGTAACTAGTCTTGATTTACCCACTTTATTTTAGTCGCTCATTTTAGGTTTGTCTTTTCATGAGATGGTTTATAGCAGCTCCAGAATTTATTTGTTTAGAGTACAATGCTTGTTATCAAAGCTTCCACAAAGCTCTTTAGATTAAAAAGATACCAGAGAAATTTCTGAGACACTATAAGCATGATCATCTAAAAAAATTTTCAAAGTCAATAAAATCATTTCCACATACTACAGAAATACTTTAAATAAAAGATAAGAAACTATCCAAAAGTGCCTAAGATGTTGACAAGTTCTGTATCATACTTCTTGAACACTTTTTAACATCATTTAAGATTTTTTCACACTTTTCATGGTCCTTTGAATGAGGATAATTTTTACGTTATGAATTAGAATGAAATGAATTTATAAAGAAAAGCATAATGTAGATATAAGCTGGAAAGCAATGAAAGAATTTTCATCAATTAATAGTTTCCAATTTCACATATAATTTGTAGACCAAACTTTAGTCTCTTCTATTTTTAAAAACCACTTCTAGGCATATACTTGTAATTGATCACGCACACAAAAAAAAGTGTCAATAAGCTCCATAAGCTCTCCTTTTGGTTTTTATCTTAGAGATGCCAGGTGCAACTTGAAATTTCTTATCGCTACTAAATTATTTGTTTTAATTAACAGTTTTAGGAAAATATAGCTGATAGTTCACATTTCTAAGTAAAATTTGGAACAAAGGTACTATAGAAAGCCATTCTTAAGAGGTTATTGGCTAATTTCACAATTTTGCATGAAAAGGGGTAGCTACATATTTTTGTTGCTATTCTGTTGGTATTTAGAATGTACTATTAACAAAGAATATATATAAAGCATCTACTAGATGGGAATCAGGATATTTGAGTAAAAAATATACTCAAATATCTCTTTTTGATATTTTATCCTGATATAGAAAACTTTATTACCATTTGGTCTGAATTTCTTACTGGTATCAGCTTTACTAAACTTTATAAAGTTTAAGAAATTTATAAATATTTTCTTAATGATCAATGTACTAAATGAAAAAGCTGAAGTGTGTGATCTCAAATTATTTAACCTCTCTCATTCTCAGTTTGCTCCTTTCTAAAATTTCTTTCTTTGGTTGACCCCCCTAGGATACATGCAGTAAATTTGGAAACCACTAGTATAGTGGAGAGAAATGGGCTTTGAAGACAGTTCAGATTCAAAACCTGGCTCTGCCACTTATGAGCATGAGCAAATTAATTAGCTAATGTAGTCCTCTCATAGGACCAAAAATTTGTCTCTCATTATCTTTGACATAAATCCTAGCAATATTCTTTGTATCTGTCTCCTAAAGCAAAGGAAATAGAAAAAACAACAACAATAAATGGGACCTAATTAAACTTAAAAGCTTTTACACAGCAAAGGAAACCATAGACAAAATAAAAAGACAACCTACTGGATGGGAGAAAATATTTACAAATGACATGACCAATAAGAGATTAACATCAAACATATATAAACAGCTCATACATTCAACATCAAAAAAACAAAGAACCCAATTTCAAAATGGGCAGAGGAACTGAATAGACATTTTTCCAAAGAGGAAATGCAAATGGCTAACAGGCACATGAAAAGACACTCAACAATGCTCGCTAATTATCAGGGAAATGTAAATCAGAACCACAATAAGATATAACCTCACACCTGTCAGAATGGCCGTCATCAAAGAGAGCACAAATAACAAACATTGGTGAACATGTGGAGAAAATGGAACCCTTGTACACTGCACTGTTGGTGGGAATGTAAACTGGTGCAGCAGCTGTGGAAAACAGTATGGTGGTTTCTCAAAAAACTAAAATTAGAACTACCATATGACCCAGCAATTCCACTCCTATGTATATATCCAAAAACAACAAAAACACCAATTTGAAAAGATACATACCCCTCAATGTTCATAGCAATATTATTAACAATTGCCAAGATATGGAAGCAACTTAAATGTCCATCAACAGATGAATGGATAAAGAAAATGTGGTATTTATATACAATGAAATACTACTCAGCCATAAAAAAGAATGAAATTTTGCAATTTGCAGCAACATGGATAGACTTGGAGGGCATTATGCTAAGTGAAATAAGTCAGACAGAGAAAGACAAATACTGTATGAAATCACAAATATGTGGAATATAAAAATTAACAACAAACTAGTGAATATAACAAAAAAGAAATAGACACAGATAAAGAAAACAAGCTAATGGTTATCAGTGGGGAGAGAAAAGGGGGAAGAGGATTAAGAGGTACAAGATATTATGTATAAAATAAGCTACAAAGATATATTGTACAACACAGGGAATATAACCAATATTTTATAATAACTATAAATGGAGTATAATGTTTCAAAATTGTAAATCACTATATTGTACACCTATAACATATAATATTGTACATCAAAAATACTTCAATTTTTAAAAATTTTAACAAAAAAGAGAAAAAATAATAAACACTGTGAAAAAATAATTTTAAAAATTACTTCTCAAAAGAGTAAGATAATTATGTACATGTTCCCAGCACAGATCCTGGTGTGTAGAAGGCACTCAGTAAACATTAGTAGTTCTCTTCCTTTTTAATGCAATTATTCAACAAACTTTTACTGACCAGTTATAAGTACTAGTCCTGGATGCTGGGGATACAAAGATAGCTAAGATATCACGCTCCATTCAAGTAGATCATGGTTTAATAGGACAGACAGATGTATAAACAAATATAAGCAGTACAGTAAGAATATTTCAATACCAGAGACTAGATATAGTCATTCAACTAGTATTACATGAGCGCTACTATGAACAAGGCATCCTACTTGGTACTGGAGATTTGAAGGTAAAACATAATCCCAGGTGGGAAGGCTTTCAATTACTGATTCTATTTCTTTAATATCTGGTAGGATTCATATTTTCTCTTTCATTCATGTCAGTTTTGTTAGGTTGAGTTTTTAAGAAATTTGCTCTAAATTTTCAAATGTGTTAGCACAAATTTGCTTATAATATTCCCTTATCATTGTTTTAATGTCTGTAGTATCTGTGGTGATGTCCTCTTTTTCATTCCAATTTTGGACATTTGTGCCTTCTTTCTCTTTTCCTTAATTAGTCACACCAAAGATTTATCAATTTTACTAGTCTTTTATAAGAATCCAATTTTGCCTTTTTTATTTTCTCTATTGCATATTTTTCCTATTTTATTAATTTCTGCTCTTACCCTTTTTATGTGTTTTATTCTTTCTTTGAGTTTAATTTGCTGTTTAATGAGTTTGAGATGAATCATTTATTTTTAGCCTTTCTTCTACAATATACTTCCTCAAGACTATGAGTTTACCTCAAAGCAGGGCTTTAGCTGCATTCCACAAATTTTAATATGTCATATTTTCATTAGCATTCAGTTTGAAATGTTTTCTAATCTCCATGGCAATTTTTCTTTAAACCCATGAGTTATTCATAATGGCATTTCTTAATTTCCAAATGCTTGGAAATTTTCTAGTTGATATTTAGTCATTGATTTCTAGCATAATTCAGCTGTGCTCAATGAATATATTTTGATGTTCAAGCTGATGAAATGTGTTGAGACTTGCTTTATGGCCAAGCACATGGCAAATATTTTTTATAAGTATTCTGCAGTTTCTGGGTTCAGTTTTACATGTGTGTAAACATATTTACATATTGGATGATGCCTGTTATTACTCAAATATTATATATTCTTCTATGCTCAATCTATCATTACTTAGAGAAGTTATAGCAAAGTCTCTCACTTTAATTGTTTTTGTCCATGTTTACATTTATTACAATCAATGTTTGCTTTATATAGTTTGAAGCTTTTTCATGATACACAGTTTTAAATTATTATATTTTCCTAAAATATTGACACTTATGTCATTATAACTTATCTCTCCTTATCACTTATAATGCTTCTTGCTTTGTAGTCTAATTTGTCTTATGTTAGTTTAGTTACACCAGCTTTCTTTTGGTTGCTGATTGCATGATATATCTTCTTCAGTTCTTTTTCGTTCAGCATTTCTGTATGCTTACACTTAACCTGTGAGTACTGGAGGAGAATATGGTTGAGATTTGTTTTTCTATCCAGTTGGACAATCTTTGTCTTTTATTGGTATATTTTATGTTTAAATTTAATGTAATAATTGGTCTATTTGGGTTAATCTTCCATATTAGTATGTTTCTTTTCTTGCATTATTTTGATTTATGTAGTTTTGTTTCATTTTCTTCTATATTAGCTATTTAGTTACACATTCTTTATTCTATTAAAAGTTGCTCTATAATTACAATATGTATCCTTAATTCTTTTAAGTCATACAGTATTTTTACCATTTCTTAGACAATTTAAAGACTTTAGAATAATTGAATTCTCTTTCTCCTCTCTCATATTTTATGCTGTTTTTGTTATATGTTCTTAAACCAGTAGCATATTATTAGTATTGGCTAATACAATAAATATCATTTAGATATATCCATATCTTTATTCTTCCCATAAATTTTCATCTCTTTCTGCATTTTTATGCTTCCAGGTAGAATTATTTTCTTTCTGCATGAAGTACTTCATTGCTATTTCTTTTAGTACAGATCTTCTGGGTATAAATTCTTTCAGTCTTTGTTTATCCTAAAATCTTTATATCATCCTCCTTTTTGAAGGATGTATTTTATAGAATGTTGTGGCTGATACATATTAATTACATATAATATTTGTTTTGCACTGAGGTATCATCATTCCAGTACCTTCTGCTTTCCATTGTTTCTGTTAAAAAGTCAACTGTAAGACATTGTGGCTCAATTGGCAATAATAACTCTCTTGGTCTGATACTATAATTTTCTCTTTTTGCTATGGTTTTCAGCAGTTTTACTATGATTTGCCTAGATATGTTTTTTTCCTTCATATTTATTCTGCTCAGAATCCATAGCACTTCTTGAATACATGGCTTGATTTCTTCAATTGGTTTCGGAAATTTCTCAGTCATTATCTCCTCAAATATTCCTTTTGTTCCATTTTCTTTCTTCTTCTGGAATTCCAACTGCACATATATCAGACCTTTGCACTTTGTCTTACATATCTTATATTCTTTTTCTACTTTTTCTATTTATTTGTTTCTGTGCTGCTGTCTTAAATTAACATTTTCTTATTCTCTATATACCAAATTACTAATTCTCTTTAGTTGTACCAAATATGCTGTTAAGCTATCCATTGAGGTCTAAATTTCAGATATTTATTTTGAGTTCTAGAATTTCCATTTGATTTTTTAAGTTCTCTGCCAAAATTCTTCCTCCTTGACTATTAATCACAGTTATTTTAAAGTCTATGTTGGATAACCGCAGCATCTGGAACTCCTGAGAATATATTCTATCATCCTTAGCTTGGGTCAATTCTTTTCTCCCTGTATGAATGAACTAGATTTTTATTGGGTGATGAACACTGCAGATTTTAAAACATTGTAAAGATAATCTGAGAATCTGGGTGGTGTTACCTTCTTCCAGAGAATTTGGGGCTAAAGAAAAGTTTGCTTTAATCTAATTAGAGATCAAGATAATTTGAAACTGCCTTCAGTTCCTGGTCTTCATGACTAGTCTATTTCTGGTTTACCCTTACTCTAGGATGCAGCACTTGATGGTTCCAACTGAGAAGATAGGCTATTTACCAGGCACCTACCTCCTTGACAAATCCTCAATTCCAATTTTTATTCTTCAATCTCTATAATACAAAGCAGCTTTCTTCAGCTTCTCAATCTTCCAATCACTACTTTCACTTTTGAAATCTACAATTTCCTTGAGGGAGAAAGTATGCCCAAATGCTGGGCTCATTTTTGCTAGTTTCCCTCTTCTTTCAGCTCTTGGCTTAAAAATAATTAGTACCCATCTGATGACTTCATATAGATGCTCTTTTCTTCTTCATATTTTAACCAAATTTTATAATCATTCTTAACAGAAAAATTGGTTTTAAATAACCTAGTCATTAATGGAAATTCTCTTTCTAATTTCATTTTTTAATCCTTTACCTTGTGGCTACTCTCTTCCTTCTACACTATGTCACTTAAGTTTTAAATCTTAAAAAACATTTCTAGGGCTTCCCGGGTGGCGCAGTGGTTGAGAGTCCGCCTGCCGATGCAGGGGACACGGGTTCGTGCCCCGGTCCGGTCTGGGGGGATCCCACATGCCGTGGAGCGGCTGGGCCCGTGAGCCATGGCTTCTGAGTCTGCGCGTCCGGAGCCTGTGCTCCGCAACAGGAGCGGCCACAACAGTGAGAGGCCCGCGTACCACAAAAAACAAACAAACAAAAAAACATTTCTAGCCAGAATATTGGTGCACCCATACTAGGCTCAGATAGCTCAGAAAGTCCATATCAAGAATGCAACATAAAAGAAAAAGAAGGGAAAAATAAAACCATGATCCAGCAAAAATGCTCTAGTATCTAGGACATTCAGAAATGTTGATAGCTCCCCAAATTATCTCCTCTAGTTTTTTCTTTCTTAGCAAATCCATTATTGTGGGAATTCTGAGTTACTGGTCTTTTAGTGGTGGCTGGCAGAGGCCAGAGTTACCAATTACTAGCTCTGCTAGTGACTTAACAACCCAAAAAGTAGATATTTCCAGTTGAACTAACACATCTTAAGCAAAGAAATCACAGTAATGTGTTTCCCTTCATGGACAACAACTATTGTTCAAGGGAAACGAAAAATAGCCCTAGGAACATATTGTATAAGTATAAAGTGAGGTTTATGAAAAACAAAACTTACAAGTGGAGAAAACAGCAGATTGCACATGATACCCAAAGTGCATATAATCCCACCGAGTAGAGTACCTGGGGTGAGCACAGCTAGATTCATCGTGTAACGTACCCAAGAAAGGAACCCTGCCCTTGTATTCATTGTCAAGTGGTATAGGGTCAAGATAAACTTCAAGTGGACTATGTAACAATGGGGGCTTCATGGTTGAAGAAATGTTTGAAGAAGAGGGGAGCCTCTGGAGCTCAGATAAGGTATTAGTTGTTAGCAAAATAGCAGGTGCCAGTAAGAGACCTTGTTCTTCTTACATTGAACAGGCATGCTCCTTCTGACAAGCCAAGTTTTTACAAAGCCACCAAAAAGGGAGAATAGGGCTTCCCTGGTGGCGCAGTGGTTGAGAGTCCGCCTGCCGATGCAGGGGACATGGGTTCATGCCCCAGTCTGGGAAGATTCCACATGCCGTGGAGCGGCTGGGCCCGTGAGTCTTGGCCGCTGAGCTTGCGTGTCCGGAGCCTGTGCTCCGCAACAGGAGAGACCACAACAGTGAGAGGCCCGCGTACCACAAAAAAAAAAAAAAAGGGAGAATAGAGAGAGTGCCACCAGGGTAGTATCCAAGGCAAACCAAGAGAAAAGCCTTATCTTTTCTCAGCGTTTTAGCCCTAGTTCTATCATTATGATTGTTTGAACACAGACACTTGGCTCCCATGGATCTCAATCTCCACATCAGTACACTTGGAGATGAAGATAAAGGTGAAACTTGATAAATTTAATTCAAGGTGGTATTAGGACACTGTTTCCTAATTCTCCACATGTGTCCAGGCCCAAACTTTGCACAACACAATTTGCTCTTACTCTAATCCACTTATATCAGTGGTCCTCAGCCTTGGCTGTACAAATCTTAGTGTAATCATACATTTTCATTTCTCTAAATAAACACCTACAAGTGGAACTGCTGGGTCATGTGGCAGGTATATGTTTAACTTTATAAGAAATAAACTGTTTTCCAAAGCAGTTGTACCATTATAACTGCCCACCTGCATTGTATGAGATTTCCAGTTGCTCCTCAATCTCACCAATATTTAATATTATCAGTACCTGCAGAGCTTTTAAAAACATGGTGTCCAGGCTACAGCCCAGAATAATTAAATCAGAGTCTCTGTCATTAGCATTTTCAAAGCTCTCCATGTAAAACCAGTATGCAGTCAAGGTTGAGAATCATTGGCTTCATGGATAATATAATTCATTATTTTCTCCTCCACAGCTATGTCTAATGGATACAAGCTCTATAATTAGCATACAGTTTCAAAAGCAAGACTGAAAGCAAGCTAGTAGACACAATGATTTGGGTAAAATAACTCTTTGGACTAAAATAAATATCCCCAAATAGTGTATGCATTTATTATAACTTTTTATAACACTTTAGGTATATTATAATATTTTGAACTTTTTTCAGATGTTTTCAGATATATATCATTTTAGTAATTAATCACACTTTTTGCTATAATAAAGTTGAAACAGCCTAATTAGTCAATAGAGGTATATTAGAGGTAAAAATCCATCTAATTATCTGCCATATAAAATACAATCACCATCTGTACTATTCCCTTGATCTCATGTAGAAAAGATAATTCCACAGTGGCATGTAGCCACTTAACACAATCAATTAACCACATTATCCTAAGTTATCCAAGTATACATAAGAGTCTGAGGTGTTCTGACGTAATGAATTGTTGGAGAAAACACTGCAAATTATAAAACATACATGGCAAGGTTCTATATTTGTAAAAAATCAATAATATACAAAATGTATACATGTAAGGTATCTAAAGAGATATAGTATTTATGTCAATAGTGTCAGATTGTCTATAGGTATTCTTCATATTTTTCTTTGGTTAAATGTCTGGTTTTTCATTTATATGCACATACTGCCTTTTTTATTCAAAAGAAATTCTTAAAAAAATGTGGAACTTGGGTGTTCTGCTTTTTACAAAATATTTTATTTTAAGCCAAATACACTTGCTTTTCTTGTTTATGTTTTGTGCATAAGAAGACAGGTGGTTCACACTAATTTCATTATCACATATTTACATCCTTCTAATTTTTTCCTATTAAGAGAGGCTAAGCAAGGGCTCTAGAGACAGACTAGATACAAATACTGGTTCTGCCATTTGCTAAGTATATAATTTTGGATGAATTATTTAATATCAGTGCATCTCAGTTTTCTTGTCTACACAATGATAGTAACTGTATAGGTTATTAACATTATAGGTTAGCTGTGAGAAATAAATCAGATAATCCAGTAAAAGTACTTTGCTGGCATATAGGAGGTTCTCTATAAATATTAGCCATTTTTATCAATATATTTATTACTAACTGGAAAATATTCAAATTAATTGAGTGAAAATTAAAAAAAAGCACACACACACAAAAACAATGACATAGGATATCCATTTGCAAATAAATTACCCTTTAACAAAGCTTAGTGTCACAGAATTTAAGTTTACTGCATTGTATAGAACATTGTACTTATTGGCCACTGGGGAGGCATGCAGGAAATAGAGACCCAAAAGAACTTTGTTAAAATATGAAGCAGAGGTATATAACGTAATACTGTGCTAAATTAAAAAAGACAAACTCTTGCACACAATTTATTTCATGCTCACAGTGGAAAATGCATGTAAAACCATCTGGGTATCCATAAGCATGAATCTAATATAGAATTACAGTGCATTTCAGTCAAAAATCTCTGTTGTCCCAAGGTTTTTCTGATAACTTTTAAAACCACTGTCAAAACTTAGTCAACATTTATGGTACTTTAGGAACTATTTTTTGGACTAATGAATTAATCTGTTGCATCATTTGAAATTCTTAATTTATTTTCAAAGCAATGAATATGAATAGCTTAGCTCTTTCTAGAGTATTTGCAACCACATCATACAATGATTAAAGGAAATATGCAGATAACTTATTTCAGCTAAGACCAAAGTTATTCACAAACAGTAATCAATTTTCATATTTTCAAGTGCTAACATTATATCTTTTAATAAATGAATGACTAAAGAAATAAGTTCAAAGTAATAAATAAAATCCATTATCAAAATGTGTTGGAAATTGCCAATTTTAATTTCAATCTCATCTTAATTTTTAAGCTATGCTTCTAAAAACATGGATTTAATGCTTTTTAAGATATATTTCTTCTAAAGTACTGTATTTTTTGGTAACTATGTATTTCACAAATAAAATGAAGAGGTGGTAGACTCCATCACTGAGATAATTCCATCTCAGACACTACTAATAGCTGACTATGTTCAGAAATATCCAAGACCATCAAAAAAGCATATATTAAAAAAAAGCATATATTGCTAAAATCTAAAAAATTAGTTTTAGTGCATATTTCCTGCCACAAATTATAATCTTATCCTTGCACTTCTCCTTAGTCTAACATCAAGTTCGTCCCCCTGCTTAAGCTCCACAAGAAAATGCACTTCTTGAGGTCTTAGAAGAAAATTTCAGTACAAAAATAGTTCTGTAATTAAACATGATTGACCCAGCTCTGACCTCTAGCCATGTAACTAGGAAAACTGCTTGAAAGTTGGTTTAGCCTGGATCACTTATATATTAAAAGCCACTTGTACATGATGTTATTCCAATACAAGATGCCAAAAAAAGCTATTAATTTGTGAATACAGCTTCTAAAGTGTGGGAAATTCATGAATGATGATGCAAGATCTTAACATTATTCAAAGAGCCCATAGACAAATCATCACAAAAGTGAGAAAGATGGAGCTATAATTTATAGGGGTTGAAGAAACTGGATCACTTCCTGTAAACTCAAAGAGAAAAGAATTATAATTGGTTTGCCTGTTTCAAGCCAAATATCTATTGAACATGTATTAATTTGTCTTGTCTGTGCTGGCCAAGTTCTTCCCCAGCAAAAAAACACATTTGAAAGCTTGTTAATGGCTATACCATAGGAGGATGTTTTAAGGTTACACTAAATTTTCAAGAAAATGCTACAGTGTTTCAATCATTTTTAGGTTATTTGCTTCAAGTAAGCATTCAAACTGTATCTCTGTAAAAGGTTCTTATAAAGTTTTATTTAGTTAAAAACACAAATAATTTTAGGAAATGCATGATAAGAAGAAACTGAAAAGTTTTTAAATCCTTTGCCTTGAGCCTGGAAAGTGTAAGAATAAGGATGAGGTGGAAGGGAATGTTTATATCACTCAAAACATAGCTACAGCTGTTTTGTATCAAAGGAAAGGTTTTTGAAATGTGCTAAAAGCCAAGTTCAAAATACCTAAAAAGAGGTTCACCACACATGGAAAGGGATATCCACCTTCTCCAGTATTCTAAGCTATTATGTTACTTGATATTGGTTAAATGTGACCATTATCTAACATTTTAACTGAAAAATATAAGATTTTTTCTACCTTTGAAAAGTCCCAAATCCTCCATCAACTCAGCAGCTGTGCATGATTAACAATGTAAACAGGCTCAAGAGACTGATTCCATGTCCAGGTCCTCTGCTTATGAATCACCTACCCAGAGACTTAATTTTAATGGAAACAGAATCTCTTTCTAAAGCAACAAATAAATTAACTTGCAGGAATACTACAGCAACACTACACTTCTTTACTGACACTACTGTACTGAACAAAGGCAAGCTCCATTTTCTTTTGCTTTAAGACATATAGTGAGGAAATGAGAGTTTCTCTGTTTTTCATTTTCTGGGAAAAGAAAAATATTATAGTTGCCTTTCCAATAATAGCAACTTAAACTCCAAATCTTGTTATGGCAGCTTAAAGATCTTTCACTGAGGATGGACACAGTATTTTGGATGGTGAAAGTAGAGTGTGTTACTTAAGGCTGTTCAAACCAAGATTGGGTTGACTGGTTCTGTTTACCTGGCCACCCTTGACCCAGATTCATGTGCTTAATTTACAGATCAAGATGCAATCCACTCTAATGTCTGGGATTGTAAAAAGATGTGCTATATTATTTAGCCAATTATTTAGCACAAGGGACTCATTTCAAGTGAGAATGCCAATATTCCTTCTGAGTGAAGGACAAAGGTAAGTGAATACAAATCTGAGTAAAAATAATAGTAATACTTATCTGAAATAAGAGGCTATAGCTGAAGCTGAAGCTAAAGGAAAATTAATTCAATCTCACAGACATTCACATGCTGCCCATTGTATAAACTAAAGTGCCTGGACATGTACACAGTTTTGCTTTTTGCCTCTCAGATGGTGTGATGTCAAAAGAAAGTACATAGCATTGCTATGTAAATAGATTTGACATACTTCATTCAAATCTGACTCTTAAAAAACATGTGTGACTATCAAAACATCAAGTTGTATACCTTAAATATATACACTTTATTTGTCAATTATACCTCAAAGAAGCTGTTTTTAAAAAAAAATTCTGTGGTTATTAATTCTTAATACTGGTCTGAAGAACACAGGATATAAATCATAAAAAGGAAAGCAACCCAGAGTATAAAATTCAGTGACCATTGTGACTTTTAATAGTCATTCTTTAAATTGGAATATAATATAAATGTATCCAATCACACTGTATATCTCAAACTTACACAATGTTATATGTCAATTATATCTCAAAAATAAATAGGAATTTTTATATCAATAAAGATATTGGAATATAATAAAAATTAAAATACTATGGTTCAGATATACTAATTTATCTTTTTACCGTTAGCCTTACTTTAAATCATCTTTCTAAACACTGGATAGAAGCCATACAAGACACAATCACCACCTCTACTATTCCCTTGACCTCAGGTAGACCCACAGTGGAATATAGTGATGAAAGGCACTCCATATAAATCCAGACACAATCATTTAACCGCATTATCCTGAGTTATCCAGGAATATTTGTAAATCTATCTTTTTTTTTTTTTTTTTTTTTTTGTAGTACGCAGGCTTCTCACTGTTGTGGCCTCTCCTGTTGCAGAGCACAAGCTCCGGACGCGCAGGCTCAGCTGCCATAGCTCACGGGCCCAGCCACTCTGCGGCATTTGGGATCTTCCCAGACCGGGGCACGAACCTGGGTCCCCTGCATTGGCAGGCGGACTCTCAACCACTGCACCACCAGGGAAGCCGTATCAGATGTTTTGATGTAATGAACTGGATTGTTTATTCAACTGGTCCTCTTGACTTTGGTTGTAGAAGCCCAGCTTGGAAACAGTCAAAGGAAAGTGAAATAACTGAGGGTGTCCATGGTCTGAGTATTTACAAGTTTAATTTTTATGACTACAGTCCTTCACTTGAAAATCAGCATGAATCCATTCTCTTATTTGAAGTTGTGCTTATAAAATTTTCACTTCATGGCATTTATTCTCATTTAGTGAAACTTCTTTCTGAAAGTCACGAGTATTTCCTTTTTCATCATAAAATTACACTCACAAAATGACACAGGATACATTCTGCTCACAGAATTATAGAAATACCCTTACATTTTATTGATTTTTTATATATCCACTCAATGCCAAGACATATGCCCTAGTCAATCAGAAATGCAAGTCTAATTGCTCAATTGGCACTGTTCATCTTATAATATTGTGTAAGGGGTTAGTGAAACAAGGAAATTATCTTTAGTTTCTCCTTAATACTTTGAGAAGATCTGGAAATGAGAGTTAGATTCTACTTCTAATTTGGAGGCAGAGTGGGAAACCTTAAGTCAATGGAAAAATTCAGATTAAAACTACCACTTAATTCCTTTAAAAACTATTCACTTCAGGGCTTCCCTGGTGGCGCAGTGGTTGAGCGTCCGCCTGCCGATGCAGAGGACACAGGTTCGTGCCCCAGTCCGGGAAGATCCCACATGCCGCGGAGTGGCTGGGCCTGTGAGCCATGGCCGCTGAGCCTGTGCATTCGGAGCCTGTGCTCCGCAACGGGAGAGGCCACAACAGTGAGAGGCTCGCGTACCGCAAAAACAAAAACAAAAAAAACTATTCACTTCACCCTAAAAATAGAATTGTTTTAATGTTAAAATAAAAATACAATGTTTATAACACCCCTTTATAAGATAATTTATTTATGACTAAATTATTAGACAATTATTTTTTCAAGTGACTTCCATAAGTGAAATTACTGAAGCTTTACTATTATTCATGACCTCTCAAACAGACTAGAAAACTTAAAGAATGTCATAATAGTTTTCTATTCAATCTCTAACCATAGTTTGATGGAAACTTTAAGATGGAAAATAGAGCACTTAGAATCTATTTATTTTAGAATTATAATTCAGGATAAGAAAAAGAGTGGGCTCAATATCAGTCATTAAATGTAAGTGAGCAATATGAATGCTTCTCTCTTAAATTAGAAGTATGTTTTATTCTGATCCAATAGAAAAATAGTATATATAAAATACTTTCAGGGCAAACTTCCAATATCCACATACATCCCAACAAATAACATATATTCCAACAAATAACATCATTTCTTTCCATGTAACTAAGACTATAGTGGCAGGACCAAAAGGTGTATATATGAGAATAAAACAAATACTAAAACCAGAAGTAGGAAAATTTATTTTTATAAGATAGAAAAATACCATTATGTATCGAAAAAACAGAGCTCCTGAAACACTTCCACCAATGATTCTAAAAGCTAGCTAGACAAAATAACATAGAATATATTTTTTGAATGCAAGTTTCTCCACATACATTTTGAATTTGGTTTTGTGAGGAAAATACTACAGATAATTAAGTTATTTCTGTTACATTTAATATATACTAGAGCTATCATTTAGCCATCTAAGTTGACCATTAATAAAGGCCAAATTATCAATTAATTACCAACACAGCATTATAATTATACATATGTATTATAATTATACAAATGCATAATACACATTTTTCACTAAAGCTTTGCTTCTTAATCTAGAAGCTAAATACCTATGGCCTTGAACAGTTAAATATAATGACAAATTCAAGGACACTTTTATGTTTATTTAACGACAAAAATATGTGAATATACATGGAACTGCATAAATTTTTAGTCACTGATATATTTTACTGATACATGTAGAAGGTAACTCACTAACTTAAGAACATCAGCTGTTATGATACCTATTAAGTTTTTACTATGAAGGAAAAAAGGTCATGTATTATCACCTTGAAATAACATGAATCAAAACTTTTTCATAAATCAAAACATATATCAAAACTTTAAAACTATAATCTCTAATTTTTAATTAAAAAAAGATTTTGCATTTATATTTCCAAGCCTTTAGACAAAACTAAATCTGGTCTCACCCTTTCTTTCAATTCTTTTTTTTGCGGGGGGTGGGCCGGAGCACAAGGTAGTGCGGGCACTTTTGCTGGGCGTTTTCTTTTTTGTTTTTTTGTTTGACAGCGCCATGCAGCTTGTGGGGTCTTAGTTCCCCAGCCAAGGATTGAACCCAGGCCCCCAGCAGTGGAAGCGTGGAGTCTTAACCACTGGACTGCCAGGGAATTTCCCTTTCTATCAATTCTTTCTCGCTACCTAGTTACTCCTTCCATGTATCTGTAAGAAAACGAAACTAGAGTCCTTATGTTCCACAAACCCATCACACTAGTGCTAATCCATTCTGCTGGCTCAAAAACTTGTTGTTCCCTTCACTGCCTAGAGAACTTCCACTCTATCATTCAACACTTACCTCCGATAACTTCTCTTCTATAAAGTTTTCTTTAGTTCCCCTAGATTATGGGTTGGCTGTCCTGCACTGTCAGAAATTTTTAATTTGTGCTTCTTTCCTAAGTTACATTGAATGTTCCTTAAGATGAGGATCTTTCTTAATCCTTTCTGAGCATAGCACAGAACCTGAGGTAGGCCCTTAACAAATATCTTTGAAAAGAGAAAAAGGGGGGAGGGGGAAAGAAGAAGATATAAAGAAAAAGAAAGTAGTTAATAACTAATAATAACTCTACCTTTTTTGGGAAAACTATTGGAAGCACAAATTCTGTGTGGTTAGAACTCTATAAACTATCATCAACATAAATCAGATATTAGAATACTTCCAAATATAGTATTTAAATATCTGATACCTGAGAAGGTACATAGGCGTTACATAAAAATCTGCCTTTATTACTGCTAATCTTCAGGAAAATAAAAGTTCAGTTATTATTAAATGATAATATCAGTGAGATTTAGTTTGGTTTTAAGAAAACTTGTATCATTAGAGTGAACAGCTTGCTAATTAAAGAATAAAGCTTATAGAGAAGGAAAGAAAATCATATGGTTATCAAGGAAGGATTTTAAAGCAAAATCCAACATTTATTTGGGCAACTGTTTCCCAGTAATAAACTGCTACTCACTAATGGGGTCAAAGATACTAGATGGCTCTCCAGAGGCCCTTTTCTAGTCAAAGGGCTTTCAAAATAAAATGGGGATGGAATAAGAGGCTAGGGAACTGTTCCTTCATGCACCAAATGCATTCTCAGAGTACTAACATCTGTTTCAGTTTACATACTTTAAGTATGACTTTACACATGGAAATTAAACTTAGGCAACATGCTTAAGAAGCCTGTCTGCAAAAGAACTACACATACCATTAACAGCTGGAATTTGATTAGGTTCACATTCTACACAACATAATAATCTGTGAGCCACCAATGACCCCCATCTCAAAACCCAAATGTCAAAGAACAGCTTCTAATGCTCATGAAATTTTTAGAGTATAGAGGGATAAGACAGTGAAGGAAGAGGAATCTGATTCCAAAACAATATACAGGAGTTCTAGAACTTAAAGACATCTTTTGTAAAAACAGACAAGTAAAGATGCAAAGATCTTTTTGAATGTTTCTATACTAAGAAATTCTCATTCTATAACACTCTACTAAGTTTAATTATTAGTTAGATATTTAAAAATATTTTTCAATGTGCTAATACGATAATTATAATTTCTGGTAGACTGAAGTACAATATAACACAAAAGCTACAAAAATAATGATGCACCTTTGGTGCCACCATGTGGTATATCTGTATTTTTGCAGTCATAGTTGTTTTTTTTTTTTTTTTGCGGTACACGCGCCTCTCACTGTTGGGGCCTCTCCCGTCGCGGAGCACAGGCTCCGGACGCGCAGGCTCAGCGGCCATGGCTCAGCGGCCATGGCTCACGGGCCCAGCCGCTCCGCGGCACGCGGTACCCCCGCCCCGCGACCCCCCCTCCCCCGGACCGGGGCACAAACCCGCGTCCCCTGCATCGGCAGGCGGACTCCCAACCACTGCGCCACCAGGGAAGCCCAGTCATAGTTTTTTTTAAATAATGGTTTTCATACCTAGTTCTGAAGTCGTCATCATCAGCTCAGATGTCTGGCATGCAAATACTATTAAATACTTTAGGAATATAGGGTCTGTTCCCAGATAATTTACATACTAATAAATCATCAACCAGTAAATGGTAATTAGGAACCCACAATGCACGAAACATTGCATTATGATACCTTGAAGACCAATATACCATCTTGCTCTCGAAGAGCATACATCTGTAAACACAAAAACACAGACAAATCAATATTAACAGGAAACAACTCAAGCTATTATACAATTAAATCGCAATAAGTGGTAAAGAAAAGTTTAAGTGCTCTGACTGGAAACTAGGAAGGTAAATGAGAATGTTCATGGAAGAGAATTGAGAAGGTTTGAAGCTCTTGGAAAGGATTTAGATATTCAGAATGAAAATAAGAGGGCATTTCAGGTAGAAGCAACATTAAATAAAGGTAAAGATCTAGAATCATCATGGAATGCTAGGCGGACCACACCCACAGTAAGGTTCACAGAGGTGAGAAAAATAAGCTAGATAAGAAAAAGTTAGGACAATTTGTGTCAGTCCTTCATTGCCAGATCCAGAAGCCTAGATTTTAGCCTATAGGTCATAGGGAATCATTGATTCAAAATATCATGCTTTTATTTCCCACTGTAGATATAATCCCTCTGCCACGTGAATGTCTATGAGCTTATACAAAAATAATTTATTTCCCAAATTGGGAATAATCTAACAGCTCAGATCCTTTAATCCCTCACTCTGAGTAGGTAATAATTTGTGGTTACAGAGCCCTGAAATCAAAGTCAACCAGGAAATCACCCCAGAGGGAAAAAATTAATAAATAAATATTAAAAAGGAGGATGACTGGGCCCAAGGAGATGTGAAACCTTCTTCCTAATATTTTACTGAGATCTGTTCTGAGAGGATGGGTGTGCATTGCAGGGGAGGAAAAGAATTTTAACAAAGAAGAAAGGAGAAGAAATTTAGGCTCATAGGCCCCTTTCAAAGCGAAGTGTAATGTAGTGTGTATTGGGGAGGACCAGAGGCAGGCAAAGGAATGAAGGACTAGGACAATTGCTAGGTGACACTTAGATGTCCAGGTAAAAATAAAAACTCCAGCAGTGGGTCACTTTGATTCAAATTGTTGATGTAAAAATCAAAAGAAAAAATAGAAAAGTTTTTATATTATATATTATTGGATGCTACACTGATTTGTTCTTTAAAACGTAATTACAGAGCACCATGAAGAGTAAAAGATCTCCAGGCAGGGAGATTCAAATCTCCTGAATCTTCACATGTGAGAAATCACGGGGAAAACTTGGGGTCTTTGTTTATGCTGTCCATTCTGCCTGGAATGTCCTTTTCAGAATCTCTTTACATGGCTTACTTCTATTCATCCTTTAAGAATTAGGTGAATCATCACCTCCTTCAAAAATGCAGGCCAGGTTAGGGGGCCTTCTGTAAACCCACATCACCATGTATATACCTAATCAATTTGCACTTGCTTTCACCATAACATAATGATCACTTTTGTGTCCATATTCCTCAATATAAGATCCTCTCTGATGTACCATGTACCACGTCTTAACTCATCTTTATATCCCCAGGAACCAGGACATTGTCTTATAGTAACTATTCAATGCTTGTTGAATTAGGAAGCAAAATGTGTTATTAAAAAGATAAAATTACACACCTATCAGAATGGCCAAAATCCAGAACACTGACAACAAAAAATTCTGGCAAGGATGTGGAGCAACAGGAATTCTCATACATTGCTGGTAGGGTTGCAAATTAGTACAGCCCTTTTCGAAACAATTTGGAGGTTTCTTACAAAATTAAACATACTCTTACCATACAATCCAGTAATAGCACTCCCTGGTATTTACCCAAAGCAGTTGAAAACTTAACATCTACACAGAAACCTATACATGGATGTAATAGCAGCTTTATTCATAACTGCCAAAACTTCAATGCAAACAAGATGTCACATCCTCATCAAGTGAATGAATACATAAACTGTGGTATATCCAGATAATGGAATATTATTATTCAGCACTAAAAAGAAATGAGCTATCAGGCTATGAAAAGACATGAAGGAAACTTACACGAATATCACTAAGTGAATAAATAAATAAACTGTGGTATATCCAGATAATGGAATATTGTTATTCAGCACTAAAAAGAAATGAGCTATCATGCTATGAAAAGACATGAAGGAAACTTACACAAATATCACTAAGTGAAAGAAGCCAATCTGAAAAGGCTACAAATTGTATGATTGCAACTATATAACATCCTAGAAAAGACAAAACTAGGGATGGAGACAATAAGAAAATCAGTGGTTTCCAGGAGTGGGAGTTGAAGAGGAAAGATGAATAGGCAGAGCACAGAGGATTTTTAGGGCAGTGAAAATATTCTGTATGATATTATAATGCTGGATATATGTCATTATATGTTTGTTCAAGCCCATAGAATGTACAACACTAAGAGTGAACCCTTAGGTAAGCTAGGACCTTGCGTGATTATGATGTGGCAATGTAGGTTCATCCTTGGTAAATATCTTCCCATCTACACTGTGAGAACCTGGCAGGGTTCCTGGAGATAAAACATATGAAAGTGTGGGGACACTCATGCAGCTAGGCCCCCTTGGAATTTTTAACTATCAAAGTTGTCCACACTGAGCCTCCAATAATTTGTCAATTATAGCTTAAGTTTTCTTTCCCAAGTACTGCTCCAGCAATGGCACTCTGCACTTGGGCATCTGCTCTGATATGCTGTGATTCTATCTGCCTGTCTCCAGTTTGGGGAGCAGGGGCAGTGCTTTTCCTTGTGACCTCAATTATTTGATGGACCTAAGAATTGTTAATTTTCAGTTGTTTTTTTCTTTCTTTTTTCTTGTTGTGAGTGTGAGAGTAATGATTTCCAAGTTCCATACAAGCTAGACCAGAATTGTGACTACTGTGATAAACCAGAAGGGACCCTATATGACTTTTGACACTAGACCACAAGACACTCTCTGAGGAATGTCAGCCACCACGTAAAAATTCCAACTACCCTGGGCTTCCCTGGTGGCGCAGTGGTTGAGAGTCCGCCTGCCGATGCAGGGAACACGGGTTCGTACCCCGGTCCGGGAAGATCCCACACGCCGCGGAGCGGCTGGGCCCGTGAGCCACGGCCGCTGAGCCTGCGCGTCCGGAGCCTGTGCTCCGCAACGGGAGAGGCCACAACAGTGAGAGGCCCGCGTGCCGCAAAAAAAAAAAAAAAAAAAAAAAAAAAAAAAAAAAATTCCAACTACCCTAAGGCTGCTATGTCAGAGACGCCAGGTTTCGGTGCCCTGGTTGATAACCCCAAGTACGCTTGCAGCAAACAGTCAGCATCGACTTCTGACCATAAGTGCGCCATTTTGGATGTCCAGTCAAGTCAAGCCTTCAGATGACTGCAGTCCAGCCAACATGAAAAATCCCATACAACCATCTCAACTGACACAGAAAAGTCACTTGACAAAATACAACATCCTTTCACGATTAAAACACTCAGAAAACTAGGAAGAGAAGGGAATTTCCTCAACATGATAAAGGGGACATATGAAAAATTCACAGCTAACATCATACTTAATAGTGAAAGATTGAACACTCTCCTCCCAAGATCAGGAATAAGACGAGTATGCCTGCTTTTACCACTGCTATTCACCATTGTACTGGAAGTTCTACCCAGATCAATTAGGCAAAAAAAAGAAAAGAAATAAATAAAAGGCATCCAAATTGGAAAAGAAGAAGTAGTATCTATTCACAGTTGACATGATCTGACATATAAAAAACCCTAAAGAATACAAAACAGAAAACTATTAGAGCTAGTAAATGAATTCAGCAAAGTTGCAGGATACAAGATCAACACACAAAGATCAGTTTTATATCTATACACTAATAATTGTGGGGATGGAGGGAGAAGTAAATACTTAATGGTAAACGATTTCCTTTGGGGTGATGAAAATGTCCTGGAACTAGATAGCGTGGTGGTTGCACAACATTGTGAACGTACTAAATGGTACTAATAAAAAAATTTGTTATATGTTTTTCACCGCAATTTAAAAAAAAAAAACAAAAACTGATGTCCAGGTTACATTGCAGACCAATTACGTCAGAATTTCTGAAGATAGGACCGGACCAGGTTTCATTATTTTCTAAAGCACACCAGGTGGTTCCTATGTGTAGCTAAAGTTAACTACAGCTTTATATATATTAAGGAGAATTTAGTAAAAGGTTGGTATGAATAGCTAGAATATCCTTGGGGATATAACTAGCATAAAATATTTATTAAGGCCAGGTACTTAAAAGTATAGTGTTTTGTATGAGTTGATTTTTATGTTGGTAGGACTTGCGAGTCTACTTAATGGCTTATTTTGCACAGTTGTCATTAAATTGTGGAACTTTTTTTAGCTTTATGAAGCTATGCCTTATTGCCTAGCCTCTCAGATTGAAATCTGAAAGTTCAATAACAATTTTTAATTTTTGAGATATCATTTTAATAATCTGAGAAAAAAATGACCACCAAAGAAAACCGTAAGTTCTCTTTTGCAGTGTTACTTCCCAATTATATTACACCCTCAATCTGTACAAAACAAAATAATACTATCCATGTTTCCAGTCTTCACGAACACCCTCCTTCTCCCTTCCTAGCTTACCATTGACCAGAAGCCTTACCAATAACAAAATAATCAGTTAACATATATTTTTATTAAATGTATATCTACATACGTTTTATGCATTCCTGACATACCTAACTTTCTCTTAATTTTTTCGATATTTTTAGGCAATTCAGTGCATCTGTGAGTTTTTTCAAATTGTCACAAACCTCCAAAAAAATTTTCCAACATGTTTATTGAAAAACATCTGCATATAAGTGGACCCACAGTTCAAACCTGTGTTGTTCAAGAGTCAACTGTATAAAACTCTTCATATAAAACATAGGAGAATATTTTCATAAACTTGGAATACATTAAGTGTTTTCAGATACAATAACAAAAGCATGATCCATAAAAGAAAAAAAGTGATAACTGTACTTCATCAAAATTTAAGACTTCAGTTCTGTGAAAAACACTATTAGAAGAATGAAAAGACAAGCCACAATCTAGGAGAAAATATTTATAATTCACATATCTGACAAAGGAATTGTGTCCAAAATATATAAAGAAATCTCCAACTCAACAATAAAACAACCAACCAAGAAAACAATGGATAAAATATTTGAAGACATTGCACCAAAGAAGATATACAGATAGGAAATGAACACATGAAAAGATGCCCAACACTGTTAATCATTAGTGAAATAAAAATTAAAACAATGAAATCCCACTATAAACTTATTACAGTGGGTAAAATTAAAAATACTGACAACACCAAGTGCTGACAAGGATGTGACACAACTAAAACTTTCAAAATTTACTGATTAGAATGCAAAATGGTACAAAACTGGAAAAACAGTCTGGCAGTCTCTTAAAAATTTAAACATATTATTTGACCCAGCAATCCCACTTATTGGTATTTATCCTAGAGAAATGAAAACTTATGTTCCCACAAAACCCTACAAATTACTGTTTAAACAGTATTATTCATAAGTTCCAAAACTGGGGGAAAAAACTAAACATCCTTCAACAAATAAACAAATTGCGGAATATTCATATAATAGAATACCACCCAGCAATAAAAACGAGAAAACCAATGATCTATACAACATGAATTTCAAATACATTACGCTAAGTGAAAGAAGCTAGATTCAAAAGGTTACATACTATATAATACCATTTATACAACTTTCTGGAAAAGGCAAACTACAGGGACAGAGAACAGATTAGTAGTTGCCCAGTGTGATAGTTAATTTTATGTGTCAACTTAACGGGTCACAGGGTGCCCAGATATTTGGCTAACCATTATTTCTAGGTTTGTCTGTAAAGGTATTTTCAGATGAGATTAGCATTGGAATCTGTGGACTCAATGAGGACCCAGTAAAGCAAATTGCTCTCCCCAGTGTGGGTGGGCATCATTCAGGGCCCCTTAATAGCCTAAGTAGAACAAAAGGAAGAGGAATAGAGAATTCGTTGCTTCTCTACCTGACTGCTCAGCTGATACGTCATTCTTCTCCTGTACTTAGACTGGATTTACACCATCAGCTCCCCTGGTTCTCAGGCCGTCAGACTCAGACTGAATTACACCACAGGCTTTCCAGGGTGTCCAACTTGTAGACTGCACATTGTAGGACTTTTCAGCCTCCATAATTGAGTGCACCAATTCCTTTTAATAAACAAACAAATAAATAAATTCTATTGGTTATGTTTTTCTGGAGAACCGTGACTAACAGACTTTGGTCCCAAGAAAGGGGTGCTGCTGTAACTAACAAATACCTAAAAATATGGAAGCAGCCTTGGAACTGGATAAAGGTAGAGGCTGGAAAAGTTTTAAAGTGTGTGCTACGAAAAGTCAGTACTTTCATGAAGGGACTTTTAAAGATGATTCTGGTGAGGACGCAGAAAGAAAAGAGGAGAGCTGAAGAAAACTGAAGACCTGTCAAAGATGCTCAACTCAATAAATGAACCAAACTTCCCTTGCTCTCTTCTACAAAACGCTTAGGGAAGTATCTGAAACCATGTACAGAGAGTATCTAGCCACCTCTATCACCCTCAGTATTCTATTACTTCTTTCCAGTCCTCCAAACACTTTAGAAAATTTTGCTTTTATTTTAGTGTTTGCAGGCCAATCAACAAAGACTGTTGTATGATATATGAATGCCAGTATATGAAAAGAAATATTAGACTTAAGAAGCAGAATTCATTATACTTAACAATTCTTGAAAAAGTGACTCCACATTACACTCTTAATTTTAAACAGTGAACTCCCCACCCTTGCTACCTTTCAATCGTTGTTCATTGATGCAGTATGTATAGGCAACTTCATTTGCCTTACACCATTTCATCAGTCCTTTTCCCTCCTGATTTCTTCTTAAGAAATCATACTCTCTTATAATACTCCCTCCTCTTATGGATTTTCCCAAAATTTTAAATAGTTCCCTTTTTTTGGCTGCCATTAGTCATTCCTCTTGGTTTTCCCAGTAACACATATCTCTATTCCACAAAACATACTCTCAAAATAAAAAATGCAGGGCTTCCCTGGTGGTGCAGTGGTTGAGAGTCCACCTGCCGATGCGGGGGACACGGGTTCATGTCCCGGTCCGGGAAGACCCCACATGCCGCGGAGCGGCTGGGCCTGTGAGCCATGGCCGCTGAGCCTGCGCGTCCGGAGCCTGTGCTCCGCAACGGGAGAGGCCACAACAGTGACAGGCCCGTGTACCACAAAAAATAAAACAATAAAAAATGCAAATATCCTTTAACCCCACAATACCTATTCTAGGAATCTCTCCTACAGCAACACTGTCACAAATTTATGTGTCCTGTAGCACTATGTGCCACTTTTTAAAAAATGGAAATGACTAAATGTCCACCTTTGAGAGTATGACTTAATCAATTATGGCACATTTACTCTATGAAATACTATGCAGTTATCAAAAAGGAGATTAAAAGTATGTATACACTGCAGTGAAAGCATATAGAGAGGGGAAAAAAGAATACATGGTGCCTTGCATTGCACTGCAGAATGTTAAGGTGTATGTATGCCTAGAAAAATATCAGGAAGCATATACACCAAACTTTTAATGGTGGAGAGATACTCATAGGGTATAGGATCTACCGAGACCATTCTATTTCTGCATTGAATTATTTTATATCAAATTTGTATTAACATTGAATTGTTAAAATATCATCTTTTAACCTACACGACCTTAACAAATATATATTCATCAGGTTAAGCCTAAACCTCCTCAGAGAAAACTATTCTCTCTTATATTACTGTTTTATTTTCTTCGGCACACAATCTCTGATCATCTCGTTTGTTAAACGTCTCTCTCCCATAGAAGGTAACAGGGCAGCAGTCACGTCTGTCTTGCATTGTGTCTCACATATAGAAGGCTCTCAATAATTATTTGCCTCCAGAAACACTGAAGGGATGTGGTAATTTTCTACACAATCAAGGCAGATCTCCTGTTCTTGTTAAAGTTAACCTGTCACTGGCTCTTTACCCTTAGGAGTGTTACAGAGCCAGCACAGAGGGGATTGGTGGAAGGAAGGAAGGAAGGGAGGAAGGGAGGGAGGAAGATAAGCACCCGCTAATATACAGGGGCCACGAAAATGACACACATAAGTTTATAAAAAGGAATGGAGATGGAGACATAAACTTTCTCAGAGTTCAGGACTTCGGTCGACTAATTACGGAAGCTAAAACCACGGCAACACGCACAAAACAGTAGCAAACCAGGGAGCAGCGGCCCTGGAACTTGGCCAGGGTAGAGTGCAATGTCAGATCGGCCAAGAAGGTCCAATGAACCAGGGAGAGAAATAGAAACCAGAATCCCGGAGTAAGAGCCAGGTGTCCAAAGGAAAAAGCAAACCTCTTGGAGCTGTGAAGATTCTGTAGGAACGTATGCTCTGCTCAGAGGAACAGAACAAAGTGACAGCCAACGAGAGGAGCTAACAGCTGTGTAAAAACAGAACGCTACCTTCCCAACCAAGAACTCAATTGCGCGACCAGGAATGCTGTTGGCGCAAAACGCTGGCGTCATCTCGCAGCTCCTGAATCAAAGTTAAGAGAAAGGTGAAGCCTGGCGGGATATGGGAAAGGACTGGCGGTCATCTGACACACTTCGGGCCACCTTTCCCTTCCGGCGTAAGAAACTTTAGAGTCAGATTAACAAGTCCGGAGAGAAATTTATCTTTTCTAAATAAAAGTTTAGAGGGATCTAATATAAATGCATTCTATGTTTCGCTCTTTCCTTTTTTCACAAATCCTAATTTGACGTTGCCCAAACCAAAGATGGCCGCTCAGGCGCTGGGTCTTACCATTGAGAACTACCATAGAGACGGAGGCCTAGAGGAGCCCTGCGAGGATGGGGGTCTGTGGGCTGGGGAAAACGCCCTATCAACCGGCTTCCGTCGGGGCAGCTCGGGGCGGGGCCGGCGCCAGCGAGTCCTTGCGCTTGCGCGAAGATGGTGGAGGAGGAGAGTCTCCGCGTGGTTCGTTGTGGCGGCAGCGAGTTGAACTTCAGGAGAGCGGTGTTCTCTGCAGATTCTAAGTAAGAGGCCACCACGCGTTGCAGGCCCAGCTGAGGGGCGTGAGTCCCCGGGGGATGGAGAGAAAGAACTGTCGGGCGCGTCTGGACAAACCAGCAGGCGGTTCTGGGCTCGGGGAAGGGTCGCGCGTGCGGGAGACTGCAGGGCCAGCGGGAGGGAGCTGGTCCCCGTGTGCTGTAAGAGGACTCAGAACCCCTTAGTTCCGTAGCACCGCAGGCTGGGGCGCGCTTTCCCCGTCCCCGGACCTGCAGGTAGATTGAGGGGCCCCCGGGCGGACCCACGTATCTAGAATCGGCTCGGCGTTGGGGCGGCTGGGAAAATGGTCCGGGCACGGATTTGTACGCCACTGCTCTTGCAAGACCACGAGGAGTATCCCCTTTTCGGACCGAATCGTGACTTGGAATTACTGTATGATTAAAGATTCTGATTTCTCCACACTTCTCTATCCCCTAAAAAGGCATTTTGGCAACCTTTTTTGGAGCTCTGCGTAAAAACTGCCATTAGATTCTGTGTGGGATAAAAACACGTGTAAGCCCTGGTCCCCTTCCTCAGGAGCTCAGGGTAGCTGGAAAGCTTAACTAAACCCAGTTCATCCATTGTGTGCCCTTCGCAAGGTTCTTAATCTCTGCCTCAGTTGTCTCATCTATGAAAGGGGAATAATATTTAGTAATCTATCTCGTAGTGTTGAGAGGATTAAATGCCTTAATACAATACAAATAGAGCAAGTCAAACAATGCCTAGCACTTAATGGCTCAATATACGTCAGCTGTCTCCATCATTGCTCTATTGTCAACATCATCTAGAAGTGACACAATGTAAAAAAACGTTTTCAAGTCACTCAGGGATAGAGAGACACTTAGTAAAAACCCTTTCTATCTTAGAAAAGTAGAGGTAGTATCTTATGAAAGTTTGTATGCCCCGCAATGTCTTGCTGTGGGTGTATGGCAGATAGTTATTGAATGCATGCATGACTTGAAGGAGCGTTCATCAACTGCCTTAGAGGCAAAAAAAAAATCCTTCGTCTTTACAATAAAGAGGGCTTCTTTGATACTTAACCTTGTGAATCAGAGGAAGAAACTGAGGCTTCAAAAGATTGCTAAAGTTCTGCCACTTTGGACTTATATCCAGTGTACTGTTTGTATATCTCATTCATTATACTGGGATCCATTGTATTTCACTTGATTAGTGAAAATTGATTCGTCCTACAATTCATTTTTAAGTATTTATTAGCTATGTATTTATAGCAAGCTGCGATGACAAAAACTAAGATAATTCCAGGATTGATCCTACCTTCAAGAGCTTTCAGTGTAGTGAGGAAAAGAAGATAATCAGTAACAGATGTTTCATACAGTGGCAGTTTGGGATCCCATAAGAAACAAGAGTACTTCAAACTGGAAGGATGGAGAAGGTTGATGAGGAAGTGATGTTTAGGCTAGACGTAGATAGATGGATGGTATTTTGACTAGGAGATATGGATGGAAGGCATTCCAGATAGGGGGCACAGTATAAGCATGAGGACTGTGGTACAGTTAGCTTGTAGGAATGGTATATGAAGAGAGCTAGTGGGAAACGAGGTTCTAAAGGGAACATAAAGTCAGTTCTTGGTTGTTTGGTCCAAAGAGAGTGTATTTTTTAATTCTGCAGATAAGGTGTTGGTGGGGAGGGGAGGGCGGGACACATGATTGTGTTTCCTCAATAATATTAATCTGAGAACTCTATAAAACTATACAGTATGTGGTGGAGAGACGAGAGGTGGCTAGGCTAGCATATTCGAGGTGCAGTGATGGCACCGAAGGAGGAGTTACACAGTGAAAGTTTCCCTTCAGCAGTAGGATCTTGCAAAACTAACAGGAGTTTGCCCCTTCGGTGATACTGGGGGGAGGGCAACCAGGCAAAGTGAGCAACTAGAAATTGGGGCGGGGGATGGGTGTCATGTGCATAAGAAGGTCAGTATACTTGCAGCATAGGCTGAAGGTAAGTGGTGGGAGAAGAGTCTAGAACATTATAGACCAGGTATTAGAAGACTAATGCAAGCATCCAAGCAAGAAATGATTTTGGCCAGAATTAAGATAATAATGAAGATGAAGAGAAAAGACAGAGTTTTGGAGTGATTTAGCAATTAGGATTAACGAGGAGAAGATGTAGGGTTCACATGTGCCTGTTGAGTTTAAAGTACCTTTAAAACGACCAGGTGGGTGTAGCAGGTGTTTAGGCAGAAATTCAGGACGGGAACTTGGTCGAGATTTAGAGATACATTTTTTTCATATATATAGAAGCTAATAATTAAACCAGTTTTCTGGCAAATTAACAGGGTTATAATGAATTCACCAAGGACTTGAATATTATCTAAAAGCTGCCACAAGGGTTGGCTAACTTATACAAAGGGGAATAAAATAATTTTGTATTCTACCTCAAGGAGCTTATCAAAAAAGCTGAAATAGTAAATGAAACAACAGAATCGTGGAATTTTAACAGCTTTCTCTTGGTCACTAGGTCCTCTTCTAACTAGGACAAAACTCTACTCTGCCTACTTGAGTGCGTTATTATGAGAGGCAAGCAGGGAGGTGAGGTGTACATGAAAGGACCTGGCATCCCCCTATCAAGTATTACTCCCAGTCCGGCACTGTTTGCATCACACCCTATTGCCTCTCACAGTTATATGGTGCTGTGTATCATAGCAGTAGGTTACTAGGGTATAGAAAACTAAAACAATGAGTCATTCTTGCCTTTTACATTTCTAAATTATCACAGAATCGATGTCCCTGACTCTAGGTATTTTCCCCTGCAGATCGTTCTGGATACTGCTGCTGTTACGATACTGTAACTTATTCCTAGTCTTGCTCAGAACCCTGTAACAGGGTTCTGTTGCCTTCCTTAACTATAGCTCTTATGTCTGACTTTCAGGGCCTTCCCTGATCTAGCTCAACTCTGCTTATGGGGCTGTGTTTCCTGCTAGTGCCCATTGTGCACACTTTGCTACTTACATAGGTACATTCCCTGTCTCTCATAGGTACCATGTTGTTATTTCCCTACTGTTTTTTGTTGCTCTTCTTTTTCTTTACCAGCCCTTAAATCATGCATCCTTCAGAAGCTCATTTAAATCCTGATTCCTGCTTGAAAACATCCCTAATTGCTTACTTCACCACTTGATCAACAAAGATGATTTGAGTCCTGTGTGACAGGCATTGTGGTGGTGCTTTACATGCATCCCTGTCTGCATGGTGTAGGTATTGTTATCCTCATTTTACAGAACCGTTTATTGAGTGTTTGCTGTATATGCCAAGCTTGCACTTGCATGCATTGTTTCATTTAATCCTTATAATAATAACCCTGCAAGTGGAGAACAGCGAGGTTTAGAAAGGTTAGGTAAATTCTTCAACATCATTCAGCCTTGTACATAGTAAAGCTGGCATTCGAACCCATCTGTGTTTGACTTTTTAAAAATGCCTCCTTTTCTACAACACCCTGTTTCTGTTATTATTTGAAGTAAGTAAACACACAGTTCCTCCCCTCAAGGAGGGGAAGTTCTCTCATAACACCGTGCAGAAAGTGCTGGGATAGAGTTAAGCCCCGCACCTTGCAGGAGCATGTTAGGACTGGTGCTGATCTGGAATAAGATGAGGGAAGGCTTCCGGTGGAAAGACCCCTGAGCTGAATCTTAAAGAAGTAGTCAGAAAGAAAGCGTTCTCAGTAGATAGCAGAATGTGCAAGTGTGGAGAGTGTTTTCTCTAGAGGTTTGCATTCAAACAGTTAAAGTCATTATTCCCTGCTGAGGAGCAAGGAGAGAGGGAATTGCTTTCCACTGGGGAAGAATATCAGAATCAATTAGGGGGAGTTTTCTTGGCAAACAGCAGTGCCCCCTCACCCACCAACATCTCCAGGAAACACTGCCTAAAGGACTTGATGCTAATGGGGAGCAGGGGAGAGCGAGGGGGTCGTTGGAGTTTTGAACCACTTAACCTACTGTTCAAGTGAAAAAGTATTTCCAGTCAGACTGGAGTCAAACATAGGAATTTGGATCATATCCTGAAGGCAGTGAGAAAACACTGAAGGAGTTTCATTTAATTTTATCTTTATTTAAGGAAGTAATATGCTCAAGTTTGTAAAATTAGTCTGGTATGAGTATGAAAGGTTGAATCAAGGGGCACACCTGGAGACTGTAGGAAGCCCTTAAGAGTGGTCCAGACAGGAGATGGCAAGAACTAGGGTACTCATGGGAATGGAGAGGAGGGTCCAACCAAAGGGGAATCCATGTACCTCGGTTGCTTTGTTGCTTGTACTTTGTTGATCTTATAAACAGTTGAACAGAACGATGGCCCCTGGTTACAGCACTTAAAAGATGCATCCCGATTTTAGATAGGTGAACATGTGAAAATCAAGTGTCTTGAAAATGATAAAATAGCGTAGTAGCAACCCCAGTCAGCATTAGAAGATTTACCCTTATGATTATTTTGTAATAATTTTTTTACTGGTTCATTTTATCTAAATAGTTTATAAAACCTTTGAAGAGGGCTTCCCTGCTGGCGCAGTGGTTGAGGGTCCACCTGCCGATGCGGGGGACACGGGTTCGTGCCCCGGTCGGGGAGGATCCCACATGCCGTGGAACGGCTGGGCCTGTGAGCCATGGCTGCTGAGCCTGCGCGTCCGGAGCCTGTGCTCCGCAACGGGAGAGGCCACAACAGTGAGAGGCCCGTGTACCGCAAAAAAAAAAAACCTTTGAAGATCAGGCATATTCTGTTTGACAAACTGGATTGGACATTGAAAATCAAAGATAAATAGGGCCTCTGCCCTATAGAAGCATATGGCCAGATAAGGGAGATGGATATTTACATAAATGAGACATTTCAACATAGTTTGAAAGTACCCAGATCAAATCATGCCTTGGGTACTTTGGGAGCACAGAGAAGAGGTCCAGCCTAAGGATTCTGTGGTTTGTACATTCTATGGTATATGAGAAAGCACCATGTTAGACACGTACGCTGTCAGATGTAATAGGCACAGTGCAAACATTTTTTATTTGATGCTAGAAGATTTGCAGTTCTGAGCTTTGTCTTATGGTTATATCTATTATGAAAAAAGTTAAACAAATATTACCCCAGTTTAACCACAGTTAATAATTTAGTAGCTTCTGATATATGGAAGAAAGCCACAAATCCAGAAAAGCAAAGTCAGCTTTTTGGGAGTAAGAAAAAGAACTGTCATAAAGTTTTTATACTTTGCTATCTAAGAGACCTCACTGACTAGAGAGAATATTTGACTTCGTATTTGTAGGCTGGTGTCTGTGCAATGAATGATGGAGAGTTGGAGGACAGGGGAAGACGCTGCTGTTAGTAGAACCACCGCAGAATAATAGCTGATAGTGAAGGCGTAGCACAGTGTCTGCATCCATTAGTGAACAGGCAGCTTGGTTAGGTTGGCTGTTTTTGCAGGATGATTCCATACAGCCTCTGCCCCTGGAACAGGTCAGAGGTATGACTTTGGCGTCACTGATCTACTTTCAGAATTCGTGAACTAAACGACCTCAGATGTCCCCATAGGCTTAAGCAGCACAATTTGAATATACAGTTCTTAAACTATTATTTTGAAAGAAATCTCTGTTGCATGTTATAGCTTTGGTTTTTGTTTTGTTTTTCATGGACAATAAAAAGATTATGCTGTCTATACAGTATGTGAATCTTATTTTTCTCTCTTATTTCCAGGTATGTCTTCTGTGTCTCTGGAGACTTTATTAAAGTTTATAGCACAGCTACAGAAGAATGTGTACATATATTGCAAGGGCACAGAAATCTGGTGACTGGAATCCAGCTCAACCCCAAGAACCATCTACAGGTGTTAATTTACAGTCAAATATTTTAATATCGGCTTTATTGTTGCAAGAAAATTTTGAATTGAATTTGGCTGAGAAGCTTTCTAGGTGATGATCAGGGAAATACCTATTTTGATTTTCTGATTTAGTGTAGTTTTCACTTATTTTTAATTATTAAAATAGGGTCACAGCCTAGAACTACATTGTTCATGGTGTATTCTGTGAATCATTTGTTCACAGGATGCTAATAGGTGTTACTTGAAAGAAGGAGTTCTTGTTTGTATAGTTTCTGAAATTCAGGATTTGGCACAGTTAAATGAATTTCTTGATTATAGGTCTTCTCAAGTCCTTTATATGCATAGTGAATATCCGGAAGGGGTATATTGTCTTGGGTGTTTCTCAAATTTATTTGACCTCTGAACTCTTTGGTTTCTGGAATGCATCTTTGAGGTACTGATTTTGTAGATATATTTCTTTACAGACGAGGCTCTTTAGTGTTAATGCAGATGTCACCGAATCTTAGGGCCAGTATCTAGACAAGAAGAAGGGATTCTTCAGTCAGTGGATCAACCAGTTAATTTCGGAACAAACTTGGGGATCTAGTGGAGCCTGGACCTTCCCACTCTCCCCACAAAACAGCCCTTGCTTTTCAGAAATCAACAATAAAATGGTCGTTTTAATTTGTTCTTAAGTGTCAGCAAAGCTGCTAGAGAGTTATCTCAAAAATACTTGCTCTAGGGCTTCCCTGGTGGTGCAGTGGTTGACAGTCCGCCTGCCAATGCAGGGGACACGGGTTTGTGCCCCGGTCCGGGAAGATCCCACATGCCACGGAGCGGCTGGGCCCACGAGCCATGGCCGCTGGGCCTGCGCGTCCGGAGCCTGTGCTCCGCAACGGGAGAGGCCACAACAGTGAGAGGCCCGCGTACCGCAAAAAAAAAAAAAAAAAAACTTGCTCTAGTTTTTGATCAAGTTCCCCTTTTCTGGATTAGTCTCAGCCAACTTGACAGTTACTGCTTAATTTAAGAATGGATTTGCATTGCCATTCACTGTGTTGTCATAAAAGAAGTAGGGCATAAAGTAACACTAACACTGATCTTTTCTTTCTAAAATTAAATGAGCTACTCTTGAAAATCATAGTTAAGTAGCTCTTCTGCAGGGTTCAAGCACACATTTTGTCCTTGCTGTCCTCTGAGGACTTGAGAAAAGAGGTTATGGTTATGTGTACCATTTGAATGCTTTTTGTAGCAGAAAAGAAAATTAAAATTGGAATTTGTGAAGTCTGTATTACCAGGTTTAACAACAGGCTTGGTTGAGTTGAAGGGGTGGGTGCCAGAGATTCTGTGGACTCTGAACTCACAGTATTTGTGTATAACCATTGTCTTATAGTGATTCTGTTTGCCTTGTTATATTTTACTGATCTGTGTTCATGATTCATGTTATATGTAATAATGCTGGTGTATATTTTTTACCTAATATAATTCTTTTGCTTGAATAGATATTTTCTTACTCCATCATTTTTTATTTCAATTCTGTGATTCCATGTCCTCCCTGGAAGAAATCTTAAAATTGCCACTTTTTTAAAATTGAAGTAGAGTTGATTCACAATATTATATTAGTTTCAGGTGTACAGTATGGTGATTCTTCAGTAGTGGAGATTAAACTCCATTTAAAGTTATTACAAAATAATGGCTATATTTACATGCACTATACAATATATCCGTGTTGCTTATCTGTTTTATACGTAGTAGTTTGTATCTCTTAATCCTGTACCCCTATCTTACCTCTCCCCCTTTCCTCTTCCCACTGGTATCCACTAGTTTGTTTTCAGTATCTGTGAGTCTGTTTCTGTTTTGTTATGTATATTCATGTTTTATTTTTTAGATTCCACATATAAGTGATAAGATGCAGTATTTGTTTGTCTTTCCCTTTGTCTTATTTCACTAAGCATAATACTCCTAGGTCCATCCATATTGTTGCAAATGACAGAATTTTATTCTTTTTTATGGCTGAGTGTATATATCATATCACATCTTCTTTATCCCTTCATCTGTTGGTGGACACTTAGGTTGCTTACATGTCTTGGCTATTGTAAATAATGCTACTGTGAACATTAAGGTACATGTATCTTTTCAAATTACTATTTTTATTTTTTCAGGTATATACACAGGAGTTGAATTGCTGGATCACATTGTAGTTCTGTTTTTAGTTTTTTGAGGAACCTCCATACTGTTTTGCAGTAGTGGGTGCACCAGCAGTGTACAAGGGTTCCCTTTTCACCACATCTTCACCAACATTTGTTATTTGTAGACTTTTTGATGATAACCCTTCTGACAGGTGTGAGGTGATATCTAATTGTGATTTTGATTTGCATTTCTCTAATAGCGATGTTGAGCATCTTTTCATGTGCCTGTTAGCCGTCTGTATATCTTCTTTGGAAAAATGTTCAGTTCTCCTGCCTATTTTTTAATCAGGTTGTTTATCTTTTTTTTTCTTTAGGTTGTTTATCTTTCTGATGTCGAGTTGTATGGATTGTTTATGTATTTTAGAAATTAATCCCTTATCAGTCATAGCATTTGCAAATATTTTCTTCCATTCAATATGTTGTCTTTCTGTTTTGTCTGTGGTTTCCTAGCTGTACACAGCTTTTAAGTTTAATTAGGTCCCATATGTTTATTTTTGCTTTTATTTCTTTTGCCTTAAGAGACAGATCAAAAAATATGTATTGCTACGATTGACATCAAAGGGTGTTCTGCCTGTCATCTACTCTAGGAGTTTTATGGTTTTCAGTCTGACATTTATATCTTTAATCCATTTTGAGTTTATTTTTGTATATGGTGTGAGGAAATGTTCTAATCTCAATCTTATATATGTAGCTGTCCAGTTTTTCCAGCACCACTTATGGAAGGGACTGTCTTTTCTCCTGTGACTGTCTTGCCTCCTTTGTTGTATATTAATTGTCCATAAGTATGTGGATTTATTTCTGGGCTCTCTATTCTGTTCCATTGATCTGTGTTGTGTTTTTGTGCCAGTATAATCCTGTTTTGATTACTATAGCTTTGTAGTATAGTCTGAAGTAAGGGAGCATGATATCTCCAGCGTTGTTCTTTTTTCTCAAGATTGCTTTCATAATTTGGGGTCTTTTGTGGTTCCATACAAATTTTGAGATTATTTGTCCCAGTTCTGTTGAAAATGTCATGGGTATTTTGATAGGGATTGCATTAAATCTGTAGATTGCTTTGAGTAGTTTGGACATTTTAACAATATTAATTCTTCCAATCCAGGAACATGGGGTATCTTTCCATTTCATTGTATCATCTTCGGTTTTCTTCTCAGTATTTTATAGTTTTCAGAGTATAGATCTTACACTTCCTTGGTTAAGTTTATTTGTAGATATTTTATTCTTTTTGATGTGATTTTAAATGGGATTGTTTTTTCTTCTGTTTCTGGTAGTTCATTATTAGTGTATAGAAAAGCAACAGATTTCTGTATATTAATCTTGTATCCTGCAACGTTACTGAATTCACTTATTAGTTCTAATAGTTTTTCAGTGGAGACTTTAGGGTTTTCTGTTTGGGTTCATCTTGTTTGGGACCCTCTGTGCTTCTATACCTGAATATCTGTTTCCTTCTTCAGGATTGGGACATTTTCAGCCATAATTTCATCAAATACATTTTAGACCCCATTCTCTCTCTCTTCTCCTTCTGGGACCCCTATAATGTGCCCTGTGTTGTGAATGTTGGTACTCTTGATGTTATCCCAGAGATCTCTGAGCTGTTCTTGCTTTCTTTTTCTTTCTTTCCTTCTTTCTTTACTCTTTTTGTTCTTCTGTTTGGGTGATTTCCATTATTCTCTCTTCCAGATTACTTGTGCATTCTGAATCACTTAGTCTGCTGTTAATTCCTTCTAGTGTGTTTTTCATTCCAGTTATTGTATTCTTCAGTTCTGAGTGGGTGTTTTTGTGTGTTTTTCCCTCTAGTTCCTTGTTTAAATTCTCACTGTGTTCATCTATTCTTTTCCCTAATTCAGTTAGCATTCTTATTACTAATGACTTGAATTCTTTATCTGGTAGATTATTTCTGTTTCATTAATTTTTTCAGGGGTTTTCTTTCGCTCTTTCTTTTGAGACCAGTTCCTCTGTCTTCTCATTTTGCTTAACTTTCTCTGTATCTATGAATTTAGGTGAACTGGTTAATTATCCCAGTCTTGAAGGGGTATCCTTATGTGGGAGCATCCCTGTGCAGTCTGCATGTGCTCAGTGCCTTTGGTAAGAGAGCTGGCTTTGACATGAACTACAAGTCACATCTTTCCTTGGGGTGTGCTGGCAGCTGTCACCTTGGTTAGAGGTGGGGCTAGAGGTGGAGGTGCTAGGTTGCTTCTGTGTTCCGCAGCCAAGCTCTCTCCCCAGTCACGGCAGGCCTCTCTCCAATGTGGAGTTGTGTCATGAAGTAAGCAGGGCTGGAGCGTATACTGGAGCGGACACAGGAAACCAGGCAGCCACTAAGGCAGTCTTCAATCTACCCTCTTCCTCAGGAGCAAGCCCACATGTGTGCTCTCCTCTTGAGTGGAATACAGGCTTCCCACTGCCCTACTGTTAGTCCCAGCAGCACTTCAGCCAAGGGAACTTCTCTTCCCTGTGTCAGACCCTAGGACTGGAGCACCCAGTATGTGACTCAAACTGCTCACTCAGTCCGCAGGGCAGATCTCTGCCCATGTAATCTCCTTTGTCCTCTGTGTTCCTTCCCAGTGGAACAGGTCCCAACCTGATTGCTTCTTTTCCCTGCCTACCTCATTCCATGTGGATCTTTCTTACAGCCTTGGTTGTGTAGGACTCTTTCTGACAGTTTCCAGTTAGTTTTCAGTGAGAATTGTTCCACATGTAGATGTATTTTTGATGTGTTCGTGGTGGGAGGTGAATTCCACGTCCTCCTACTCTACCATCTTTCTTTCAAAAAACTCAGAATTTTAAGTAAAGTGTTTTCACAGTAACAGCAACGAAAAACTCCAGTGTGACTTTAGTAAAATTCAGTCTTGTGGGACAAAAATAAAAACATGCTACAAAGGCATTCTGTTGGTACCAACGTGTGGCCCACAGACCAGTGCCACAAACTGTTGGTTACAGGTGTGCAATGAGATAAGTATAGAAATTGAGTGTCTAAAACTTTAGGGCACTTTGACATTGCCACAGCATCCAAGTACATAATAACTTAAGTTGTATTTTACAAAAATATTGGTCCATGATGAGTTGGAAACTTTTCTTTTTAAAAAGGACATTCTCAGATCATTTGAGAGACACTCCTTTGATACCAATGTAATATAAAAGCTGTTCTGCTGATAAAGGACTGGGCTCTGGGAAAATAGCAACAAGCTCTCAAGTGCTTTTCATAACTCAATACCTCACCATCTCCCTCTTGAAGACAGAGGGTTGACTTTTTTCTTTATTTTAATTAAAACTTGAAATTGATAGGTCTGCTTTCTACAAAGAGCTGTGATAAGATTTTTTATTTTGCAAAAACAATATAAATAAATGATTTCACCTCTTTTTTTTTTTTAATTCAGATTTCACCTCTTTAAAGCTGATAATGAATTAATGAACAGGCAATGCCTTCTGTATCAGCAGTTAAGTTACTTGATATCTTCATGTAGTTCTTTTTTTAATCAGTTTTGTACTATTTTTACCCTTCTAGCTATATTCGTGTTCCTTTGACAGCACGATTAAACTGTGGGACTATACAGATGGCATTTTGATAAAGGTACGTGGATTGAGCTTCATTTTCATTATGTGAAGAGGAATGGCAACATAATTTA
Organism: Grampus griseus; assembly: GCF_964374135.1. Classification (NCBI taxonomy): domain Eukaryota; kingdom Metazoa; phylum Chordata; class Mammalia; order Artiodactyla; family Delphinidae; genus Grampus; species Grampus griseus. The sequence goes on along the minus strand of NC_139001.1, from coordinate 44,631,589 downwards.
ATGACAGACATATTATTTATTGAATACTTCCTTAAGGCCCAACCTTTTAGATAGCCTTCCTAAACAAATCATAAAATTCACTCACCATAAAAGAAACGATAAATTTGACTATATAACATTTTAAACCTTTTTAACCAAAAAATGAGCAATGAAACTGAAAGAAAATATTTACAAGAGCTATTATCCCTAATATACAAAAAATTACCAAAAACCAATAAGGAAAAACTAATGACCCAATGGGAAAAAAATTGGTATAAAGTAAGAATATGTAATACACAGAAGAGAAATAACAAATAGCCAATAAACATGAAAAGATGCTTAACCTTGTTAATAATTAAATGTAAATTAATAGATAACACAGGATTTTTCCCTGTCACTTTATCCAAATTGCAGATTGAAAAAAATATAGCAATAAAGTGTAGAGAAATAGACATTTTTGTACACAGTCAATGAGAATGAAACTGAACAAATACCTTTTGCTCCAGCAATTTCACCTTTAGGAATCTCTTGTTGAAATAATGGCAGGTATATGTAGTTCTTAAAACATTGTTCATGGTAGAAAAAAAAAATTGAATATAATCTTGAGGTCAGTTAAAATTTGATAGTCATTCAATAGAATACTGTGAAACCATTGATAAGAAACAGGTAGATTTTATATATGTATTAACTTAAAAGGTTATTCAACAGATATGTATTGAGTGTCTCCGTAGGCCGGGTTTTCTTCTGATGTTCGCAATATAGCAGTGAGCAAAATGGATAAAAAAAAAATCCTGCCTGTTATGGAACTTAGGGGGGTACACAGAATGAACAATATGGTGCTTTTTATCTTTCAGACTTTCATAGTTGGATGTAAACTTCATGCCCTTTTTACTCTTGATTGTGCTGAGGATTCTGTCTTTGTTATAATAAATAAAGAAAAACCAGGTATAGTATAATTAATTTTTTTATACATTTATAGATAGCATTGAGCGGCTCTTTACGTTTTACAGTGTCTCAAATTTAACATTTTGGTTTTAGTGTGAAGTTAAGTTTTTGGAGTTGGCTTTTAAATTGGTTTCATCACTATTGCATTCATTTTGGGGAGGCTTTGTATTATTTCTGAAATATTGATGAGGGAATGATTACTTAATAAATGGCTGTGATAGTGGACAGCTAACTCCAATTTTAAAGCTGTTTTGAGCTATATGTGTCTTCCTACTGACCTTAAATCTGTCATTCTGAAGCATCACTATTACTTTACCCATCACTGAACACCCATTCGTTGATCTTGAATCTGGAGGAAATGGTATAGAAAACAGGTGATTAGGAACTAATAGTGTGGCTAAATTATTATTATATTTTCATCATCATTGGAACATTATTCCATTGAAACTGCCATGTTTCAGAGCATTTAAGGATTTCTAGAATATCTTCAGTGGTTACAAATAATTGTTCTTTAGCAGTAAATTTAATACATTTAACATTGACATGAAGGATATATCCAAAGAATTTTTCTAATCTCAGACTTCAAGAATGCCAGTCCCCGCTGTGTTGTCCTCCTTAAAATAGAGTTGTATTCAGAATTCAAAGTACAGGCCAGCTTTAAACTGGTTACTGGGCAGTCAGCTAGATTGGCTCACAGCTCATTAGCTAAGTGAATCCTTTGAGGGGGGAGCCGGGGGGGCGTTGGCTTGGTTTTTGTTGGGGGTTCTGGTAGTGGTTTTTTTTTTGGAATTCGGGGAGTTTTGTTGTTTGTTTTGCTAAAACAGATTTACAGATTGTTATATCATGGACTTTTAAGTAAGTTGAGAATAGTTAAAACTGTGAAGCCAAATCTTTTTTAGCTAAAAGTCGTTTGGTGCCAACTCTGTTAATGAGTAATATTTTTATCTATCAAAAATGTGACATGAGGGCTTCCCTGGTGGCGCAGTGGTTGAGAGTCCGCCTGCCAGTGCAGGGGACGCGGGTTCATGCCCCGGTCCGGAAGGATCCCACATGCCCCAGAGCGGCTGGGCCCGTGAGCCGTGGCCGCTGGGCCTGCGCGTCCGGAGCCTGTGCTCCGCAACGGGAGAGGCCACAGCAATGAGAGGCCCGCGTACGGCAAAAAAAAAAAAAAAAGTGACATGAAAGAATAAAAGCTGTAAGTTTAGATTTCTGATGTGGCCCATAAACCATCTCTAAGGGACATTCCAAAAAATGTTTTGGAAATGGCAGTGTATTTCTTAAAATAATTAAGTTGCCTTACCAGATGACTATTTTAAAGTAGCACTTTTCAATATTTAGGTTCTGTTCTGTATATAAAAATGTGAATTCTTTTTTTTTTTTTTAGGGAGTTTTTTATTTTTTGTAAATTTATTTCTTTTTGGCTGCATTGGGTCCTTTTTTTTTTTTTAATGTTTGGCTGTGTTGGGTCTTTGTTGCTGTGCACAGGCTTTCTCTGGTTGCGGCGAGCAGGGGCTACTTTTTGGTGCATGGGCTCTAGGTGCACGGACTTCAGTAGTTGTGGCACGCAGGCTCAGTAGTTGTGGCTCACGGGCTCTAGAGCGCCAGCTCAGTAGTTGTGGCGCATGGGCTTAGTTGCTCTGCAGCATGTGGGATCTTCCTGGACCAGGGCTCAAACCCATATCCCCTGCATTAGCAGGTGGATTCTTAACCACTGCACCACCAGGGAAGCCCTGTGCATTCTTAATGTCTGTCTAAATGCTTACTAAAAATTCATGTTTCTAAACTCCCTGACTGACAATTGATTCACTAGGTCTGAGATTTGGTCTAGGAATCTGCATTTTTTGTGTCTCCTCAGGTGGTTCTGCTCATCACTCTAGTTTGGTAGCCACTCCCCATACACACTGCATGATTCATCAGTTGGAGGGGTAGTTGCCAATAACAGTAATGAAAGTTTTTATCCATATCAGTAGGACAAGTGATTCTTAACACTGACTACACATTACAGTCACTCCAAGGAACTTAAAATGTCAGATTCTCTGTGGTGGGGCCTGTCTGTTTATTTAAGTATTCCCGCAGTTGAGTCTAATGTGCAAGCCAGTATAGAAAACTGTAGATCTAAAGTAAGTCTCACTCAGATCTAAAGTCATTAGCCTTTTGGAGTTAACTGGAAACTTCAAATGCTGTAATGTAATCGGAATTCTCTTCATGGTGGAATCTAGTGTTACTCTTCAGTACTCGGCACATCGTGGGCACTCAGCCTGTGAAAATCTAGTTACTATATAAAAATGTGAATAAGGCTAAAAAAGATTCCCTGTGACTGGCATCTCAAAATGTATATTAACATATCCTTTATTTGTTTCATCTTTGCTCCACAGTCCAAAACCAGAGTCTCTGTTAGAAATTTGTATAAATCATATTGAAATATGCTTCTCTGGTTTAAAAACAAATGAACCTTTTATTTACACGTTATATGGTGTCATTTCTTGACTGTAATTAATGTATTCACCAGCTAATTAAACATTTACCATGTACCAAATACTGTTCTGGTTGCAGAGAACTAAACAGACATTAAGCTTACTAGATCAGTCATATAATACAATAAGATGACAGGTGTTCTAGAGAAAAATAAGGCAGGGGACGGGAATAGGCAACACTGGAAGAATACATATTAAATAAGTGATCGGGGAGGTCCTGGGAGAAAGAAGAATACGCTGTGCAGCTGTGTTGGAGAAGCATATTCTAGAGCATTCCTGACGTGTTTGAGGAATAGCAGGGAGGATGGATTGGAGTGAGCCTAAGTAGAATGGATAATGTAGAGCATTGTACGCGATTAGAAGGACTCTGACTTTTACTCTGAATAGACAAAAAACCATTGAAGGTTTTTGAGCAAATGAGGGACATGATCTGACTTAGTAGTAATAGAACACTGACTTCTGTGTTGAGAAGAGACTGAAGAGGTCCAAGGGTGGGCGTAGGAAGAGCTGTTAAGAGATCACTATTCCTAACACTTAGGATATGAAGCAGGATCATGGCTTTAGGCTAGGTGGTAGCGGCAGAGGTGGTGAGAATTTATTGAATCTTGGATGTCTTTTGAAGATAGAGCCAGCAGAGTTTGCTGCTGGTTTGATGTGGGGCATGAGAGAGAAGTCAAAGGTGACTCAAGGATTAAGTCTGAGCAACTAGGTAAATTGTGGTGCCATTTCCTCCAGTGGGCAGTGGGGGAAGACTAAGTTCAGAAAGGAAAATAAGAGTTCAGAATTTAGGCATGTAAAGTTTGAGATGACTGAAAAGGCTAGAAGAATTGAGTTCAGAGTATATAATAAGCAGGCTGGAAAACAAAAAATGGTAGATCAGTGTATTACAGTGTATTATAAAGTCTAGGAGGATAAGGAAATAGCATAGTGAAATATAGCTGTTTTCCCTTAAGGAGAAATTTTTTAAATGGAATGCAAAGAGAAGAGCATGCCAGTTCTACAGAAAAGGAGCTTTATTCTATGAATGTGTGGCGAGCCCATAGCATTTCTGAAAGCTCTCAGATGGTTTGTTGCTTTTGGCTGCTCAGTTCACCAATGTATCATATTCCATCTCCATCTTAAAGCTCATCTCAGTACTTTGGGGTTTTTTTGTTTCGTTTTTTTCGTTTCAGTACTTTGGAAAGCAGTATGCACCAGTAAAACCAGTTGTTTTCTATTTCTACATATATGAAGCGTGTGTGTGTGTGTGTGTGTGTGTGTGTGTGTGTGTGTGTGTGTATGAGTTGTGGAATTAGCCCTCCAGTTAAAACTTGTATATTCAAATGAAGAGCACAACTTGTTCAGATAGCCTAGAATTATGATCTTAGCATCAAATTAACTTTGGAGTACTAATTAACAGTTTTATATGAACAAATGCACATCTTCACTTTCTCTAGAGAAGCTTTATATTAATATAGCTGCCTTTGGCTAGATGTATTTCAGCTGGTTTCAGTGAAACTACCAAAATCATCAAGTCAGGAAATAGAAGCTAAGGAGCTCTCCTTTGTTTTGGATTATATAAACCAGTCACCCAAGTGCATTGCCTTTGGAAATGAGGTAAAATTTGCTTTGTTGGTTTTCTTTTTTGTACATAAAATCTCTTTCCTGCAGTCTTTCCTCTGAGAATTTTATGTTATAGTGATTTAATATTGCCTTGAGTTACAATATTTTTGTTAGTAACTAAGGAATCTGTCTTACTACTTTAGCATGTGTTTGTAGTATAGATTTTTTTAGGACTACCTAATTTTGTAGATTGTGTCTTTTTGCTCTTGTAAACTATATGATTGTCCCAAAAGAAATCAATGTTTTGGCATTTGTACTATACTTCTTAGCCTGTACCATGTAGAAGCCAGTTAAATGCTTTGATTATAGATATGTGTCTTTTGAAAATATAACCTCCATGTCTATAAATAACACGCCCTTATAGAAAATTTTGAAATTACAGCAAAATATAATGAAGAAATTAAATCTCACCAGTGGTAATATTTGAGGAATTTTTTCTAGACTTTTTCCTAAATGTATAAAATAACTTTTCTCAAATTGAATAGTTATGAGGGTTTTATCTTTTTTCTTCACTTAACACTGCAGCATGAGTGTGTACTTAAATGTTCATCAGAAATAATGACTGTATGATGTTCATACCATGACTTATTTAGCCATCCCTTGTTAATAATCACGTAAGTTATTAAAATCAAGTACCATCAAAAGCCCCTGTATATCATTGTGGTAGGCTGTTTCTTTAGTCTTAAGTTTTGTAGCATTATTTTGGCTTTGTTCTGAAAAGGTTTAATTTCTTAGAGTAGAGAAAACACTTGAACATTATAAACATCATTATTCTTTAGCATCATAGTCGTCAGTTAAATACAAATTAAAACCACAGTGAGATACCACTTCACGTCCACTAGAACAGATAAAATTAAAGAATGACAGTACTGAGTGGTGGAAAGATATGGGGCAAAGTTAAACATATGCCTTTACTGTGACCCAGCAGTTCCACTCCTAGGTAGAGAAATGAAAACACGACCACAAAATGACATGCACAAGAATAATTAATACTCATAATAGCTCCAAAATGGAAATATCCCAAGTGTTCATCAATAAGAGAGTAAACAATTTATGATACATATGCATTCATTGGGATGCTGCTTCACAATAAAAAGGAACTAATGATACACATAAGAGCGTGGGTGAATCTCAAAAAGGTGATGTTGAGCTACAGTCCAGACATGAAACGTATTTACCATTCTGGTTGTATTCTGTTATAGAAAAGGCAGAGAAGTAATCTACAGTGATAGAAATCAATAGTTGCTGACAGGGGTGGGAGCATTGGGGAATGACTGGAAAGAGGAACAACGGAGCATTCCTGAGGCGAAGAAAATGTCCTAAATCTTGATTGTGATGGTAGTTACATGGTTATACACATGTCAAACATTGCATTCTGTGGTGTATAAATTATGCCTTAATAGGAAAAAGTTTAATCATTATACTTAGAGAGTCTGGTTTTAGGATTTAGGACCTACTTTAATCTTTTAATTTTCTATGATTATTGTAAATGTAAGAGTATCCTTTCCATAGTTAAACTGTAATATGGGTTGGCCAAAGAGTTCATTTGGGTTTTTCTGTAACATCTTACGGAAAAACCCGAGTGAACTCTTTGGCCAACCCAGTATATCATTTCATACTAACGTACTCTCAGTCTCCAAAAGTTTATTGTTCCCATGTTAACTTTTATGGTAATATTTCTTCTTAAAGGGTGTTGACTATTTTTGTGAATGTTATCTTCTCTTTGAAATACCAGGCAGAGTATGTTGCTGCAGTACGGGACTTTTACTTGTCGGTTTATTTTTTCAAAAAGAAAACAACATCAAGGTAAGAATTCCTTTTTGATGGCTTTATTTTATTTACTCAAGAGTTCATTAAAATTTTATTCATCCTTATACCTGTGACCCAAAGCTGTTTCATGTTACAAGTAATTGTGAAACCACAAGATGAGGTAGAGTTTTTAACCCACAGTGGGTTAAAATCATTAGTCACAAAATCCTAGGGAGCTTTTCCCCCCAAAACCACTTTCACACTTAGATTCTGCTGTGTATACTTGATGTCAAAATTGGATGTGGTTTGAAAAGTTTTCCCTAGGTGATCCACATTGTCATTTTATGGCTGTAGGAATGAATATAGGCTTTGGTATAATCTGGGTTTAAAATGAGTCAGATTAGTCCATTGAACCTCACTACACTTCAAATTAACATGTATTTTAAATGGCAATAATTTCTACCTAATAGAGTTGTAAGGATGAGAATGAGATAACGTATTTAAAGAAACTAGTGCTAAGCATGAGTAGTCACTCTTCAAATTACACTGTCCCCTCTCGCCTTTTACCCTGCCAAGATAAACATTTGTTTTCCTTTGCAGTATAAGGATCCTGACATCTTTGGACACATTAACCAGTTGTCTCAGATATAATTTCTCAGGCTTGTCCATACTTCATGCTAAAAGCTTAGCTTTAACGAGAAATTGAAACAAACTTTGCCCAGGCAGAAAACTATAAAAAGAACTGTCTGTTCTCTATTTCACTCTCAGTGGCCTCCATAGACAAGTTATGGTAGAATGTTATTCACATGAAGTTTATATTGTGTGTTAATAAATGTTTACAAAACAAAATTCTTGATTCTTGGTCATGATTTTTCTTAAAAATCATGCATTTATGTTCAGTGAATTCTGAGAGCTCACCAGTTTGGGTTGATATGGGTGGGACCTCCATTTTGCCTAACTACATCACTTACCAAGCCTTTAATAATCAAGGGAAAATATTTTTCTTCTAGGTTTACTTTATCATCATCAAGAAATAAGAAACATGCTAAGAACAATTTTACATGTGTAGCATGTCACCCGAAGGAAGACTGCATAGCAACTGGTCACAGGGATGGCAAAATTCGTCTTTGGTCAGTTAACTCTTGAAGAGCTTGGCAATCATTTATTTATTTTAGAGTAGTCCTGCAGAAAAGGTATACCTGGGTGCAGGGAAAAGGATAGAACTGAAAAGCCACAGCTGATAATAGAGATGATGCTTTGCTGGCGTCCGTCCTTTCTTTTACTACTGTACTCTTCATTGCATAGACTTACTATTTTAGGACTTCAACCCTTGTCCCTAGGAGTAAATCCATTTTGTCCTTAATCATTTAATTGAAGAGAACTTTTTGTCAGCCTTTAAGTAAAAAAGAGAGAGTAACAGTGAATATTGAACTAGTAGAATACTATGATGGCCTATTGTTTGCAGAAGTGACTGGTTTAGAAATAGAAAGTACTTTTTGCACATTAAGACCAGTAAACTTGATAAACATATGCCTTTGGCCAAATTAAGAATTTTGGTTTTCTCCAATAGGAGGAATTTTGATGATGAAAAGAAATACACATACACATGTTTACATTGGCACCATGATTTGGTTATGGATTTGGCTTTTTCAGTGACAGGTAAGTACAAGTTTAAGACTTAAAATGAACTTTTAAAGTATGTGAACCAAGTGTTTTAATTCACTGTACTTAAAGTTTGAAAGATTTAGAATTGCATGGGCCAGATGAATTTTTTTAAGCACTTGTATATCACCCCTGTGTTTTGGGCTTTGCTCAGCACAATGCCATATGCTTAAGTTTTCAAAGCTCTTCAGAGTATCAAAGTGTACACCTATCAAAAAGTCTCTTGTTAATATAAACCTATTTAAATTATATTCCTTTTCTTTTTTTAATGTATGTGCACGTAGCTAAGTGCTTGTTGTCCATAAGTATAGCTACAGTTTATCAGGAGCAAATGACTCTGCTGATGCTTTATATCCATTATCTCATTTAATCCTTGACTCTGAAAACAGGCATCATTATTCTCATTTTACAGATGATGGAAGTGAAATTTGTAGTTGAGAACTAACTTGCCTAAGGTCACGTGTCTCGTAAGTGGGATTTGGACCTAGGTCTAATTCGAAAGTTTGTTTTTAACTGTAAGATGGCCACATTCACTATTTTAAGTTAATTCAGATCTTTGTTCCATTTAAGCTGCATGAGAGTGGCTATAATGCGTAAAAATACCTCCCTGGAAATAGGATGACCTTCAACAGAAATTTGGAGAAGTACATTTTGTCTTTGGTTACCGTTAGCATCCCCACACGTATGTGGTGAAAATTATGTCAGTACATTTTGACTGGTCCTTAAGGGGGTGGGGGAGGGGAGGTGCTAGATGCTCCAGAAGTTTACGTGCCCAGAGAAAGTAGTGGTTCTTCTTCCTGTAGGTCTTCCCAGAGACTGGCAGGACAAGTCTTAGTACCATTTGCTCTAGATTCCTACAGGCTTACTTGGGTTTAACTCAGTGGAGCCTCAGGAAGCAGGAGGCATCTTCAGCCTACTTGTGCTTTTGATTTTGGGGATCAGTGATTGGTATATGGGGGTGGGACCCAACCTGACATACTTAGCGTAGTACAACAGAAGTACAGCTGTGACATATGGGAACGAAGAACAGAAGAATGAAGAGGGTGTTAACCCTATGGATAAAAGACATCGGCTACTCTTATCTTCACCCTCCTCCCCACCAAAAATACAAATGAGTATGTTTGTGGCATTGTGTGTACATATGTCTGTAATGTTTCAGGCAGTGTTGTTATTCTCTCCTGACCTAAGGTGGTTTCTTCTGCCCTTCCTGATCAGTTTCTTTTTCTCTGCTGTGGCCCCTGCCCAAAGGCCAAGACCCGTTGATGTATATTGTCACTGGGACTTTTCTCTATTTTGTTGCCCTTACCTATCTTGTCTACCTCCTCTCACACTAGTTATTAGTCACAGCTTTCTGTGATGGCCTTACTTATTACCCTTAAGCCCTGGGACATTCAGGATTGGCCTTCTCAGGTGGGGTTTGGGGAAGAAGGAATAATTAGATTAGTTGGCACTCAAAAAAGAATACCAAGTGCCTCTATTGTGAGCCATGGCTTTCATATAGGAAGTACTGCAGATCATCTTGGCTATTAGAGAGTTGAATTCTTGATGTTATTTTTTAAATCATGTGAGTATTTGAGAGAAGTAATATAGTACATGGTTGTCAGTGAATGTATAGGTATGAGAGAGTTAATAGAAGAAAATTAGTTGTCTGTGTAAATGAACTATAAATTATAGGGTTTTTGAGAACTGTTTATAAGTTAAGGCAAATGTTAACAGTATAAACTGTTTTGGCTCTGCTTTGAGCGCAGTCATGCTGTCTGTGAGCATCTAATTTATTGTTTACTTCTTTCTGATTCTTAAGCCTTTCTTATTTCAGTGCTCTAGGACCTCAAGTTAATGTTGGATAAAAGTGGTATTGGTGTTCCCAACACAGGGGTAAAGTTTTCAGTGTTTTACCACTAAAATATTTGCTATAGATTATCTGTAAGTATTCTTGATGAAATTTTAAAGGTCTCATCAATTCCTAGGTTACTGAGAGTTTTTATCATGGGTCTAGAATTCTATCTTTTACTTTTTCTGCATCTGTTAAGATACTGATGATCTATTTCCCTTTTTTCTGTAAGTAGAGTTCATTACATTGGTTTATTTTTCAAATGTTAAAATAACCTCACATGCTTAGAATAAATTTTACCCTGCAGTGATGTCTTATCTTTTTAATATATCATTGGATTCAGCTTGCTGATACTTCCTTTGGTAGTTTTCATCTGTTATGAAATTGGCTTGTAGTTTTCTTAATGATGTGCTAGTTTTGGTGCAGAATTATGCTGGTCTTCAAAACAAATTGGGAAGTGTTCTTTCTTTTTTGTTACCTGGAAGAGTGTAAAACTGGTTTATTTCTTAAATGTTTGGAAAAGTTTACTAGTGAAGCCAGCTGGGCCTGGAGGATGTTTGTTTCATCCAGTTTTTCTAGTTATTGGCAGAAGAATTTGTCAGCAACAAAGTAGTCACATGTTACTGGAAAGGAAAAATCCCTGAACCAGTGATCTTTAAATCTTTTGTCTTGCAAGTGTATTAAAAGATATAAAGACACTTGTTTGCGTGTTTTTTTAAATAGTTTATTTCTCTAACATAGGAAAAATCAAAACATCGATTATATCTTCCTGTTTTTTCCCCCAAACACTGTCCTTTTCATTTCTTTGGGTGGATGAGAAGGCAGCAGTCTGCTGAGTGGTGGCCGTGAGTCTGTCCTCGTAGAGTGGCGAGAGGCAGCAGAGAAGAATAAGGAGTTCCTCCCCCGTTTAGGAGCTACTATTGAACATATCTCAGTGTCTCCAGCAGGGGATCTCTTCTGTACTTCGCACTCCGATAACAGTAAGTCTCAGTTTGTTGTCATGAGGAAATACAGTTTGTGTAATGTCATAAATTAGGTAGCATCTGTAGGAGATGGAAAATAAGAGACCTCAAACTAAGAGTAGCATAGGATTTAACGAGCATTTTTTTCTCTTCCATTTCTCCTCTTTCCTCCACCCCTCTTGCCCCAAGATGCCACCTGAATACAACATTTCCAGAGTTGTTTTTATGAAAGTGTAGGGCTAAATGTATTTGGTTATTGTTTTGCCACTTATATTTAAAAATCTTTTCATGTGGAATGATTGGGGGAATAAAGGAGGTTTTCATAATGTAATGGCATTCTCGAAAGAATGCTCTGAGGTTTTCCTTAGGTACAGCCATCGTCTCAGCGTGGGAGTCCTGTGGATTCTGACAGAAATGGAGCAGTCTTCTGATTCCTCCCCAGCATTTGGTCATCCTGTTACACCTCAGCTTGGATGTAAATCCCTTGCCCATTGCCTCCTTTCCCTTCAAAAGAGAGCATAACTGAGCAATCCATTAGTGCAGTGACTCATTTCAAAGTAAACAACCGTCTCTTTTGGGGCATATAAGTTTCTGAATTAACACTTCTAATGTATTCATAGTCACAGTAGAAAACTTAGAGACTCCAACAGAAAAAGCCCTCATCCCCAGCCCTAGTTTTTCTGTTAAATCACAAAATATATTCCTAATTTTCCAGTAACACTCCAAGAAATTGAACGTACTCAATTGTTTTGTATTCTGGTATATTTCAGAATGATATAAATTCACTTTTTTTTTTTTAAACCTTGAAGGTTTGACCTATTTATGTTTAGATGTTTGTTTATTTATTTATTTTACCCACAGAGATGATAATCATTCACCGAAACCTTGAGGCGTCCGCAGTAATTCAAGGCCTAGTGAAAGGTATCGCAGACCTCAGTGGATGTGGAATTGTGTACATTTTCAAAAGTGAATATTTGTCTGATTTCAGCTATTGTTCATCACTTCTTTTGCAGACAGAAATATCTTTACCGGTTTGATGATTGACCCAAGAACTAAAGCTTTGGTTTTGAATGGGAAACCTGGCCACTTGCAGTTTTATTCTCTCCAAAGTGATAAACAGTTATATAATGTAAGATTTTTGATCTGTTAACTAGCCTTAAAACTAATGAAATATCTTTATAGCACCACTGGCATCAAGTAACTTATTGTATAGCTTCTAAAACAAGATCCTGTGCCTATGTTATTTGAACATAGTATTATCAGTTGTTTATAGCATGATTCTAATGAGGCCACAGTTGCAGATGAAGTCTGCACGTAAGCCAGTTGGCACTGTTGTGTGCGCTCTGTTTTATTCTGTTTAAGACTACACTCTAAATTAACTGTCGCACACATCTGTTCCTTTGAGTCATAAGGATAGGCAATGAGAATATGGATTAACAATACAGACCTGTCTCTGCTTTGTGGTGAAACAGTATCATATGTACATGCTGAAGATAAAATCTTCAGTGTAGATTAAAGAGGAACACTTCCCATAATCCTGGTAAATGCAATCCAGAATTTCCACTTTTTCTTTAGTGCCCCACAGTACCCTTTACAGATTTCTATCACAGCCACTGTAACACTTTATCTCTTTCTCTCCAACACCTTTAAACCTCTCAAAGAAAGAAAACTTATTGATCTTTGTACATTTCTAGTGCAGTGCCTGGAAATAGTAGCACTTAGTACATTTTTAGTAAATAGATGAGGAAACAATAAAAGAAACAATTATAAAGAAAATGCTGGCCTATTTAAAATGTTGTGCTTTTTTCACTTCTTAAAAATTGTAGGTTTCATTTTTGCTCTCCTTGTTTCTAGTGATGTGGAATCTAACCTTGAGATTTTATGTAAAGCTATTTGTTCTTAGAAACAAAAGAAAAGCATTACTGTAACCTAAAGTTCTGCTGTATCATATAAATGGAGCATAGTCGTTACTAAAATTTAAGGTCATTGAAGAATCATCACCACCAAATTGGTATTGTATAATATGCTCCATGTTTTCAATGGCAATTTTGATGTCTGTAAGTAATGATTAGTTCATTTTTCTCTTTACCTAAGAATCTGTTACTGTAGATTCCAGAAGGTATCTATGATGTGGTTAATTACCATTCCTTGAATGCTTTAACATGTATGTATTTACATTAATAAGAATTTTGGATTTTTTTTAACCCATCAGTTAGATATTATACAGCAAGAATATATCAATGATTATGGTCTGATCCAAATTGAGCTAACAAAGGCTGCATTTGGCTGCTATGGTAATTGGCTTGCAACGGTGGAACAACGTCAAGAAAAGGAAACTGAGCTTGAATTGCAAATGAAACTGTGGACATATAATAAGAAAACACAAGGGTAATACTACCTATATAGACATTAATTTCAGAGCAGAAAATTATTTGACTTTCTAGTTTCAATTGTTGGTCTTTACGATGTTTCATTTTGTTAAATTTATATTAAGAGAAATGAAGGAGGTGTTATTCCTCTAATACAGCCTTTATGCTTTCTGCTCTGAGAAAGCATTGGTGTCCTCCAAATTATGAGTCACCTCATTGCATAAATAAGGAAACATGGAGAAGTAATACCCCCAAGAACACATACCTACTTCCAGGCAAATCCAGGATTAGAATGCAAAGGTCTTAGTTCCTTAGCTCTTTTGTGTTATATTATCTTCTTTGGGAAAATGGCAGTGGTAGGTGGTAGAGGTGTGGTGTGGTGTAGTCTTGATTAGATAAGGAGCCCACTAGTTTCTCATACCATGGCTGTAATAGCAATTTATCAAGTCCTTGCTTGTCAAGAACTGGGCTTAGTGCTTTTGTGCCCATTGTCTTGTGAATCTTCACAAGATAATCTTTCATTCACGGCAGTGTTCTGTCAAGCCAGAAACAAGCTTTGAGAGGTAGTTTGGATGACTTTAAATATTAAGTATTGACCAGGGCAGTGAAATAGGTAATGTTCTTTCTGTACCGTCTTGCCACAAATAAGGGCTTTCATAGCCATTTTCTTTTTTGCTTATTTTCAAAAGAGTGAGGTATCTGTGTTCTACACAATTTCCCTGCAGTTTAGTATAGTAGCCTTTCAAGTATCATTTTTTGATGACCCCTGTTTTATACTCATTCTGTACCAGTAAGCTGACACTATTTATAATCATCTCTGTTATGTACGTTACACGAGGCCAGAGGTAATGTGTTAGAACTCTTTGCATCCTGTGGCCATTAGTGACAGAACACTCAATTGTTTGTCATGCTAGGTGATAATATATCAGTTGCTCATTCTTAAAGATGCTATTGTAAAATGTGCAATATGTAAGGAATTCTTAATACTCATGATAGTGTATCATATTGCCCTGGTACAAAAATAAATTGGTTTCCTTCCTACTAGGTTTGTTCTCAATACAAAGGTTAACATGCCACATGAAGACCACATCACAGCTCTCTGTTTCTGTAATGCAGAAAAATCTGAAAACCCCACCTTGGTTACAACAAGTAAAGATGGTCACTTCAAAGTGTGGATATTAACAGATGATTCTGATATATACAGTAAGTTACTTAAATATAATATGTCTGTATGTAGTGCACAGTTTTAAGAATTGATATATTTATCTTATGAATTGTATCCATTCTGGGAGGACATTTTCTACTTTGTTTAATTCTATACGATATTGCCCAATTTCAAAAGATTTTAGAGATTACATTTTTACATGCCTTTTCTCCCAACTCTTTACTTATTTTATGACATTCTTGATTAATCATGTACTAGTTATTCCAGTGTGTGAGGGTACAGTAAAAAGGGCTTTTGCAGTAGTCCCTTTACTGTTCCACTAGAGGAAGGTCAAGGTCTCTTGGAAGGGACGCAAATTTCAAATCAGTCAATGATTTGTAACTAAAATTTTGGAGAGGAGGTTTTTTGTTGTGTTTGTTTCTTAATCCATATTTCTTATAAATTCCGTAAAATATTATCTAGCATTTGTAGTATTTCTATGGTCTGTATTTTCACAGAAAAAGCTGTTGGCTGGACCTGTGATTTTGTGGGTAGTTATCACAAATACCAAGCAACTAACTGCTGTTTCTCCGAAGATGGCTCTTTACTAGCAGTTAGTTTTGAGGAAATAGTTACAATATGGGATTCGGAGACATGGGAACTTAAATGTACATTTTGTCAACGAGCTGGGAAAATAAGGTAGGTAAATAATTGGGGGAGTATGAAGTACTGGGTTTCTTTTTTTTTAAATTCAAACACGTCTTTCTACATAGACTTTAGTAATTAATTTATGCTTTCTCCAGAGGTATCCTGTGGGTCAGTGGTGCCAGCAGCTAACCAAAATGCTGGGAAGCTAAAAAATACTGGGTTTATGAACCATGTGCATTAGTTTTCATGGTTGTACTACACGATAATAAAAGATATATATAAGCCTCAGTAGATCCAAACAATGTTTATTTTCTCAGTATTTTCATAAAAGCGATGTTAGGCTCGAACTTCATTGTTTGTAATAATGGCAAGAGAATGTAACAGTAGTATCTTCCATTTTATTTCCGGTAACTTGGGCATTTGAGGACAGAATGGGAAATGGCTGTTTCTAATTCCCAACATGTCTAATTCTGAGTTTACTTTGTAAAACTTTCTTCAGAATTCATATTGCAGATTTTCCTCTTGAGACAGAGAAGCATAAAAAAGAGTTTTTGTTAAATAACTTGGTACGTTTCACATACATTTTCTCTATATGTGTCAATTATTGTACCGTACAGCATATTAGAGAAAAGAATTGGTCATCAAATCTGTTTTCCTAAAGAAACAAAATAGCTAAATAAACCTTTACTGTTGTGCTCCTTACCCTCTTCCCTGCAGAATAATTATGAACAAAAACATACATGTCTATCTAAAACTTTGCATTGCCCGAAGCTAGTACTGTGCAGGAAGTCTGCAGTCCTTTGTAACTACGTGTGCTAGAACTGACTTGTTAACTTCCTTGTTTTAATCTAGGCACCTTTGCTTTGGGAGATTGACTTGTTCCAAGTACCTTCTTGGTGCCACTGAAAATGGCATTCTGTGCTGTTGGAATCTGCTCAGTTGTGCATGTAAGATATTCTTTGCTATAAGGTGATGACAAAGCACACAGGAAGTGGACATTAACTAATCTTTGGCATTTTAGGACTTCTGGATGATATCTTCATATCTTTACCCAGAGAATATATAATTTTTTACGTGGTACATTGTACCACCAAACTTTGGAGTGCTATGCCTGTAACAATAGACTTTGATTACAGTTGACCCTTGAGCAATGCGGGCGTTAGGGTTGCCGACCCTCTGCGCAGTCAAAAATTCACTTATAACTTAGAGAGTCAGCCCTCTGTGGAGTCAGCCAACCTTGGATTGAGCAGTTACTGGTAGTACTTGCTATTTTAAAATCCACATGTATGTGGACCCTCACAGTTCAAATCCATGTTATTCAAGGGTCAACTGTATTTATAAGCTGCCTAATTGTCATCAAATCATCTTCCATTATCCTCACCTTTTTCCACTGTCTTCAGTGTATGACTTTGTTGCCCTCCATATTATCCATCCTCATAACAATTTGAGGAAAGTTTCTGATAGTTCATAATGCATATTAACCTGCAGTATTCCTGACAGCATTAAATTTGAATGTAGCCTATCACAATCCTCCTAACAAATGTGAACTTTGTGGCATTTTACTCATTCGAGTATATGTTTGGAAGACATTGTGGTTACTTTGTAATAATGTGTGTGATAACATTTTTTTAAATATTCTCTACAGTGATTCTGGTTAACATTTTGCCCACATTTAGCAGTAGTGGGAAAGCACCAGACAGAAGTTGCACTGCTTTAACTGTTTTTCTGCTTCTTGCCCCTCGTTTTAGTGCAGACTTCCACAGATTATGTCAGTGTGTTCTCCATGTATTATCTGGAATGGTAAAATCCCTCTTCCTAAAAATAATAGAATTGATTGTCCCAATAAATATTGAGTACCTAGTTTAAATAACAAGCTTAAGAAAGCTTTTGGTAAATCTCTTCTTAGAAGTGAATCACTTTTTTTCCCCAGTGGAGTGGAGTGCAAAATTAAATGTGAGAGTTATGGAACCTGATCCCAATTCAGAGAATATTGCTGCAGTCTCTCAGTCTTCCATGGGTTCAGACTGTAAGTACAGACCATTCTTTGACCGAAGAAGTCTATTACCTAGATTTTCTTTTTAACACCTTTAATATAATTTGATTTAAACTTACCTTCAAATCAGATGTCCATTTGAAGCCATTTGCCTGACCATTGCCCTTCCTTTCGAGTTCCAGCTCCAGCACATCCCTCATTTTTCAACATGTCATTTGCTACTCAGCCTTCAAAATCCAAGAGACATTTTGCCTCTTTGAAGCATTCCTAAATCCCCCAAGGAGCTTTTATCATTCCTCTATGATCTTGAAGCTCTTTATACAGATCTCTGTTCTAGTGCTTAAGACAAAATACTGCCATAGTATTTTGGTGTCTGTTTTCTGCAGTTGACCCTGCTCTCAGAAACAGAAATTTTTGTTTCTGTTTTTCATCTTCAAAGCCCTCATTCCTAATCGGCTTGGCACATAGTAAGCATCAAGTAGATATTTGTTGACTCAAAGCCTAAAATAATCATGACCTTATCAATTTATTCAATGGGGTAAGTCCCAGGATGAGTGTGATCTGCCAATCTGAGGCTGAAACTAACCTTTGCAGGCAAAATGTTGTTGTCTGTTTGGTTTTTTTTTTTCTCTAGTGTTTGTGTTTAGACCTAGCGAGCCAAGGCCATTGTATATTCAAAAAAATATCTCCAAAGAGGAAGTCCAGTGGGGAGTGTTTGTTCCACGAGATGTCCCTGAATCATTCACCTCAGAAGCCTACCAGTGGCTGAACAGATCGCAGTTTTACTTCCTAACAAAATCACAGGTAACCATCCACCTCAGAAAAGGCGGTCATCTCTTATGGGTGATTTTCAGTTGCTTTACTATTTGAGAGTAATAGCCCAGGGCAAGTGGAATAGTTTTATTAAAGGATTACTCCTTCTCTCCCCTCCCACTCCCCTGCCAAATCGTCTTATGTGCTCTGTACAGTCATATTACTGGTGGGAGTATATTAGCCTACACCTTTGGGGCTAAGTATTGCTTGCATTCATTCACTCCGTGACACCAAAAAAGAGATGACCTAGAAGATAACTAGAATACTTTAAATTGTATTTATTAGAATGGCTCTTGTTTAATTTTAGTATTTGATTTACCATAAAGAAATCAGTGGCTTAAGTTTGACCCATCAGTTGAATTTTATTTCATTACCAATTCTTAAAAATGATCTTTGAGGACAATCTTACAACTGTCACAGCAGTTATTAAATACGTTTTCAATCTTGTATTACTTTTCTGTGAGCAGATATATTTATATCAAGAAGAAAAGTCAACATCGTTTTCTAACTTTACCATTTAGATTTGCACTCTACAATTTATATTTTGCATCATTCATTGACCTCTCTTTTCAGAGTTTATTGACATTCAGTACACAGTCTCCAGAAGAGAAACTCACACCAACAAGCAAACAGGTATATGTTCTAGTCACTCGTGGTGCAGATCATGCACATTGCCTCCCTGCAAAGATAATCTTTTAGAACTCAGCTATGAGAAAAATGTTTTACCTGCCCTAAAGTGGAATTAAAATTACATACTTAGAAACTACTTGCTTTGCTTGATGTGATAGTGCTCTTTGAAAATGTAGTCTCAATTTGTAACAGCAGTAATATATGCTTGTGATTTAAAGAATCAAATAGTTCTACAAGACTTCTTGGGGAAAACTTGAACATCACCACCACTGCCGTTACCCACAAAGATACTCTCAACTCTTTGAGTTGAAGTTTTTATTTACCTCCATATCTCTAAGAAACATGTTTATATTGCTAATTCCGGATTTTTTAGATCTAGGTATTATTTGTTAACTCTGATCTATTGAAGTTTCTTTCACACCACTCCCGCCATATACATAACATACCCCCATATGTTTTCTGTCGCCTAATTTTTCCAGTATAGATAAATTGGTCAGGTCACTGTTCATCCTTAAACATGTAAACACAATTCATAGCTGAGCCACATAGTAATAAACAGGTTGTTTTTCCTTTTGTGACCAACTTCCTTTCTCTGGAGTTAATGATTGCCTTCTTTTTTCATTTGCTCAGTTTCCTATTTACTTCTCACCTAATTCACCCCTAATCTCTACCCTGTAAGTCCTCTCTCATTATTTTCAGACATATTAGGTATTCTTTCGAGTCTTGAAGAAATATTTTCAAGAGCCTCTGACCTTCTTTCTGAACTGATTGCCCTGTAAACCTGCTGCACAGTAATCATCTTAGGATCTACATTTGCTACCATTCTGGGGGTTTATTCACATCTACTGTAATAGATCCTGTAGTTTTTCTCCTTCTTTGGTCACTCCCTTGCTTTGGTAAAGCACATCCTATTGGTGCATGGGAAGTAAATTTAAGACATTGCATGTTTGGACATGCTTTTATTCTCTCCCATTGGATTGGTTGGTTGCGTAGAGTTCTAGGTTGAAAATCATTTTGTCTTAGAACTTTGAAGATACTGTCTTATACTTTATCTGTATCCTGACTTGTTTATTTTTCTCTGAAAATTCATTGAATTCATTTAACATTTTTTTGTTGATCATTACTGTATGTTCTAGACATTTGGGATATATCAGTGAGCAAAAGAGTCAGGTCTCTAAACTAGTGGTGTTTATAGTCTAACAGGAAGATAATAACATCAAGTAAGTAAAATATATAGTATTTTAGAAGGCAATAAGAATTATGGGAGGAGGAATGGTGGGAAAGGGAATGTGGAGTGCAGTTTGCCTTTTTAAATAAAGCAGTCAAAACAGGCTTTAATGAAAAGACTTTGACTTTTCCTCTGAGTTAAATGTAGAGCCCCCTTCGAGGGTTTTAATCAAAAAATTGTCTAAGGAGAAGAATTAATTCTTTGCCTTCATTTTCTCTAGAACTGCTAGTTTTTACTGCTGGACCTTCTAGAATGGTGCTCTCTAATATTCTTATTTTTTCTCTTGTTTTCTTCCTGTTGTCTGAGAGGTTTCCTCCTCTTTTCATCTGATCCTCTATTATTTTTTCTCTCTCTTAACATGGTTCATTTCCATTAGGTTTTTATTTCCAATCTGTTTTGGAGATTTTCATCAAAGTCTCATGACTCTTGGCTATCTGCTCTTATTTAAAAGTGAGCAAAATCACCATTTGGAGGTTTTCTACCTAGGTGGAACTTGACCTCTGGCCTCCACTATCTGCCTGAGCTATTATGAGAAAATCTCCAAAAGTCATTATTTTTAGGACTTTTTCTCTTAGATTGGTCAAATTGTCCAGATAAAATTCTTCCAAATTCTTGCCTAAAAGATGTCAACCTGGCTGCCAGTGTTCTGAGAAGCACCCTCTATGGAGCACAGCTGCCTTCAGCTGTGAGGGCACCTCCGCCCCGCCACACACCAAGCCATCCTTTCTAAAGACACACTTTATTTCGCTCTTCAAGGAACATACTGCCAGCCCTCTGCTGGGGCTGAGGAGGAGATCTGGAAACCTGAATGCTCTCTAAATAGACCTTCAACCAGGCTAACTGGTTTCTTTCTTTTTTTTTTTTAGCCTTTTACAGAGGAGGTACTGTTACTATTAGTACCAATTCTTGAGTATTTGTGGGATTCTGCAGTATAAATGGGGATGCTTTTAGCTTTCTTCACCACCAGCTTAGAATCCTGCTTTCTCAGGTCTACTAAGTTAGCTACCACCATTCAAACTACTTTTCACTTTCCACATCACACAGTGTCTTTAGTACTGTGGATTTATGCTCTTTTGAAAACCTGTTTGCTGCCATTTTTGTAGGACTGGGGGCCTAAGTAGTGGTGGATGCACATTTTGTTCTGTCATCGAAGTGTCTGCTGTTAGCTTTTCACATAGTAAATTGACTGCTCTCAGTTGCTTTACCTGTGAAATGAAACAATCATACTAGATAATTTCTATAGTTCCTTCCATCGGACATGTTATGACTGTGATACTTCTTTTGTGTGTGTGTGTGGTACGCGGGCCTCTCACTGTTGTGGCCTCTCCCGTTGCGGAGCACAGGCTCTGGACGTGCCGGCTCAGCGGCCATGGCTCACGGGCGCAGCCACTCCGTGACATGTGGGATCTTCCCAGACCGGGGAATGAACCCATGTCCCCTGCATCGTCAGGCGGACTCTCAACCACTGCGCCACCAGGGAAGCCCTGTGATACTTCTTATTGCCTCAAAGGCAGTTCCTCTTCTTTAGTGAAGTAATTTATTTCCCTTTGTCTTAAATCCTTACAGCTATTAGCAGAAGAAACTCTTCCAACAACCCCATTTTATTTCATATTGGGAAAGCACAGGCAGCAACAGCAGGATGACAAGTTAAATGAAGCTTTGGAGAATGAACTGGTACAACTACCCTTAACAGAAAACATACCTGCAATTAGTGAGGTAAGTAATTATTAATTACTTATTAGTGTGAAACATAAGTTTATTATAATATTAATAGTGTAAATTAATTGCTTATACCAACATGAAATGGGTTATATGCAATAAAGTTCCTTAAGTTAGAGTTTATTTATACAGTCAATCTGTAACAACTAATTTTTAAATAATCATTTATACACTGTGCAATTTTTTTTTGAATTTTTGGATTTTATTTATTTTTTTATACAGCAGGTTCTTATTAGTTATCTATTTTATACATATTAGTGTATACATGTCAATCCCAATCTCCCAGTTAATCCCACCACCACCACCACCACCCTCTGCCACGTTCCCCCCTTGGTTTCCATACCTTTGTTCTCTACACCTGTGTCTCTATTTCTGCCCTGCAAACCAGTTCATCTGTAGCATTCCTCTAGGTTCCACATACATGTGTTAATATACGATATTTGTTTTTCTCTTTCTGACTTACTTCACTCTGTATGACAGTCTCTAGGTCCATCCACGTCTCTACAGATGATCCAATTTTGTTCCTTTTTATGGCTGAGTAATGTTCCATTGTATATTTGTACCACATCTTTATCCATTCGTCTGTCGATGGGCATTTAGGTTACTTCCATGACCTGGCTTTAGTAAATAGTGCTGCAGTGCACATTGGGGTGCATGTGTCTTTTTGAATTATGGTTTTCTCTGGGTATATACCCAGTAGTGGGATTGCTGGGTTATACGGTAGTTCAATGTTTAGTTTTTGAAGGAACCTCCATGCTGTTCTCCATAGTGGCTGTATCAATTTACATTCCCACCAACAGTGCAAGAGGGTTCCGTTTTCTCCACACCCTCTCCAGCATTTATTGTCTGTAGATTTTCTTATGATGCCCATTCTAACTGGTGTGAGGTGATACCTCATTGTACTTTTGATTTGCATTTCTCTAATAATTAGTGATGTTGAGCAGCTTTTCATGTGTTTCTTGGCCATCTGTATGTCTTCTTTGGAGAAATGTTTATTTAGGTCTTCTGCCCATTTTTGCATTGGGTTGTTTGTTTTTTTAATATTGAGCTGCATGAGCTGTTTATATATTTTGGAGATTAATCCTTTGTCCATTGATTCGTTTGCAAATATTTTCTCCCATTCTGAGGGTTGTCTTTTTGTGTTGTTTGTAGTTTCCTTTGCTTTGCAAAAGCTTGTAAGTTTCATTAGGTCCCATTTGTTTATTTTTGGTCTCATTTCCATTACTCTAGGAGGTGGATCAAAAAAAGGTCTTGCTGTGATTATGTCAAAGAGTGTTCTTCCTATGTTTTCCTCTAAGAGTTTTATAGTGTCTGGTCTTATATTTAGGTCTCTAATCTGTTTTGAGTTTATTTTTGTGTATGGTGTTAGGGAGTGTTCTAATTTCATTCTTTTACGTGTAGCTGTCCAGTTTTCCCAGCAACACTTATTGAAGAGGCTGTCTTTTCTCCATTGTATATCCTTGCCTCCTGTGTCATAGATTAGTTGACCATGGGTGCGTGGGTTTATCTCTGGGCTTTCTATCCTGTTCCATTGATCTATATTTCTGTTTTTTGTGCCAGTACCATATTTTCTTGATTACTGTAGCTTTGTAGTGTAGTCTGAAGTCAGGGAGTCTGATTCCTCCAGCTCCATTATTTTCCCTTAAGACTGCTTTGGCTATTCGGGGTCTTTTGTGTCTCCATACAAATTTTCATGTATTTTGTTCTAGTTCTGTAAAAAAAAGCCGTTGGTAATTTGATAGGGATTGCATTGAATCTGAAGATTGCTTTGGGTAGTATTGTCATTTTCACAATACTGATTCTTCCAATCCAAGAACATGGTATATCTCTCCATCTGTTTGTGGCATCTTTGATTTCTTTCATCAGTGTCTTATAGTTTTCTGAGTACAGGTCTTTTACCTCCTTAGGTAGCTTTATTCCTAAGTATTTTATTCTTTTCGTTGCAATGGTGAATGGGATTGTTTCCTTAATTTCTCTTTCTGATCTTTCGTTGTTGGTGTATAGGAATGCAAGAGATTTCTGTGCATTAATTTTGTATCCTGCAACTTTACTAGATTCATTGATTAGCTCTAGTAGTTTTCTGGTGTTATCTTTAGAATTCTCTATGTATAGTATCATGTCATCTACAGACAGTGACGGTTTTACTTCTTTTCCAGTTTTGATTCCTTTTATTTCTTTTTCTTCTCTGATTGCTGTGGCTAGGACTTCCAAAACTATGTTGAATAATAGTAGCAAGAGTGGACATCCTTGTCTTGTCCCTGATCTTAGAAGAAATGCTTTCAGTTTTTCACCCTTGAGAATGATGTTTGCTATGGGTTTGTCATATATGGCCTTTATTATGTTGAGGTAGGTTCCCTCTGTGCCCACTTTCTGGAGAGTGGAATTTTGTCAAAAGCTTTTTCTGCGTCAATTGAGATGATCATACGGTTTCTCTTCTTCCGTTTGTTAATATGGTATATCATATTGGTTGATTTGCATATATTGAAGAATCCTTGCATCCCTGGGATAAATCCCACTTGATCATGCTGTATGATCCTTTTAATGTGTTGTTGGATTCTGTTTGCTAGTATTTTGTTAAGGATTTTTGCATCTATATTCATCAGTGATACTGGTCTGTAATTTTCTTTTTTTGTAGTATCTTTGGTTTTGGTATTAGGGTGATGGTAGCCTCATAGAATGAATTTGAGAGTGTTCCTTCCTCTGCAATTTTTTGGAAGAGTTTGAGAAGGATGGGTGTTAGCTCCTCTCTAAATGTGTGATAGAATTCACCTGTGAAGTAATTTCATTACTTACGATTGGTCTGTTCATATTTTCTGTTTCTTCCTGATTCAGTCTTGGAAGGTTATACCTTTCTAAGAATTTGTCCATTTCTTCCAGGTTGTCCATTTTATTGGCATAGACTTGCTTGTAGTAGTCTCTTATGATGCTTTGTATTCCTGCAGCGTCTGTTGTAATTTCTCCTTTTTCATTTCAAATTTTATTGATTTGAGTCCTCTCCCTCTTTTACTTTTTCTTTTTTTCCTTTTTTTTTTTTTTTTGGTCAGCTTTGCTTGTGGTTCAAGAGATTCTGCAGAGGACAGTCACTGTGGCCAGTGACAACAGTGATGCCGTGTGTGTGTATGCGAGTATAAGCATCCCTCAGAACGTGAGCTGCCATACTTGACTCTATGTTGGAATCTCGCAAGGAGTTTTTAAAAATAAGGAAAATTTTTTTTTATGAAAAAGCCTTGGCTGCACTCTAAACCAATCAAATCAGAATCCCTGGAGTGGGACCCATGAATTGGTATTTTTAAAAACCTCTTTTTCTTGATGAGTCTGGCTAAAGGTTTATCAATTTTATCTTCTCAAAGAACCAGCTTTTAGTTTTATTGATCTCTGCTATTGTTTTCTTTGTTTCTATTTCATTTATTTCTGCTCTGATCTTTATTAGCTTCTACTAACTTTGGGTTTTGTTTGTTCTTCTTTCTCTAGTTCCTTTAGTTGTAAGGTTAGATTGTTTATTTGAGATGTTTCTTGAGGTAGGCTTGTATTGCTATAAACTTCCCTCTTAGAACTGCTTTTGCTGCACCCCATAGGTTTTGGATTGTCATGTTTTCGTTGTCATTTGTCTCCAGGTATTTTTTAACTTCCTCTTTGATTTCTTCAGTGTTCTCTTGGTAACGTATTGTTTAGCCTCCATGTGTTTGCGTTTTTTACGTCTTTTTGCCTGTAATTGATTTCTAATCTCATAGCATTGTGGTCGGAAAAGACGCTTGATATGATTTCAGTTTTCTTAAATTTACTGGGGCTTGATTTGTGACCCAAGATGTAATCTATCCTGGAGAATGTTCCATGTGCACTTCAGAAGGTGTAATCTGCTGTTTTGGGATTCCTTGTCCTATAAATAACAAATCTCTCTGGTCTGTTGTGTCATTTAAATCTGTGTTTCCTTATTAATTTTCTGTCTGGATGATCTGTCCACTGGTGTAAGTGAGGTGTTACAATCCCCCACTATTATTGTGTTACTGTTGATTTCCTCTTTTATAGCCGTTAGCAGTTGCCTTCTGTATTGAGGTGCTCCTATGTTGGGTGCATATATAATTGTTATATCTTCTTCTTGGATTGATCCCTTGATCATTATGTTGTGTCCTTCTTTGTCTCTTGTAACATTCTTTATTTTAAAGTCTATTTTATCTGATATGAGTATTGCTACTCCAGCTTTCTTGTGATTTCCATTTACATGGAATATCATTTTCCAGCCCCTTCACTTTCAGTCTGTATGTGTCCCTAGGTCTGAAGTGGGTCTCTTGTAGACAGCATATATATGGGTCTTGTTTTTGTATCCATTCAGCAAGCCTGTGTCTTTTGGTCGGAGCATTTAATCCATTCACATTTAAGGTAATACCAATATGTATGTTCCTGTGACCATTTTCTTAATTGTTACAGGTTTGTTTCTGTAGGTCCTTTTCTCCCCTTGTGTTTCCCACTTAGAGAAGTTCCTTTAGCATTTGTTGTAGAGCTGGTTTGGTGGTGCTGAATTCTCTTAGCTTTTGCTTGTCTGTAAAACTTTTGATTTCTCCATCGAATCTGAATGAGATCCTTGCTGGGTAGAGTAATCTTGGTTGTAGGTTCTTCCCTTTCATCACTTTAAATATATCATGCCACTCCCTTCTGGCTTGTAGAGTTTCTGCTGAGGAATCAGCTGTTAGCTTTATGGGAGTTCCCTTGTATGTTATTTGTCATTTTTCCCTTGCTGCTTTCAATAATTTTTCTTTGTCTTTAATTTTTGTCAATTTGATTACTATGTGTCTTAGTATGTTTCTCCTTGGGTTTATCCTGCCTGGGACTCTCTGCACTTCCTGGACTTGGGTGGCTATTTCCTTTCCCATGTTAGGGAAGTTTCCAACTCTGATCTCTTCAAGTATTTTCTCGGGTCCTTTCTCTCTCTCTTCTCCTTCTGGGACCCCTATAATGCGAATGTTGTTGCATTTAATGTTGTCCCAGAGCTCTCTTAGGCTGTCTTCATTTCTTTTCATTCTTTCTTCTTTATTCTGTTCCCTGGTAGTGAATTCCACCATTCTGTCTTCCAGGTCACTTATCCGTTCTTCTGCCTCAGTTATTCTGCTGTTGATTCCTTCTAGTGTAGTTTTCATTTCAGTTATTGTATTGTTCATCTCTGTTTGTTTGTTCTTTAATTCTTCTAGGTGTTTGCTCTTTAGTTTTTCTAGGTCTTTGCTAAACATTTCTTGCATCTTCTCGATCTTTGCCTGTATTCTTTTTCTGAGGTCCTGGATCATATTCACTATCATTAATTATATTCACTGTCATTATTCTGAATTCTTTTTCTGGAAGGTTGCCTATCTCCACTTCATTTAGTTTTTCTGGAGTTTTGTTCCTTCATCTGGTACAAAGTGCTGTGTCTTTTAATTTTGTCTGTCTTTCTATGAATGTGGTTTTTGTTTCACAGGCTGCAGAATTGTAGTTCTTGCTTCTGCTGTCTGGTGGATGAGGCTATCTAAGAGGCTTGTGCAAGCTTCCTGCTGGGAGGGAATGATGGTGGGTGGAGCTGGGTGTTACTGTGGTAGGCAGAGCTTGGTAAAACTTTAATTTGCTTGTTGGTTGTTTGGCCTGAGGCGACCCAGCACTGGAGCATACCGGGCTCTTTGGTGGGGCTAATGGCAGGCTCTGGGAGGGCTCACACCAAGGATTACTTCCCAGAACTTCTGCTGCCAGTGTCCTTGTCCCTATGGTGAGCCACAGCCACCCCCCACCTCTGTAGGAGACCCTCCAGCACTAGCAGATAGGCCTGGTTCAGTCTCCATTGGGTTAGGAGACTAACCACTGGTCCTTCCCCTGGGTCCTGATGCACGCGACTTTGTGTGCCCTCCAAGAGTGGAGTCTCTGTTTCCCCCAGTTCTGTTGAAATTCTGCAATCAAATCCCACTAGCCTTCAAAGTCTGATTCTCTAGGAATTCCTCCTCCTGTTGCTGGACCCCCAGGTTGGGAAGCCTGACATGGGGCTCAGAACCTTTTCCAGTGGGTGGACTTCTGTGGTATAAGTGTTCTCCAGTTTGTAGTCATCCACCCAGCAGTTACTGGATTTGATTTTATTTTGATTGCGCCCTTCCTACCATCTCATTGCAGCTTCTCCTTTGTCTTTGGATGTGGGATATCTTTTTTGGTGAGTTCCAGTGTCTCCCTGTCGATGACTGTTCAGCAGTTAGTTGTGATTCCGGTGTTCTCACAAGAGGGAGTGAGCACACATCTTTCTACTCCAGCACGTTGAACCAGTCTATATACTGTGCAACTTTAATTCCCGAATTAAATGGCCTAAAACTTACAATTTCTGATTATTGTAGCCTGACATGGGTTTATTTGCATAAAAGTAGGGAGTTCTTTTTTTAATCTATTTTTTTAATTATTAATTTTATTTATTTATCGGCTGCGTTTGGGTCTTTGTTGTTGCGTGCGTGCTTTCTCTAGTTGCGGCGAGCGGGGGCCACTCTTCGTTGCAGTGTGCAGGCTTCTCATTGAGGTGGCTTCTCTTGTTTCAGAGCACAGACTCTAGGTGCACGGGCTTCAGTAGTTGTGGCACGCAGGCTCAGTAGTTGTGGTGCCTGGGTTTAGTTGCTCTGTGGCATGTGGGATCTTCCCAGACCAGGGCTCAAACCCATGTCCCCCTGCATTGGCAGGCAGATTCTTAACCACTGCACCACCAGGGAGCCCCAAAAGTAGGGAGTTCTTCGGTTTGGTTTTTCTGTGGGGAGAGCCTACTGTTGATGAAAGCCTTGGCATTTCATCTTTTTAAATGAAACCCTGTTTTTCTGTTTTACTGTAGCTTCTTCACACTCCAGCCCATGTACTGCCATCTGCTTCTTTCCTGTGCTCCATGTTTGTAAATTCATTGCTGCTGTCTAAGGAGACTAAGAGGTAAGGCAGTTCATAAGATATGTTTAGATACTGTTTTGAGAAACAGGATGGTTTGTGTTATCCTTGATTAGAATATTCTTTCCCTGTGTTTCTCTTTATTTCAGCTTTGACCTATAGTTAAAGGATATAGGATTACTAAGTCAAATAAATAAAATTCATTGAAACTAAATATCAGAGATCTTTCGTGGTAATGTTTTAAGGGTTTCAAAATTTCATGTTTTATAAATTTACCTGTTGTTTTATAATAATCCATAATTTTTAAAGTGTATTCAGTAACAAGAATTTTCATTTATTTTGTTCATGATTGTGTTTTCATAGATACCTTAAATTGGAAAGTTATTGTTTAGAAATATTTTTTAATAGTAATTGTATTTTATTCTGTTATTGTTAAAGTGCTGAAGAAATTCCTGATGATGTCAGTATGGAAGAAGAAAAAGAAAGTGTTGATTCAGATGAAGAAAATAACTTCACTGAAGAGGTCCAGGATACAAATAACACAGATTTGGGAAAAGACATTATACATCAGTTGTCAAAATCTGAAGAAAAGGAACTGAGAAAATTTAGGAAAGTAGACTACAGCTGGATGACTGCTCTTTAAGCCTTGGAGAATAGGGAGAGGGTTTTACACTTTGTGTTTTTTTGTTTTGTGGGGTTTTTTTGTTTGTTTTTGTTGTATGTTGCTATTCCAGAATTCTATTTTAATGTTATTTGTTCATAAAATGTTAAATATTAACAGGCTCTACTTTTTAAATGACTGGTAATATTAAGCTATATTTGCATCATGTTTTAGTTGCTATATACATCATCTCTTTTCACTTATCAGCCCTATAGAGTAGCTAGATATTTTCTTCACAGGTGCTATAGCAGAGCTGGGACTTGAATTTTTACAGCATAAGTCCCCCTGTCTGCAATTCGGAGATAGATAGATACAAAAAGTCAAAAGGTTTTGTTGATGATGTTAAGTTCAAAATTCATTTGGTGGCCAAATATGACCTGAACTGATATGAGGTTCTCTGTAGTCTTGTTTAATCCCTCTTAGAGTATTTCTCTTCTCATAGAGAAATTTAGAGAAATGATTTGATTATGGTGGTATTTCACAGACCCCACTGAGGATTTTATATAATATGAGCTGCCTGAAATCTGAAAAACTCTACATTCACATCATCTGGTCACATATCTTTCGGGTAAGGTCTTGTCTACTATACTTGTAAATACAATTTTCATGACAGCCTTGGCAGATAAGAAGAGCTGGTATTACTCTGTCAGTGTTATGCCTGTTTATACTGAGTCAAATAACAACTACTTTTTAAGCACAGTCCCATTGCTAGTAGAAAAGAATGCAAGACTCCTGTATTACCTTAAAGTAGTGAAATTTCTACATTTTAACCACTTAGCATTTAGAGTTTTCCAGTTCCATGATACACTTCCATAAAATTTATATTTAAAAAGTTAATGCAAAAACAAGTGTACACATCACAAAAGCACATCTCAGGGAATGTTCACAAAATTGCTGTAAGTGGCTTTTTAAGTATGTCTGAGTCAGTATCCAAGTAAGATCTATACATTTCATTTAAATAGCTAGATTGAGATATAGATAACTCACAGACTATGCAGTTCACCCATTTAAAGTATACAGGTCAGCAGTTTTTAGTATATTCAGAGTTGCACACCATCACCACAGTCAATTTTAGAACATTTTCATCACCCCACAACTCAACCCATTGCCAGTCACTCCCCATTACTCCCAGTCTGCCCCACCCCACACGCAACCACTAATATGTCTGTCTCTATAAATTTGCCTAGTCTGCATATTGCATAAAAATAGAATCATATAATATGTGGGCTTTGTGACTGGTTTCTTTTCACTTAGCATTCATTCTGCAGCATGTATCAGTACTTCATTTCTTTCTATTATTTTCATTTCACCTGTTTATATACCTAGGAGCAGAACTACTGAGTCACTTGGTAACTCTATGGTTAACTTTTTGAAGAATCACAGAACTGTTTTACAAATCAGCTTCACCATTTTACATTATTTACATTATGTGGGATATAAATTGTTCCACAGTCGGATCCATTAAATTTTGGTCCCTTTGCAGGGTTAGTTTTTGAGGCCAGTGTTTGAGGTTCCTGGGAGGACTCTTTAGCTGTCTCTTTTCCTGGTTCTTTTTGGTAAATTAGCTGGCATATGGATTAGCTTGTTGCTCTCATGGAGCTACTAGCTTCCCCTTAATTGCTTACCACCAAAGTCTCCACTGTTTTCAAGAATACCTTAGGCTTGAACTTCACTCTATTTCAAATAATGTCAGAACTCTCTATTCTTATGGACTGTCTCGCCCCTGGGCAAAATCTCACCCACTGCTCCAAAAAGGGGGGGTAGGGGGGATAAGGCACAGTGGACCCTCTCAGAGTGTCAGAGACACCCCTCTGCTTCACAAACAGTGGAGAAAATAGCCTCTGGTCTTTCTTTGTATCTCCTGATGTGGAACCTCTGCCCTAACCAGCTGGGGCAAGGACAGCCAGGTGACCAGTGTTCTCAGCCTGGGGAGTGGGGCTGACATAAGTTAATCATTTTGCCACCTTCAGACACTGACATGGTACCTGCAAGTTTATTTTTTGCAGTTATGTATGAAAGGTTTCATACTTTCATATCAAATTACTTAAATTTGGAGCTTTTTAAAATGATTATTCCATAATCTGAATCATTGCTTTATAAGTGTGGGTTTTTCTAAGGAGTTGATCTCTCACACTAAAACATGACAACGTTGTTATTATTCTAATTTTTTCTCCAATACTAAAAATATAAAAATTTTTCCAAAGACAACTATACAGATAAAAGGGTAATAGTCACTCTCTTCCTTCAAATCTGAACTTATGTCCAGCAGATCTGTACTGCTATCCCTCAGTTTC
The DNA here is from genome assembly GCF_964374135.1 of Grampus griseus. Taxonomy (NCBI): domain Eukaryota; kingdom Metazoa; phylum Chordata; class Mammalia; order Artiodactyla; family Delphinidae; genus Grampus; species Grampus griseus. The sequence goes on along the minus strand of NC_139001.1, from coordinate 44,600,022 downwards.
TTTCCCACAGAAAACTGGTCCCATCATAGTAAGCAAACCCATAAAGATTATTCACCTTTTAGCCTCCCTTGTTTATCTGATTTACCTGTCAAGGCACAGACTCACTACTTGCTCTCACAAGTGCAGCCTGTACTTCTGGACGCAGACAATCTCAGCCTTACTGCAGGTGGACCACATGTTAACCACCTACCATGTCTGCGTATCCATGTCAGATATTTACCCCAGTTTGACAAATGAGGAAAACTGGATCCGTAGAGAGCAAGTAATTGGTATCTAAGTCACTGGGTTCTCAAGAAGTGGGGCTAAGACAGGAGCCCCTCCCTCTCCCATCAAATACCAAGTCCTATGCTCTTTATAGAATAGCACATTGTCTCCCAGACACTTAAAACAACTAGTTAGCATTACGAAGGCATCTATAACTGGGGAGGAATTGTGATTAAAAAGAAAAAAATTTTTTTTTGTTTTTTTTTGTTTGTTTGTTTGTTTGCGTTATGCGGGCTTCTCACTGTTGTGGCCTCTCCCATTGCGGAGCACGGGCTCCGGATGCGCAGGCTCAGCGGCCATGGCTCACGGGCCCAGCCGCTCCGCGGCATGTGGGATCTTCCCGGACCGAGGCACGAACCCGTGTCCCCTGCATCGGCAGGCGGACTCTCAACCACTGCACCACCAGGGAAGCCCTAAAAAGAAAAAATTTTTTAAAAATGAACAGCCCAGGTTTAGAGCTGGTCTCAGCTGCAGACAAGAGCTAGCTAGCTCTGTGACCTGGCTAAAGTCCTATAATCTGCCTGAGCTTCAGCCCCCTCATCTGTAAAATGAAGTGCTCCCTCCCTATGTTAATGGTTTTGACTGTCTGACTAGTACTGTTATGTTCCAAAATAGGAAAAGTGCATGAAATTTGGATATTGTATGAGATTGTGCACTTGATTATATGCAGAATTTTAATGAAAAATCTAGACTAATTAAATGGCTGCATATTAATTAATTAGAATAGGCTCATTGTTAATGTGCTGAAGCAACTCCTCTTTGGTTTTTTTCCCTTATCACAGACTAGCACTTAGTATAGAAATTATAGACTATGTTGTAATGTGTATAATGTGTCTTAAATAATTTCAGGTCTGTGTACTATGACTATAATGGAGCCTTTAAAAGAAATCTATTAGGTTAAACATAACCATTTGGTTAAAGTTGTTTAAGTCTTGTAAATGGCACTGATGTTCCTGTGAGGCTGCTTTATCTGAACTACTGGAAATTGTGCTTTCCTCTGTCAGCTTCTTGTGTGCTTCTTGATAGCCGTGAAAATGGCAAAATTATCTTACAACATCAAAGTGAAGGTTCTGTATCACCACACAATCCTAAATGAAATGATAGGGCCCCAGGAAGGATATATGATCCCAGGAAGATTATTTATCATTGAGATTAAAGAGAAATAGAAATGGAAGTAACTGGGACTTGATAGTATACCATGCAGGGGGGAATGTGAATGGAATACAAGCCACCAGAGAGATGCAGATGCAATGATTACATTGTTCAAATTACTTTTGTTTTTCTAAAAGCATGAGCAAAACCACAATCTGAGTTACAGTTCATCTAAGCTGCATAATTAGACAGAATGATCTCTTCTAGCTGCGATACTCTGACCACAAAACCAAGATGCCAGACTGGTGTATTACAGCCCCCACTCCCACCTCATGCCCCAAAACACCAAGGATCTGGTCTTGCAAGTACTAATTTGTGGTACCTGTATGTAAACATGTAAAGATACATCTATCTTAGTTTCCCATCTTCAGGCATGACATAGCTCTGGCTTGGAAACTCCTTTGGAGATCAGAGCACTTAGTTCACAAAAGAAAAAACCAAACATGAAAGCACGCACACCAGTTCCTCCCATTGTTGTGTTGAGTTCTGATAATCCTTGTTGTTCAATGGTTGCCTATTTTAACGGAAGGATGAATATAAGTGCTCTGAAAACAAGCACTTTAAATGCAAATATTGATGTTATATTCTAGACCACATAGAAAGGCAAATTTAAACTTCTTGTTCCCTCAGAAATGCTTGTCTGCAGTTGTAAAATTTGAGTCCCTTAGCCCAGCTTTATTTGGTGAGCAGTGTTTCATACCAGAAAGACCACTGGTCTAGGAGCCAGAAGACCACTAATTCCAGCTCTGCCTCTTGCTAGGTTTGTGCTTGTATTAAGTTTATTTGAGGCCTTAATTTATTTTATCTCTAAAATAGTAGGGCTATGTTTCCTTAGATGGTCCTCCAAAGCCCATTCTTGACTCTCAAATTGTGATTTTCCAAAATGCCCAGAATTCTATTAGCCCTACTCAAAAAATATATGTGGGGCTTTGCTACTTCACAACTTCCACTGGTGCTGGAGAGAAGAGGAAACAATAACAAGATTTCATTTCCAGGGACTTCCCTGGTGGTGCAGTGGTTAAGAATTCGCCTGCCAATGCAGGGGACACGGGTTCGAGCCCTGGTCCGGGAAGATCCCACATGCTGCGGAGCAACTAAGCCCGTGTGCCACAACTACTGAGCCTGTGCTCTAGAGCCCGCAAGCCACAGCTACTGAGCCCGTGCACCGCAACTACTGAAGCCCGCACACCTAGAGCCCATGCTCTGCAACAAGAGAAGCCACCACAATGAGAAGCCCGCCCACTGCAACGAAGAGTAGACCCCACTCGCCACAACTAGAGAAAGCCTGCGCCCAGCAGTGAAGACCCAACGCTGCTAAAAATAAATCATTATAAAGAAAAAAAAGATTTCATCTCTGAATAAGAGATCTGCACCTACTTATTCTCGAGATGCCCTTGGTCTAAATCTGCAGACTTTACCCAAGAGAACAGATTAGAAACAGAGCTCCTCATCAGCACCTTCCCCAGAAAATACAAACAAAAGCCAAAAAAAAAAAAAATGGAATGAAAGAACAAGCAGGCTGTGTGACACACAAGAGGCACTCACATTTGTTGAATGAAACCATAAAGAAGGTAAGAGGAAATAGGTTTACACTTACAGGTTTTTACTTAAATTCAAAGTCAAGGTGAAATAAAGAGCCAAAGATGCCCTATTTAATCAAATCTGTTTCCCAGGCTCAAAGTACTCCCAGAAACCACTGAGGAGTTAGATATTCTGCAACATGTGCAGCACAGCCCATGGATTTTAGTCAGGAGGTAGAGTAGCATAAGAACATTGAATGTCCCAGTCTTAGGATATAGCGCTTCACAGGATATTTGAGGCATTCTCCACTTCCCACGTCCCTCAGCACCAGGATAGGACGAGGTCGGCTTTCTGTTCCACACTGACTTCACAAGGATGCTGTTTCATCCTTGTGTAGGAGTACATCTTTGAGTTTCTTATTCCCACCCTCATGGTTTTTATCCCATTTTTTTCTGGTCTGCTTGGGACCTGGTCCAGCAATCATCCCCTCCACCTCGTCTATCTTTAATTTTCACTTTCCCCTTTCTGCTTGACGTAGGAACATGCTGACACTTGGTATTGTCAACTCTTAAAATCACACAGCTTATGCTTTGCGTTGTATTATGAATCTCAATGTTGGCATTATCTTTCTTTCACCCCACTTGGCATTTTTGCATTTACCTCCTTTTGTTGTTAAATCACATGTATCTCTATAAGCTACTTTAAATCCTTCTGGAAACAGGCCTGAATCTAAGGGCATGCAAATATTCATATTCATATGATCTAACAGGTATCATAGCCAGCGTTTCATCCTGTATCTAGCAAAGTCAGTTCCAAATGAAAGTGAGAACTCAATGAGCAAATGAATGTCTTAGGTAACATGCAATTAGAACAACAAATAAAAGTGAGATTTTTGTTTTAAGACTGTCCCTAGTTCTACAAAAAGCGTTGTGGGTTCCAAGATCTCAATTAATCTGATCTCTGGTAACCTGATCTTTCTAGTGACCAATTCTGAAACAACCACCTTTCTCAGGCAGACGGGAAGGTAGTGTACGTGTGGCTGCAAACCAGTCTCAACAAGCAAAGGACAGTGAGTGTAACCTGGATCTCGGACTACCCTAGTCTCTCTGAGGCTTCAGTCATCTCACAACCTCATGAGGTTATTAAGAACATTAAATACAATTATGTATGATAAAGCCCTTCATAGAAATATAAATTTTTGTATAAAAGTTAAGCAAACTAGTTGGTAAATTTAGCCACCCTACCTAAAATGTATCCCCTTGAACAGCAAAAGGATTTCAATTTCACTTGGAGGATGAATTACAGCAAGAATAAATCTAACATGAGGTTAACATTTGACATGTATATTGCCACACGTATCTGTTTTTCAAATCTATTCCTTCAAGAAAGAAAAAGTGCAAACTATAAGCTCTAGAATGAAAAGAAATGATTATCAGTAACAGAAACCAGCCCTCTGATTACTGAACTACATGTAGTACAGAGTAAGGTAGAATTTTGAGATGAATCCAATTTATGTCATGGAGGTATAGCTCAACTGTCAGCACATCCCCAGTTCACTGAGTAACCATCCCATTCATTCTTTATAAAACATATTCAAGATGCAAAGCAGAATCACAGCAGGCTTATAGGACTTCAGTGCATTATGACTTACTGAAAAGCTTATTGTCTACAGTGCCACTTATGTGGTACTCCTACAAGAAATCGTTTAACCTAAATCCAATCATGAGAAAACAGGCAAGTCCACATTGAGAGAGATTCTGCAGAACAACTGAACCCAGGACTCAAAAATAGCAGCCTTTTAAAGAAAATAAGCTAGGGAACTACTACAGATTAAAGGAGACTAAAAGAGACATAAATAAATGCAATGTGTGCTCCTTGGTTGAATCCTGAATTGGAAAAAAGACTATAAAGGACATTTTTGGGACACCCGGGGAAATTTGAATATACACAAATTTTAGATATAGGATTATATCAGTGTTACATTTCCTGAAAGTGGTAAGTGAATTGTAGTCATGTAGCCATGCCCTTGTTCTTGGGAAATAGATGATGAAATATTTAGGCGTGAAGTGTGATGTAAAACATTTAAAATTCACATAATATTAAGCAGTTCAGGAGGAAAAAAAAAGTGTGTATGTGATAGGTAGATAGAGGCAAATCTAGGTAAAGAATATATGTATACTCGATGTACTCTTCTTGCCAAGTTTCCATAGGTTGAAAGATTTCAAAATGAAAATACAAAAAAATCAAAAAATTATATAAAAATTCTACTTCTGCTATTTCTATGTTGCAGGACCAAATCTTTGCAACCCTGTCCGGCTATCTTTAGCTTGTCTCCAGAACTGCTCAGATTCTTCATTTGCTAAGTCTCCTTATGAGTTCATTCTTTCCTCCTGGAGTTTTACTACCCTCAACTTTCCCACCATTTCCTCTTAAGCAATTTATCTAGCATCGGCTGTGATAACACCACTCTTTGCTTATTCACCTTACTCTCTGCTCCTTTGGCCTCCTTTGCATTTATCTTGCTGTCCTCTTCTATTGCCTTAGGACCAGTTGTCATCCTCCAAGTTGAGTTTTGAGATCTTTACCATTTCCATTTTTCCTGCATTAAGGGCACTAAGCACTCCTGCTCAAATTGTTCTCCTTATGAGACTTAATCTGTCCTGCATTTCTGCCCTATCTTCAGTCCCATAACTTCTTTGGAACTCCTGCTGCTAACTGAATATGCCTAAGTCCATTCCACTCTATCCCTCTGATGTATCCAAACTGTGTAACACTCCTCTCGTCCCCTCAATTCATAACCTTGATAGAAAATATCCTATTGACTATATAAGCCAACCTAAAGGAAATATTGAACACTACAAAATATATTGATATGTTCACATCACTTAAATAAAGGAGCATGGGGATATGATTGGCTGTTGAAACTAAACTACCCAGGGAGCACATCTTTATTGGTATGTCCAATAATTGGGAATATCTTGAACCAAGGACAATAAATTGCTATTTGACATTTTGCCTTTGTCCTCTAACACTTCCAACTTTTAATGGGAAATTCAGCCACCCTGAATATCCCTGCATCTTTTGAAAGGTCTCTTATCAGGAGTAAGCTGTATGCCCATCACTATAGACCTGTATTTCCCATTCAAGATGTTATAGAATCTTCCCCCAAGTAGCTCTTTGAGGGCAAAGAAAGTGTAGCTCAACCCTCAGTTCAGTCACAGTGGCTCTGCTGTCTCCGTCTGTCCCTATACCTTCAATGCCTCCATCCTATTCCCACCAAAAACTTAAAAAATAAGGATGTTTTTTACTGTCCATGGCTTTGTGTTTAATAAACAATTTGCAGTGACAGGTAAAAAATCACTTAAACTTCCATGAACATGTTTCCTCATCAGTGAGGCAGGAGGAGGCTGTCATCTCTGAGGTACCTTCTAGCCCTGAGACTCCCTGATTGCAAGAGTGCTACACAATATCTTTTGCAATTAAGATGGTAATGCTTTGATAGCAATAATTCATTGCTGAATATACCAATGGACTAATAGTGTGCAGAATTCTCTATACAATTAAAAGGAGTCATGAGTCAACAAATACACCTCCATACAAGCCAGAGAGACATCGACCCTGGTCCTGCCCTCCCAGGGCTCTAGTCCAGATGTGTGTGTATGTGTGTGTTGGCAGAGTTGGGAGGGGCAGGATGCAGAATGGCAGAGGGAGAATCAACCATAAAGCATCTTATCACATAGATAATTCCACCTCTCTTAGGGACCCCAGAGATGTAATAATAACAGGAATGCCCAACACTTATTTAGGGCTCACCATGCTCCATTTAATCCACACCTTAGGATGTAGTTACATGTTAAAATGCAGTCTTATTATCTCTAATTGTCAGAGTAGGACACTAAAATCCAGGAAGGTGAGGTGAATTGCCCAAGGTCACAGCACTAGTTAAGTGGCAGAGTGGATATTCAAGCCCACTTGGCTCTAGGACCTGCTCCCTTAGCCACTACAGTTCCCAAAGGCAGCGAGCAGTTTCCTCACCATAACCCCAGGGCCTTCTGCAAATTTAGCACCCCCAGTCTGGAGTGTCTTCCCTCCCATGAGTCTGGGTTGGAGCTGAGGTCTCTGCCCCTCCTCACTGACTGTGTGGCAGTCTAGTGATCCCCACTTCTACCCCCATCCCCATCCACTGGAGGCTCTTCGATCTCCTCACCATAGCCTCAGCTGATTGGCAAACCCTGGCATCAATCGTCCTAATGTTGCTCAGCTGGGTGAATGCCTGGACCCTGCCCCTGTAGAAAGTGGCCACCTGCCTCCGCAACAGGATCATTGCCAACCCGACTGGTGTGAGAGGGGCTGTGGATGTCCTGTGTGGTCCAGAGCAGGAGTCAGAGACAGTACAAGGCTGCCCACCTCCCTCTGCATCACCATCTTCCTTGTAGCTCTGCTGAACCTGCTTGTCTACATTACTGGGGCCGGGTATAACACCTCTGTAGAAGACAAGGAGCCCACGGTCCTCCTGGCACTCAGCTCTGGGATTATCTTTTTCTTCCCAGTCCTGACTCTAATCTGCATCTGCTGGACAGCCCGCAGCATCATCCCCAACACTGACAAGCACCTAGGATGGGCTGCCTCAGCCTCTGGCTGAATAAAGGGAGGCTGATGTGCTCTAAGTGCAGCTCTGAGGGATCCAGGGCTCCAGCCCTTACATGGTACTTTGCTCTGCCTCTGCCTCACCTGGTACCTCTTTGGGAGCCTCTGAGTATCCCCACTAAGAATTATCTCTGAGGAGAATGGGAGAGTGAAGGCTCTTTTAACAATGGAGACTTCCCCTCTTAAACTGGAGTCATCGAAGTGATGCCTGCCAGCTTTGGGGTTGGTTTTATATTTATTTTCTTGCTTTTTGGTGGGTTTTGTTTTTTCTGTTTTTTTTTTTTTTTAATCCATTGAATGATTGAACCAAGAAAATGACTCGGACTCCTACCCTGGACTCTGTTGCTGGTGTTCTCACCTTTGGATGATGGAGTCAGAAATGATGCTTTGAAGCTTCTGGATCATCATCCCTCCTCCAAGGCCTGGAAATGGAGCTCCTGGTCACATCCCCACCTTGGAGGTAAAGCTGGAGATGTGGACCTACCATAAAAGGCTGCTTTCTGTCCTGGCTCTTCCTGACAAAACAGTCTCTCTCTGAGTGGACCTGCTGCTGTCGGGGGAGGAGCCTCCCTGGACCTGAAGGGACACACACCCGCTTTCCTCTCAACCTCTGGAACACCCCACCCCCACTTAGGATAACTCCTAGAACTTCAGCAGATAAGTTACCAAGGAAGCCTCACCTCCAAGACTTCTGACCTCTGGTTCCTGTGTCCCCTTCAATCTGTCACAATGTGCCCTCTGGGACCGGGGACTTCCGGCCCTCCCCAAGTCCCGGCTATGCTTCAGTCCCTCTACCCTTTCACTTCTTACTCACTGTAAGTTTCTGCTTATGCCCTGTCCCGTACTCATAAGTTTTTCCCTAAACAAAATGAGTAACTGTATATATGTGTGTGTGTGTGTGTGTATGTGTATGTGTGTGTGTGTATGTGTGTGTATGTGTGTGTGTGTGTGTGTGTGTGTGTGTGTGTGTGTGTGTGTGTGTGTGTGTGTGTGTGTTTAAAGAGGAAGAATTAGGAGAGGCATCTACAGTTCAAGGGGCATCTTGACCATCAGTGGCCTTGGTTAAAACTTGGCAGATAAGTTTACAATCATGGCAAAACCATTGAAGATTTTTATATTTATCTTTATTAATTTTATCCTAAATATGCACATGAGGTATTCTGGATCATAAGCAGATTTTGTGTTCATTACGTTACAGTAAATAAGAAGCACACGGGCCCCCCTAGGGTACTGCAATGAGAGCCAGGTCAAGTGTCTTACACAAGTAGCTGGATACTCCATAGGCGAGTGATGACAAAAAGTGATTTTTCTCTGCTTATAAGGAGGAAGGGAAGCAGCTGCCCCCTCCCTTCCTGAAATAGTCTCCTTAGAAATATCTCTGAGTCCTTTTTCCTTATGTGAATAAAATAACTCCAGGAGCCAGATAACCCCATGTACCTCAGTTTTTATGACCTAGAGATGTCTCCAAGGTCTGGGCTTCATACCAAAGGAGATAGCACTGCCATTGGTCATCCTGATACCCTGGGGCTTAACCTAGGGACCTAGTTTGTGTTGTAACCATTTGGCTCTTTCAGGGACATGAGAGAAATTGTATTGTCACTTCAGATCAAAGCAAGTACCCCGACAAGTGGATACAGATCTAATTCTCATGGTATGTAAAAAGTGTTGGGAGGTTTGGGGTTTTTACCAGAGCACGAGGAAGTCCAAGGACCTTTTATTTCCCTGTAAACACCCACAGTGTTCTAAAACCAAGGAATGCCTAGAAATTTCTGGTGTCCAGAAAATTGACTTTATTCATTAAGTTTTTGAATATATACTTTGTGAAAAGGTGAGTAAGATGTAGTTCCCGTCCCTAAGTTGCAATGGTGCATGTGGTCAATTTGTTATAGGCCAATGGGACTTGAAACTACTGCTTACACAGTTTCAGAGCAGACCCACCAACATCACAATATAGGCAGGCTTACTGTTAAATAGCAAGAAAAGATTCTAACCAGATGTTTTGCCTCAGATCAACCACATGAAAATTGCTGCCTCACTGTCACTGCACACAGCTGTCCTGAAGATGTGTACTATTAACAGAAACTTACTTATCCAGACCCCTCTGCAGTTCACAAAATGCAACACCCATAGAATTGATCTCCATAAAAATTAGAAGAGTGATTAGTATAGCCCAGAAGTGACTTGCCCAAAGTCATATGATGAATAAACAGAATTCAAATTCTGATTCAGATCTTTGATTACAAAACCTGAATCCTTTTCACTAAGTGAATTCTATATAATTCTATGTAAGCACTCAATATTTATAATATTATAATGTTAATTATTGCAATAGTTGCTGTATATCTCATTCAAGTTCTGAGGACATGAAAATGTTAAAAATTCTTAAACGAGACCAGTTTAAGAAACTGTATAAGAACGCATTGAAGTCATACTTGTTACCATACAGCATAAATCAAATACTGGGAAATGGCAGCAGTAAGTGGGCTAATAGAGTATGTGATAATCTAAGATGACATCACTTTTTTTTTAATCCCTCACCCCGCACCACCGGCAATTTCTGGCAACCACTGATCTTTTTACTGTCTACGTAGTTTTGACTTTTCCAGAATGTCACAGAGTTGGATCACACAGTATATAGCCTTTTCTGACTATCTTTCCACCTAGTAATACACATTTAAGATTCCTCCATACATTTTCATAGCTTGATAGCTCATTCCTTTTTAGCATTAAATAATATGCTACTAATAATAATATGCTATTATTACTAATTACTAATATTATTACTAATAATAATATGCTAATAATGTCTTGATATACCACAGTTTATTTATCCATTCACCTACTAAAGGCATCTTGGTTGCTTCCAGATTTGGCAATTTTGAATAAAGCTGCTGTAAACATCTGTGCAGGTTTCTGTGTGAGTTTTCAGCTTTTGTGGGTAAATACCAAGGAGTGTGATTGCTGGATTATATTGTAAGAGTATGTTTTAGTTCTGTAAGAAACCACCAAACTGACTTCCAAAGTGTCTGTACCATTTTGCATTCCCACCAGTAAATTCCACATCCTTGTCAACATTTAAAGCTGTCAGTATTCTGGATTTTGGCCATTCTAATAGGAGTGCAGTGATATCTCATTGTTTTTGTTTTTTGCTGTACGCGGGCCTCTCACTGTTGTGGCCTCTCCCGTTGCGGAGCACAGGCTCCGGACGCGCGGGCTCAACGGCCATGGCTCACGGACCCAGCCGCTCCATGGCACGTGGGATCTTCCCGGACCAGGGCACGAACCCGTGTCCCCTGCATCGGCAGGCGGACTCTCAACCACTGCGCCACTAGGGAAGCCCTATCTCATTGTTTTAATCACATTTCCTTGCTGACTTACGGTGTGAAGCATCTTTTCATATGCTTACTTGCCAACTGTAGATCTCCGTGAGGTGTCTGTTAAGGTCTTTGGCTCATTTTTCAGTCAAAGTATTTTCTTATTGTTGAGTTTTAAGAGTTCTTTCACATTTTGGTTAACCCTCCTTTATCAGATGTCTTTTATAAATATTCTTTCCCAGCCTGCAGTTGTCTTCTCATTCTCTTAACACTGTCTTTCCCAGAGGAGTTTTTAATTTTAGTGACGTACAATTTATCAATTCTTTCTTTCATAGGTTGTGCCGTTGGTGTTTTTTTTTTTTTTAATTTTATTTTATTTTTCCTGGCCATGCCACATGTGTGGCATGCAGGACCTTAGTTCCCTGACCAGGGATTGAACCCGTGCCCCCTGCAGTGGAAGTGTGGCGTCTTAACCACTGGACTGCCAGGGAAGTCCCATGCCTTTGGTGTTGTATCTAAAAAGTTATTACTATACCCAAGGCCACCTATATTTTCTTCCATATTATCTTTTAGGAGTTTTGTAGTTTTGCACTTTACATTTAGGTCTGTGATCCATTTTTAGTTAATTTTTGTGAAGGGTGTTAGGTCTATGTTTGGATTCAATTTTTTGCATATGGGTATTCAGTTGTCCCAAAATCATTAGTTGAAAAGACTATCTTTGTGCCATTGTATTGCCTTTGTTCTTTTGTCAAAGATCAGTTGACTATATTTACATAGGTCTATTTCTTGGCTTTCTATTCTGTTCCACTGATCTATTTGTCTGTTGTTTTGCCAGTACACTGTCTTGATTATTGTATCTTTATGTAAGTCTTGAAGTCAGGTAGAGCCTGTCCTCTAACATTGCTCTCCTTCAATGTTGTGTTGGCTATTCTGGGTCTTTTGCATCTCCATACAAACTTTAGAATGTGTATGCCAATATCCACAAAATAACTTACTGGGATTTTGATTGGCATTGCATTGAATCTAATATCAAGTTGGGAAGAATTGACATCATCACAATATTGAGTCTTCCTATCCTTGAACATGGAATATCTCTCCATTTATTTAGTTCTTTGACTTTGTTCATCAGAATTTTGTAGTTTTCTTCATAGGGATCTTGCACATATTTTGTTACATTATACCCAAGTATTTCATTTTTTGATACTAATATAAATGGTATTATGTACATTTGAAACTTAATTTCAAATTTCACTTGTTCATTGATAGTATATAGGAAAATGACTGACTTTTGTATATTAACCTTGGATCCTGCAACCTTGATATAATAACTTATTAGTTCCAAGAGTTTTTTGTTCATACTCTCAGATTTGCTACATAGATGATTATGTCATCTGTGAACACAGTTTTATTTCTTCCTTCCCAATGTGTATATCTTTTATTTCTTTTTCTTATCTTGTTGCATCCACTAGAACTTCCAGTATGATGCTGAAAAGGAGTGATGAGAAGGGACAGCCTTACCTTGTGTCTGATCTTAGTGGGAAAGCATCAAGTTTCTCACCATGAAGTATGATGTTAGCTGTAGTTTTGTTGTTGTATTTGTTTGGTAGATATTCTTTATCAAGTTGGGGAATGTCTCCCTATTCATAGTTTACTGAGTGTTTTTATCATGAATGAATATTGGATTTTATCATGAATGAGTATAGTTTTCCATCTATTGTTATGATCACTAGATTGTTCTCTTTTAGCCTCTTGATGTGATGGATTATATTAGTTGATTTTCAAATGTTGAACCAGTCTTGCATACCTGGGACAAATTCCACTTGGTGGTGGTATATAATATTTTTTATATAGTTGGGCCTCTGTATCCATGGGTTCCATATCTATGGATTCAAACAACCATGGGATCAAAAATATTTGAAAAAAATTTCCAGATAGTTCCAAAAAGCAAAACTTGAATTTTCTGTGCACCAGCAACTATTTACTTAGAATTTGCATTGTATTTACGACTATTTACACGGTATTTACATTGTATTAGGTATTATAAGTAATCTAGAGATGATTTAAAGTATACAAAAAGATACACATAGGTTATATGCACATGTTACAGAATTTTATATAAGGGACTTGAGCATCTACAGATTTTGGTACCTGCAGTGGGTCCTGAAACCAATCCCTGGTGCATACTGTGGCAAAACTGTACGTTATTGAATTTGACTTGCTTTTATTTTTTTTTTTTTTTGAGGATTTGTACATCCATGTTCATGACAGACATTATTCTGTAGCTTTCTTTTCCTGTAATGTTTTTGTCTGATTTGGTATTGGGGTGATCCTGACCTCACAGAATGAGTTAGGAAGTATTCCCTCTGTTTCTCTCCTCTGAAAGAGATTGTAAAGAACTGGTATAATTTCTTCCTTAAATATTTGGTAGAATTCACCAGTTAACTCATTTGAGCTTGGTGCTTTCTATTTTGGAAGGTTGTTAATTACTGATTCACTTTCTTTAACAGATATAGATCTATTCAGATTGTGTATTTCTTCTTGCGTGAATTTTAGCAGAATGTGTCTTTCAAAGAATTGGTCCCAGGGCTTCCCTGGTGGCGCAGTAGTTAAGAATCCACCTGCAAATGCAGGGGACACGGGTTTGAGCCCTGGTCTGGGAAGATCCCACATGCCGTGGAGCAACTAAGCCCATGCGCCACAACTACTGAGCCTGCGCTCTAGAGCCCATGAGCCACAACTACTGAGCCCACGTGCCACAACTACTGAAGCCCGTGAACCTAGAGCCCATGCTCCTCAACAAGAGAAGCCACCACAATGAGAAGCCTGTGCACCACAATGAAGAGTAGCCCCCACTTGCCGCAACTAGAGAAAGCTCGCACGCAGCAACAAACACCCAACGCAGCCAAAGATTACATAAATAAATAAATAAATTTATTTATTTAAAAAAATAAGAATTGGTCCCTTTCATCTGGGTTATCAAATTTATGGGCATAGAGTTGTCCACAGAATTTCTTGATTGTCCTTTTAATGTCCATGGGATGTTTAGTGATGTCCTCTCTTTCATTTCTGTTATTAGTAATTTGTGTGCTCTTATTTTTCTTAGCCTGGCTAGATGCTTATCAATTTTATTCATATTTTCAAAGAAACAGCTTTTGGTTTTACTGATTTTCTCTATCGATGTCCTGTTTTCAATTTCATTTATTTTTGCTCTAATTTTTTTTACTTCTATTGAGATATAATTGACATACACAGCACTGTATAAGTTTAAGGTGTACTGCATAATGATTCGACTTACACACATCATGAAACGATTATCACAATAAGTTCAGTAAACATCCATCATCTCATATAGATACAAAACTAAAGAAATCAAAGTTTTTTCCTTGAGATGGGCACTCTTAGGATTTACTCTCAAACAACTTTCATATGTAACATACAGCAGTGTTATTTATTATGTTGTACATTACATCCCTTGTACTTATTTATCTTACAACTAGAAGTTTGTGCCTTTTGAACACCTTCGTCTAATTCTCCCTCCCACCCTCCCATAACCACAAATCTGATCTCCCTTCCTATGAGTTTGTAATTTTTAAAATTTTATTGGAGTATAGTTGCTTCATTTTTGAATAATAACTAAATGATAACACTATGTTAGTTCCTGGTATACAGTATAGTGATTCAGTATTGTTATACATTTCAAAATGATCACCACAATAAGTCTAGTTACCATCTGTCATCATACAGAGATATAATTATTGACTATATTCCCCACACAGTACATTTCATACCTATGACTCATTTATTTTGTAACTGGAAGTTTGTGCCTCTTAATCTCCCTCACCTATTTCTCTCATTTCCCCACTCCCTTCCCCTCTGGCAACGACCTGCTTGTTCTCTGTACCTATGACTCTTTGTTTTTTCATTTTTGGTTGTTTTATTTTTTAGATTCCACATATAAGTGAAACCATACAGTATTTGTCTTTGTCCGACTTATTTCTCTGAGTATATGATACACTTTGGGGTCCATCTGTTTTGTTGCAAATGTTAAGATTTCATTCTATTTTATGGCTGAGTAATATTCCATTACTATATATATATATATATATATATATATATATATATATATATATATATATATATATATATATATATATATATATAGTTGCTTCCATATCTTGGCTATTGTAAATAATGCTGCAATGAATAGAGGAGTGCATGTATCTTTTTAAATTAGTGTTTTTGTTTTCTTCAGATAAATACCCAGGAAAGGAATTGCTGGATCATATGGTAGTTCTATTTTTAATATTTTGAGAAACCTCCCTACTGTTTTCCATAGTGGCTGCTTTTAATTTCACCAATTTCTGCTCTCATTTTTATGATTTCTTTTCTTCTTCTTACTTTGGATTTAATTCACTTTTCTTTTTCTAGTTTCCTCAGGTGGAAACTTAGATTATTGATTGTAGAAATTTCTTTTCTAATGTATGCATTCAATGCTATAAAATTTCTTCTAAACACTGCTTTCGCTATATCCCACATATTTTGATAAATTGTGTATTAATTTTCATTCAGTTGAAAGTATTTTTTAAATTCTCTTGAGATATCTTCTTTGACTAATATGTTATTTAGAAGTGTGTTGCTTAATCACAGCATATTTTGGAACCTTTCAATTATCTTCCTTGTCTTGATTTCTAGTTAATCCCATCACAGTCAAAGAGCAGACATTTCAATATTTCTATTCTCTTAAATTTGTTAAGGTGTGTTTTATTCCAGAATGTGGTCTCGGTGAATGTTCATCTTGGTGAATGTTCCATGTGAGCTTGAGAAGAATATATATTTTACTGTTGTTGGATGAAGTGATCTGTTATTATATCCAGTCGATTGATGGTGTTGTTGAGTTCAGCTATGTCCTTACTGATTTTTCCCCTGCTGGATCTGTCCATTCTGATAGAGGGGCACTGAAGTCTCCAATTATGATAGTGGATTCATCTATTTCTCTTTGTAACTCCATTAGCTTTTGCCTTACATGTTTTAATGCTATATCACTTTTTTTAGCAAAGGTATTTTGTAAATTTTATAAAATTATATTAATATTTTAATGCAAATGCTTAACACTTAAAATTATCAAAGCTCAATTTAAATACAAAATTTTATTTAATAAAGATGATTAACTCCAAGAATTATACAGCATTTCATTTCTGCTACATAATGCCAACCCTATGCAATACAATAAGAACTGTATCATTCACTGTTCATTTTTTCCACTGCTCTTCTGAATCCTAAAGGGCAGAGGGGGAGGTAATCAAACAGACACAAAACAAAATACAATCCAAATAAACTGAGCAGAGTGATTCCTGATAGTTATAAGTACATTTTGACTAAGCTCTCTAACCAAGTAGCTAGGGGATAAATGCAGGTATTGCTCCCAGGTTGATAAGAGGCT
The DNA here is from genome assembly GCF_964374135.1 of Grampus griseus. Taxonomy (NCBI): domain Eukaryota; kingdom Metazoa; phylum Chordata; class Mammalia; order Artiodactyla; family Delphinidae; genus Grampus; species Grampus griseus. Next base: position 44,583,684 of record NC_139001.1, on the reverse strand, counting down.
TTGTTGCCACAACTTAGTAAAAGCTTTGTACTAAGTACTTACTGTACTTAGTAAAAAGCTTTGTCACAGTTTAAGGATGCATGTTCTTTAGATAGTTATTACACATACACAGTGTCTGTAAATACTAGAAATATAAGTTAGACAGGGTCTATGTATTCCTCAAAAGTTGGGTACAGTTTTAAAAAAGGTGAAGTAACATGAGTTTCAAAGTCCACAGGAATCCTGCCTGAAGAGTTTGAACCGCTGCCAATAATTCATCTTCACTGTGCGAGATTCTTAACTCTGGGACCCTTAGGGTTTGTCCAAACTGGATTTTCTGGCTTTCAGTATAGCAAGTGCATCTTTCACTGTGTGGTAAATAACATTCTTCACCTGTAATTTATCTTCCTGATTAGCATGTGTTTGTGACAGATACCAGAATTCCTGAGTAAGCCAGGAACATTGTTTACCATGCTCTGGAGAAACAAAATCTTCAGTCACTTTGAAACGGCTATATAAGTTATGAACTTTATATGGAATTCCAGATGGGATAAATGCCACATCTCTGGGAAACTGTATAATAGCCCAGCCTTGGACTCCATACTCTTTTTTTTTTTTTTTTTTTTTTTTTGCGGTACGCGGGCCTCTCACTGTTGTGGCCTCTCCCGTCGCGGAGCACAGGCTCCGGACGCGCAGTCTCAGCGGCCATGGCTCACGGGCCCAGCCGCTCTGCGGCATCTGGGATCTTCGCGGACCGGGGCACGAACCCGTGTCCCCTGCATCCGCAGGCGGACTCTCAACCACTGCGCCACCAGGGAAGCCCAAACTCCATACTCTTGATGAAGATGCTTTCTTAGTGATCAGTCTAAATACCAGCTCTGATCACTGATAGGACCATGGCTGCAGGGTTTTCTTGAATTTGCTCTTCTGTTGCCTTTTTAGGAATCCACATTATCTTCTTTGTGTCTTCATTAGCATATATTTGCCAGAAGGCTTCTGGCTTCTCTTTTCTTCCAATAAATTGCTTTACTGTGAGTTCATGAGAATATCCATCTTGCACAATTTTAAGGACTTCTTGGTCACACTCTCCTTTGGGATTTCCTACATAGACCAGGACATTAGCTCCTTTGGGATTTCCTACATAGACCAGGACATTAGCTGCATCTGATACGTCTCAGTAAAGACATTGCTCCACACTTTTGATCTTCTGGAGTAATTAATCCATAATTAATCTTGGGACCCCAGTCTGGCCAAATAAAGTAGTCTGGCAGCCTAGAGACAAAATTCAATTTATCATCTCACCCTGTGTACTCAAGCAGTGGGTGCTGGCCATCAGATCAGCAAACCCGGAGCGCATCATATCTCTAAAATCTCCCCCTGATAGCCAGTCCTTAAGTATCAGCATTGTTAATTCGTTTTCATTTTCCAGGAGATTTGGAACATCTTCAAATCCATTCCAGAAGTATCCTACTATGGCTTCTGTGATTATTTCACTGGTCCTTGGTATAGACTGAATGTTTGTGTCCTCCCAAAATTCGTATGTTGAAACCTAATCCCCAGTTGTGATGGTATTTGGAAGTGGGGACTTAGGTTTGAAGGCAGAACCCTCATGAATTGGATTAGTGCCCTTATAGAAGAGACCCCAGAGAGCTCTATTACTCCCTTCCATCACATGAGGACACAATGAACACAGCCATCTATTCCAGTGGAAAGTGCTACAAAGTCATGTGCCAAAAGGTGTAGCTGTATAATTCCATTACAGAGAGGGAATGAAGGACTGGGAACAAAAATTCACTCTACCCCCTCATTCCAACAAACTGGGGAATGAAAGAAAGAAATGAGTGTTGAGTAGACATCCAATTGTGTCGACACCAGAGTAGTCAAAAGAAGCCTTAGAAACTTATTTTTCTGATTTAGTTAGCAGGAAGAAGAGGAGGAAGTAAGGAAATGGTAGAGTTACAAATTGCTTTCCTGGGCAGGGGTTTCCAGCTACAACATTGCTGGACAGTTGGATAGGCTGATATAGACTGTTTAATAACTCAAACTCTCAGTTTCATAGTCTGAATGCCTGTGAATAGCAAACATCTCTGATGTAGTATGTGCCTGGTACTACACTAAGTACTTTACATGCATTAGCTCATTTTATCCTCACAACAAACCTATGAAGCTATTCTCACTTTACAGTTGAGAGGTCAAATAACTTAGGCAGCTGCTTACGCATGTGAAAGCTATGATTAGAGCCCAAATCTCTCTGATTTCATTCACTCAGGCATCCACTACTTGCCAGGCATTGAGCTGAGGACGCAGACCAACGACACAGCCCCTGCCCTCCAGGACTTCAGATCTTAAGTTTCTAAGCTGTACATCCCACTAGACGTTACATGTCAACTAAAAACAATGAATCCAAGACAAATATGCGTGTTATTTTTTAAATGAATATACTTTATGTCAGTTACACTTCTGAAGGCTTATCATGTCATACGTCAATAAACTATCATACCAACTCTTTGAAGTAGGTACTATTATTCCCCATTTTAAATATTAAGAAACTGAGATCCCTAGAGGTTACCTTTGTTATACACTAGAAAGTGATGGAGCAGGATTAGAAACCAAGCCATCTGACTCTAGAGCCTACCTTTCACCACACCTGCCACGTGCAGCACATGGTTAATAAAATACAGGTTTCTTCAAGTATAGTAATGAATCAATATAGCTTTTTCTGATGTGTTTTCTCATTAAAAGATACTAGTTATAAACTTATCACATAAAGGCCTGTAAACTATTTCATGGTTAAAAGGGTTCCTCACAGATTTTTTTTTTTTTTTTTTTTTTTTGGTACGCGGGCCTCTCACTGTTGTGGCCTCTCCCGTTGCGGAGCACAGGCTCCGGACGCGCAGGCTCAGCGGCCATGGCTCACGGGCGACCGCTCCGTGGCATGTGGGATCTTCCCGGACCAGGGCATGAACCCGTGTCCCCTGCATTGGCAGGCGGACTCTCAGCCTGGTATTTTTAAAGTGTTTCAAAATTATAAACTATGAGGGAAGATATTAAAATATAAAACAATAGGTGTGATTTCTTTTTCCTTAAATCTCAGAGACTGGATTTCATTTATTCCACTATTTTGTCTGTGTTTGATGTTCACATAATACTTTACAACTGCTAATTAATCACGGTACATTCCAGCGATTATTATAACATTAAAATCACTTCGCTTGGGGGTGCTGGAGGCGCCACTGGAGCCCGCTTGCCTGACAGCTCCACACAAGAGCCCTAGGTTGGGCGGCAGTTCCAGCCACATCGGCTCGCGGTTCCCGGCCACCTGACGGCACAACCGCGGGCCGACATTGCCGCCGCCCAGGCGGCGCTGTTGAGCGCGGTTCCCCGAAGCAGTGGCGCTGCCCGGCTTTGCCCACCGCACTCCGGGCCCCTGGCCCCCGACTCGGCGCTGAGGACAGGACCCCACCGCCCACTCTGCAGCAGCCTGGCACTGCACGATATCCAGGACGCCTTCCAACTCCAGAGCAAATTTTTGAGAACATAAAGCAAGAATATAGTCATTATCAGAAGTGGAGTCATTCAGAAGTTGTTCTTAATCAGAGTAAAGCTTACGTTTCCGAAAGTCGTTCTCCCTCCTCGGCACACCCAGCACCTAGTTCTCCAGGTTCCTCCTGGATGAAGAACGACCAGTCCCCCTTTACTCTCCAACAAATTGGAATAATATGTGGGCATCTCTTAAAAGACTAGAAAGATCATATCTGGGAGGGGTATGAGCAAATCCTCTACACCTAACTAGCAGAATGGTATGAATCTTCTGTGAAATTCACACTCATCAGATTATGCCACGAGGTAGGAAGAGGCCAACAAACTATGTGTCCTGAAGCTTTTTGCGAATCTGGGTGCCAAGCTTGACATCAAGAGATGGCTGCTATCTATAATACTTTTTGCAACTGGTTTGATATCACATTTCACTCCAACTTTACATCCTGAGAACACTTAAATGTTTCTACAGGTCCATTTTAAGACCTTAAAACTTCCTGCTTGCAACAAGCATCTCTTTCTTTTCTGCTCATCCAATAAACAGCTGTGCCCTACTGGGATAGATTTTCCAAACAAAAATACCTGAAGCAACAACTTATCAAAATATACCTTCAGTGGCATTTAACAAGTGGAGTTTCCCTATGCATAGTTGTGTAGGAAAGTGTGTGAATGTGTCTTTTACGTTATTGTTTATTCAAAATTTTTTCTTTTTTTTTTTTTTATCTTGGGGATTCTGGCTGTGAATTTGACACATGATGACTATGGTTAAAAGCATTTCCTTGGTGTACAGAAGATCATTAATGTTTTGGGACCATGTACATTATAACAGTAGATTATGTGTAGGTATTATTATTAAATACAGGGGCTGTTTCCAGGCACAGAATATGAATCATAAGTTAGTATGGACATCAGATGTTCTTATAATGACATAGCAAAAGTCTATGGTCCTAGGTCTACAAATGCATGGTGGGAGACTAGGACAAAGCAGAAATGAGCCATTTGACAGTTGGATTCTCCCTAGCTGATATTAGGAAAATACTTTGACTCCAACACTTAAAATACCCATGTGGCGTCTGTGTTCATCTCATTCACATAAAGAGCTCCCTGGACACTGAACCTCTAAAAAGAAAACGTCTCCTCTGGAGTAAAAGCATCAGGATTTACTTGGGAGCTTAGCATAGGTGAACACAGGGTGGGTCAGATTCCAGAGGCATTGCTTCTTGGGAGAAACCGCTTCTTGGGAGAAACCACTTGACCTTTGTATCCATTATTAAAAATAGAATTTGGATTCTTTGGTCAGGTTCCCCCAAGTTCTTTTAAGAGGTGTCCACGGTCAACTGCTTAAGCTTTGTTTTGGCAGCCCCCTGACCAAAATTGCTTATGGACTGTTTTTCACCTTGTTTCCAAGGCTGAGGAACAGAAAGCAGCCTCTGCTTGGAGGAAGTGGAAGTATACATTTATTTATTTGCTGCTACTTGTTCGGGACCACATTTTATAAAATGCTTTCTATTATTATTATTTCTAGAAAGAAAAGTTCTATTAAAATTGTTTTAGTTTCAATATAGGATAGGTTTTTTAATAGGGCTTATTTTGAAATATTGAGTTTAATTCAAATGAAAAAAAAAGTTATAGGTAACCTCATTAATGCAGTTGCAAAACTCCTAAATAAAGCATTCACAAACTACACTCATCAATGAACAAGAAATAACACTACACCATAATCAATGGTGGATCTAGAAAGGCAGGGATTTTCCAGCACTGGAAAATCTATTTATGGAGGTCGTTGACTTTTAAATAATATTTAAATCCTTGGTAATAAAGAAGATTCCCTAAGAAAGATGAGTTAGATAAAGAGAAAGTGATTCCCAAAAATGTGACCTGCAACATTTAAAGCTTATGCAAAGGAGACTCCAAAGGAGCAGCCAATGAAATGAGGGTGGAGTAGGAAAGAGGGATGTGTGGTGTCAAGGCATCCAAGAGAAGAAATTGTTTCAAGCGGCCAAGCTCTGAGAGGTTAAGTAACATGAGGACTCAGAATTGACTATTAATTCAGCACAGTGGTGGTCAGTATTTCTGTGATAAACACAATCTCTGTGGAGTCATGGGAGAGGAACCTGATTGGACAGGGTTAAGGAAAAATGTAAAGTGAGGAAATGGAGCCCAGACTGTAGAAAACTCTTTTAAGAAGTTAAGTACTGAAGGGAACAGATAAATGGCGCAGTAGCTTGGCTCTTTTAAGAGGAGTGGGTAAAGAAAGTTTTGTTTCTTTGTATACTATTTAATATTTGTTGTTGTTGTTATTTAAGGATGATAGGTACTGGACATATTTTACACCGAAGGGAATAATCAAGGAATAAAAGTTTGATGATGCAGGAGAGAAAAGAGAGAATTATGGGAGCAATGCTTTCTCCCTCAGCCAGGAACACCTTGCCAATCTCCAGCTCAGGTGAAACTCAACTGTCTGCCATGCTCCCAAACTCAAGCAGCTGAACATAGTGGAGGAAAAAATACACAGCTAGTCTCACTTAAAATCCATGACTACAAATCTCAAAAGAGCACATAACATTAACCAACAATCCTTCTACACTTCGCTAATATGATGACTTCACCTCTCTGCAAAATAACTACATCACACGTTCTTATCTCTCCAAAAACAAACGGTCTTCACCACCTCCACTAAAATAGGAGCTATTAGATAGATATCCTCTCATCTTCCCACCACCAAATCTACCTGCATTCCTGTACCTTCCTTCTTTCTTCTGTCTCTCTGTGTGGTCTGGACCCCACTTCATTATAAGAGGACAGCAGCTGAAGGATGACTGAAATATTTCGGCTTTCTTAGAAGAAATAATAAGCCCAAATAAAACTGAAAAATTGCTAAAATTATACAAAACAAAAATGTGACTAAAATTAATGGAAGAAAAAAATTAATGGAAGAATTCAATCTCCTTGAAAAAGTTAGATTTACAAACTTGACCTGGGGAAAGAAAATTTGGTAGTAATAACGCACCCAAATAAAAGTCCCATACTATGTGCCATCACCTATAAAAATCTTCATTAGAAAACTTATACAGAAAAGCTGTCCCCTAAAGAAAATGATTCAGTAAAATAATAATAAAATGGTAGATTTTGACTGTGAAAATCAATCAAGGCCATAAATAGTTATTAACACGCTGATATTTAGAAATGAAGCCCAAACAATCTTTTATAAAAATATTGGGAAAAAAACTGTCAGAGAGGTCAAAATGTCCTATACTAATTTGTTATACTTCCTTCCAGACCTATTCCTATGTATTCAGAAGAGTGGAGTTCACTCCCCACTGCTCCAGCTTAGGGTCCTCAAGCATAATCAGCTGGTGAGAACATAGTACAGACAGAGGACAGTTCCCCCAGAGTGTAGACTGAATGATCAGCGAGCATAGGCCCCGCATTCAGGCAATATGAAGTTCTCTTTCACAGGAAGTCTGGGGGCTTCCCTGGTGGCGCAGTGGTTGAGAGTCCGCCTGCTGATGCAGAGGACACACGGGTTCGTGCCCCGGTCCGGGAAGATCCCACATGCCGCGGAGCGGCTGGGCCCGTGAGCCATGGCCGCTGAGCCTGCGCGTCCGGAGCCTGTGCTCCGCAACGGGAGAGGCCACAACAGCGAGAGGCCCGGGTACCGCAACAACAACAACAACAACAAAAATGGAGACATAGGAAGTCTGGGTGGCCAGGTCTCTGATCCAGCATGGCTTTTGGAGCCTCACAGCAGTCCTCCATCAGACTATCTGCCCTTACACCTTCTATACAGGGGCTCTTCCTTGGACCACATTTTCCATTTGGGGGCTCCTGGCATTTTACCTTCCTTTCCTACCCCCAGCATCTTTCCATGCTCCCCTTTTGCCCTATAGACTTTTTCCATTTCTCTTGTAATATCCTTTTTTTAAGGATTCCAAGAATTTATTTTACTAGAAAAATTAATATCCAGTCTCACTAGTAATCAAAGATAAATTCTATAATTTAAAATAACAATGAGATACCATTTTCACCTATCAAATTGGCAACAGTTGACAAAATTAAAGGGGGGGGTGGATATTACTCACAGCAGCTGAGGAACTGCAAATTGGCTCAACTTTCTGGAAGATGATTGGGCAAGACATCAAAATCTTTTAAATGTTCACCCTCCTTAACCCAATAATTCTGCTTCTAGGAACCTATCTTTTTTCTCCTTTTCCTTTTTTTCATTGATATATAATGTTGTTTAAGGTGTACAATATGCTGGTTTGATATACTCTTGCAAAGTGATTACCACCATAGTGTTAGCTAACACCTACATCAGGTCACACAATTCCCATTTCTTTTCTGTAGTGAGAACATTTAAGATCTACTTTCTTAGCAACTTTCAAGTGTATAACACAGTATTGTTAACCATAATCATGCTGTACATTAGAGCCCCAAAACTTATTTGGCTTATAACTGGAAGTTTGTACCTTTTGACAAACTTCTCTCACTCCTCAGCCCCTGATTAACAGGGTAGACTACTCTCAGTTCGAATTTTTTTTTATTTTTTATTTTTTTTAGATTCCAAATAAGTGCTATCATACAGTGTTTGTCTTTCTCTGTCTGACTTACCTCACTTAGTGTAATACCCTCAAGGCCCATCCATGTTGTTGCAAATGGCTGTAATATCCTTTAATGTTTGTTAGAAAGAACCTCAGTGTCTTTAATGAGAAACTGATTTCAAGCCACTTCCCACTCTGCATTTAAAGAGCTTGGCAGTAGCCGCTCCAACCTAACAACAAGTAAAAAGCTAAACATACTGAAAAATCAACAACTCTTCTTGGATCCACAAAATAGGGGAGAGAACACATGGCAGACTTCTGCCCCCAAGACTGGAGAGACAGACAGCGAATACAGAGTCATGACTTACCAGAGCAGAAACGCACTTAGCCAAAATGACCTCAGGAACCAGCGTCAGGGTAGGAAAACCGGACCTGTAATTGATGAATTGCTGGAGGCTCAGTATGGACAACTCTGAGAGTTAAAAACTCCAGGGCACCCAGTCATAGGGGCCCCCCACGATATCGTGAGATTCGCTTCCAGGAGCTTGAGCAGGTTCCCACGGTAAATGTTGGAGAAAAATCCTCTCCTGCTTCCAGCAGGAGGAAGGGAAAATACGCCAGAACACTGCGTGCTTCTTAACAAGGCCTGCCCTCAGGAGAAACTAGTTAACCGGAGCCTAAGAACCTAACCTGCTGCAGTATTATTAGAATCTAACTCACCTGGAGGGAAGGGAAATACTCCAGTCAGCTCTAGCCTTCCACATGGGGGAGGGGAAGTACCCAGCGGCAGCCCACTCTAGCCATCCTGTCCCACCTAAGGGGGGAGAAAAAAAATGGAGAAACACTTGTGAAGTTCGCAATCCAGAGGCACAGCTTCACTGAAAGACTGAGACCTAATCATAAGACTATAGAATACTTCTCCAATGCATACCTCATTACCACATTCCTAAAGGCCAATACAGCAGTTCCTTTCACCCAGTACATCATGGCTAGCTATGAAAAAAAAAAATTACAAAGCATACTAAAAGTAAACAACAACAGCAACAATGCCTACATAGTATTCCAAAAGGAGAATGCATCCTATTTTGTTTATACACTCTCCTATCTATATCGTTTAAAATTTCCACTGTCCTAAAGCAATAAAAACCCATATATATATATATTTGTGGAATCAGATGGTAAATTTCCTTAGGATACATTTCTAAAAATCATTTGCCAGAAGTTTGAAAATAATAGATTATCACTAGCTTAGTAAACAAATACTGTACAATATCACTTATGCATGGAATCTAAAAAACTACAACAAACTAGTGAATAGAGTAAAAAAGAAACAGACTCATAGAGTCTGTTACCAATAGGGAAAGGGAAGGGGGAGGAGCAATATAGGAGTAGGGAATTAAGAGGTACAAACTAGTATGTATAAAAAAAGCTACGCGGGGGCTTCCCTGGTGGTGCAGTGGTTGAGAATCCGCCTGCCGATGCAGGGGACACAGGTTCGTGCCCCGGTCCGGGAAGATCCCACATGTCACAGAGCGGCTAGGCCCGTGAACCATGGCCACTGAGCCTGCGCGTCCGGAGCCTGTGCTCCACAACGGGAGAGGCCACAACAGTGAAAGGCCCGCATACAGCAAAAAAAAAAAAAAAAAAAAAAAACCTACAGGGATATATTGTACAACAAGAGGAATATAACAAATATTTTATAATAACTATAAATGGAGTATAACCTTTAAATTTTTTGAATCACTATATTGTACACCTGTAACATACAATAATTTAAAAAAACTCAAAAAAAAAAACCCAACCCCAGCCTAAGGCACAGAAGAGCATGGGGAGAAATGTGGGAAGAGGAGAAAATACGTAGGTCTAGGAAAGTTTATGACCATGTATGTTACTTTTTTCTCCTCTTAAACTGTTTATATTAATTGTTTGAATATGGTAAAAATATCCTTGGACTTCACAGAATATGTGGAGAAAAGTAAGTCTGCCTCTCAAATGTCTCCCAGTTCCTAGGTTTCTCCCTAGTTTCTCTGTCCTTCTAGATATCAGGATGAAGCATAAGAAAAGCCATTTTTGTAGCTCTTACATGGTTTAAAGTTTTAAGAAATGTAATATGGTTCCACCTAATATGATATGCACGTCCATTTACTTTTCCAAATACATGACCGTAATATATTCAGTGACTTTTTCACATATATCAGGATGTTTTGCTATCAACTTCTCTCCTCAGTGGGAACAAAATATCTGAAAATCAGCTTTTAAAAATTAAAACTGCCAAGGGATGTCAGATAAGTGGAGTAGAGGAGGTCTTGGGTGTGGTGTTACTCATTTTCCTAAAATGAAAAACGGTTTCCTTTAACTTGAAGAGGGAGCAACACGTTTGAAGTCTATAAATTACATAAACAAATGATAAGAAAACATATTGTGTGAAGAATATCTCCCACTAACAAAGCCTAATGGTTTCCTACAGTCGGAGACAGCCCAGCCTCTGGCTATGCAGGCACGTAGGCTAGAGGGTGCTGTAGTTCAGTCCTAATGTGTTGGTTCCTGTAGCCAGGATTTGGGGATAAAATTGCCTAGAATAGTTTTTGCACCATTAGAGGACCATGGGTGAATAGTTTGCCTATTGCAACCCCACTCCCTGAAGTACATTTTCTGCTAAAAAAAAAAAAAAAAAGGAAATTACTAAATCTTGGCTGTGTAACTAAAATAATATCTTTTCAAAGAAAATTCAGATTATAGAACTGAAAGAAACCATGGAGGGTCCATGGTTTTTAACAGGGAATCATATCAGTAATGCCATGGCATCTTAACTAATCGTTCAAAGGCAATAAAATGACTTTTTTCAAGTTTGAAACCAGATCTTTGGACACTGCAGCATTGGAAAGTGATCCTTCCTATTTTAGTTGTCCAGCTTTTCTGAATAACTGCTCAGTCACCTCTTCAAAAGACATTCCTTATTATTCTCTCCACAAAGTGTATCTAGAATCGCTATATCCTGGTCAACTCTGCTAACCCAAAAAGTACATTTCCTCACTCCCGGTCTCTGAATAAATTTATCCCTATACACAGTATAAATTTTGTCTATTCATGTATTGGTTTTATTTTGACCTTCCCTTGCCTCTCTGTAGTGCATTGGTGTTCCTGTTAGTTTCTAACTTAAAAGCATTCGGTTTTATGTTAAGCTGTTTGTTTCAATGGGAAAATATGTTCCTGTGCCAGATTAGAAAATGATGGTTGCGCATCCAAGCTAGACCACCAAAAACTATTTTATCTATAATTTACCTGAACCATGATGCCGATGCCCCTTTATCAATTACACCTCCATTCCATTGAATAAGTATTGACTACGCATGCATTGGAAGATTCTGTTGCATTCCTGTTGTGGGACACTAGCAAAAAAATTTCTCTTCACTTCAGTAGGAAGCATGACCACTGGCTGTAGAGTCAAAAAGGATTGCTGGGCATCAGTCTCAGTGTTCACTCGCTGTATTTGAAGTACCCCTGGTCCTCGGGAATATTCTTGTTTTGTGTTCAATAGACATCTATTCTGAAAAATAGTGTGTAGTGGATCTCAAACTAATGAAAGAATGAAAACATGGCAAAATTCAAGTGGGAGCAGTTAGTTCAGACAGTATTTTGTTTAGTAATTAAATGAGTGAGTCAAGGTAAGCCAGCCCACAAACTCAGCTACCCCAACTGTTTCCTTTTCTTTAAAGTTAGCAGCAGATATGTAGGGAGCATTAGGGCAACAGCAAAAGAGAAACCTAGGAGACTTCTCTAAATCTTGCCACTTCTCAAAATGGAAGTAAAAGAGTGTGGGGAGAAATTAAAAATGGAGAAGATAGAAAGTTTATCTGGGTGCCTTCGGTGAGAAGCAGGGTCAGTTCCTACAGCCTGGTTAGGATGTGGTTTGTTCTGGTTCGTTTGTAAATGATTATAGGAGGTTTTCCTAAAAGCAACAATGATGTTGCTGCTGTGTTATCAGTTTATATCACCTCATGAACGAGAACATACCTGGGCAAGATTAAAGACTCCAGGTCGCACTTACATTTCTAACCCTCTGCCAGCTGCCTCTCAAATTGCTTATAAGGTCACCAGCAATGAGGCGTGTAAGTGTGGATAGCTCTGTGAAAACCCACCATCACTAATGAAAACAAACTCCAGTGTCTGGTCCAGTGTCAATGAGTCAATCACATCCTATTTGTAGGGAAAAGACAGTAGTATTTATTGTGTGGACAGTGGTCCATTAACACACCTTTTTTTCAGAATATTAGTTTGTTTGCTTATAAGTGGACATATTCACTGCACAAAGACAAATGTTCTCACGCTGAACAGAAGGTAAACACTGTTCTCAGAGTTTTCTCTCTTTGATGAGCTTTGCTGTATGGGTGGAATATGGAGGGTGATGGGGAAATAGGAAGAATGATTATGGAATAAGTAGCAAATGTTTCCTGGTAGTTGGTTTACCTAAGATTAAATGCAATTACCTGTTCCTCTGACTCACTAAAAAGCTTCTCAGTCCAAGAGGCAAGGTCTGCACCTGGTATGTGAGGGAAGCCAAAGGGCTTTCTGATTACTTACCTGCCAGAATAGCCACATTAGCACAGACCATGGGAGTGGATTAATCCATCATCAACTGTAGTCATCTAAGAGAGAAAATTTCCCTAGAAAATAAATCCACCCTGTTGAGACTGAGGTGTTGTAATGGATGGTGAGTGCTCTAAAAAGGGAAAGAGTATTAACATTATAGGACTAGAGGATAGTTTCCTTAGTTATAAAAGCTTCTTGATCTAATAATTGGTTTATATTTTGGATTTTATCTGAAATAATATAAATATGGCTTGATGGTATAGTGGAAAAGTAATGATTGAAATAATAGACAGTAGCCATCTTTCCATAGAGTTGAGGGTTTGTCCTACTGTTTTGTAAACCTGGTCAACAATTTCCTGAACATTATCATTAAGAAAAAAGAAAGATACATGGCCATTTGACAAAGACAACTATATAAACAAAGTTCTGTCTTTCAATATAAGCAAGACTGATACAGCTGGAAATATATTCCCCTAAGTTAGGAATATATATATATATATATATAAAATGTGTGTAGGTGTGTATGCTGTGATATATGTTATATATGCTATATATGTAACTATGATGAAAGCTACATCATTCTTGGGATATTGTTAACCATTTAAGTCCAAATTCAGACTTGACCAAGTGAAGAGAAGCCATGAGCAATTATCTAGCACTCGGAAAAGACAGAGCTTGGCATTGCAAAATCTGGGATGGAGTCCCTGCCCAGTCCCTTGGGTTAGTCACTTAATCCCTCTAAGCTTCATTTTACTACATCAAATTAAGAATAATATGTTACTTCACAGGGTGTTTGGGCATTCAAATGCCATAATGGAAATGTATATACTTCATAAATTATAAAATACTCTACAAATGTCATTTTAAGACATTTAAAACATTTGAAAAGTAATATCTGAGACAACTTCCTGGCTGAGCAGGGCTTTCAGGAATTATTTAAATAGAAGAGTATCAGAAATTGAACTTGGCATAATTAAGTATGAGATAGTCACAATTCATGCTCACTTTCCAGGCCAATGTACTTACTCCAGGATCCCCATGCCCTCTGGCTGTGGAAGACCTACTCTGTGGACCTGGAAGTCAAGGGGAAATTTTTCAGGCTCTTGAATGACCAGGACTAGCTGGTTTCTTCACTCATTTTCTGTACTAGGCTCTGGAGATACAGAGAAGACTAATAGCCAAGGCACCTGCTCTTCTGGAGCTTAGAGTCTAGTAAGAGAGACACAACTTAGTCAAGTAATTACCCAAATACATAAAAAGAGTGTAAAGCCTTTAGGAGTTCAGGTGGCTCTGAAGCATATTAAATATGGACTTGATCTATTTTAGTTTTGTCAGAAAGCTTTCCTGAGGAAGTAACATTTGGCCTAAAACATGGTAGCAACAAGATGAACTTGGGGCAGGGTAGAGACGATGGTAGAGAGGGAACTGCTTTGGCAAAGACATTGAGACAAAAAGAACTGAAAGGAGGATGTGTTGAAGGAGCCTGAGATTGGCGGCAGTAGAAGACACAAGCAGGAGCCAGTCTTTATCTAAGAGCAGAGGAATGGCAAGATTACTTTTTTGAAATAGCACTGTGGAGTGAATTGGTGCGCTGGGAGGCAAAAGTGAAAAACAGTAAGTTTGATCAACATGGAAAGTTTGATTCAACAGAGAGCAGTTGTTAGCTCCAAAAGAGGTCTGGGCACCATCCCATATCTATGGATGTAAATTAAGAGAAAATGCTGATGAATAAGTCTTGAGGGGCTCCAACTTTTAACGCTTCAATAGAGAAGGATAAGTCTAAAAAGAAGAGGTAGGAAGGTAAGAGGGACGTTAAGAGCTGCAGGGGGGAAAATGCTGCTGAATGGTCAAGTAAGATGAAGACTGAAAAAAGGCTCATTGGGTTTAGTGACATGGAGGCCATTAAGTCATTAGCAAGAACTATATTGGAGGAGAGATGGGGACAAATGTCAGTCAAAGAGTGAGAAGAAATGGTTATGAAAATTGTAAGTAAAAGATTGTAGCAGCTGAGGGAGAAAGATAGGGAAATATTGGAAGACATTTTATCCACCCCTCAAATTGTGAGCCGGTCACTCAATTTATTAGTCTAGAATTTCTTTCTCCCTTAAATTTGGGGTGGTGTTAGTCCTTAGACAGTATTTGAAGAGGAGGATGGAGATTAGACTAATATATATATAGACTGTAAAATTTTAAAAATAAATAAGTAAACGGGTTATTCATTTCCTCACTACCCACTAACAGCAAGCGCCACGTCAGGATTTATGATTTCTAAAAGCGACTCTCAATGGTATGGTGCTGGAAGGAAAGGAAAAACAAAGATGTAATATTTCTCTACGTAAGTGTGGGGCTTCCCTCTCTTTCCAAGACTTCTTTTCCCAAACCATTATTTAAAGCCATGTCCTGTCCCCTCCTAGCATCTCTTATGGGTCCATTTCATCCATCTCTGTCTTCACTGGCTTGGAAACATCTCCTTTCTATATTAGGCCCTAGACAGGTATGGCCCCAGGGGTTTGGGGGATACCACTGCCTTCTCTATCCCAGTCATCATTCCTCATTCCTTGTCCTCTCACGGTAGACAGACTTCCACCGAGCACCCAGCCTTTGGTGTTATGCTGGCCTGTGCCGAGGTTGATAGAGATGAGATTCCAGCCCCACTTGCTAGTCTGTCAGTTCCTCTCTGCCACTCACTGATAATAAACCACATACCACAGTTGGCAATTGGCACTTGTCTTGCATGTCCTGCTGAGCCCAGCTCCCAGACAACATCTTATAGTTCCTGATACCTCTTCTTAGAAGTTTTCTTCTAGCTGAACCTAGATGTTGATGGGCAGTGTAGTATATTCTACAACTCAAATTATTTTTTTGAAAAGTAAATTTAGGGCTTCCCTGGTGGCGCAGTGGTTGAGAGTCCGCCTGCCGATGCAGGGGACACGGGTTCGTGCCCCGGTCCGGGAAGATCCCACATGCCACGGAGCAGCTGGGCCCATGAGCCATGGCTGCTGAGCCTGCGCGTCCAGAGCCCGTGCTCCGCAACGGGAGAGACCACAGCAGTGAAAGGCCCGCGTACCGCAAAAAAAAAAAAAAAAAGTCAATCCTAAAGGTTACATCATATATGAGTCCATTTACACAACATTTTTGAAATGACAAAATTTCGGAAATGCAGAGTGGATTAGTAGTTGCTAGGGGTTAGGGATGGGGGTGAGAGGTGTAGAAGGGAGAAAAGTGGGTATGGTATAAAAGGGCAACAGTATCTTATTCAGTATCTTGACTGTGGTAACAGATGCAGGAAAACCTACACATGATAAAATTGTATAGACTAAACACACACACGCACCCACACAAATAAGTACAAGTAAAACTGGGGACATCTCAGTAAGATCAGTGGATTGCATTAAGTCCATATCATGGTTATGATGATACACTAGAGTTTGCAAAATGTTACCATAAAGAGAAACTGGTATCCCTCTGTACCACTGCTTACAATAGCATGTGCATCTGTAACTATCTCAATTGAAAATTTCAAGTAAAAAAAGAAGGCAAAGCAAATTTTTTTACCACAGTCTTTATCACCATGAGTTTTTCTTTGCGAGGTACTCTAAGCAAAATGGTGATGAGCAGTGATCATTAGTAACCACATGCTTTGCCACACATGGGTTAAGACAGCTGTGTCAATAGGATAGCCTACCACATGAGCTATAGTTCAAGCACTTTTTTATTCAGACAGTCAATGGGTACTTTAGAGTCTGTTCAAATAACATCAGAAGCCGATTTACTATATGAAAACTACAACTATTAATTTTTCCCAAATCTTTTCTTTCATAATCCACTGCTATGAAAATGTAAGCATGAATCTCCACCTGGGCAGGAGTTTGCAAAAGGCTCTACAACTTGCCTAACAAAACTTTGACTTTGCTTCTTACCCACACAGTAGTTAGGTGAGGAACTCCTATCCATTTATAACCCAGAATCTTGTGATTTCAGGAGCAGGTTTGGTTTTGAATTCTCTCCTCTGTTCACCTTCTCACAAGCTCATCTGGGACACCTGAATCCTGAAAGGGTGGCTCACCGCCCCAGCTTCTCATCAGTTTAACACTGTAGCCGTCAGATCACATTTTTAAAAATCCATTACTAAGTTACTCTAACACAGACATACTTTCATAAGCCTATCTTAACATTTTACTTTCTATTTTAGAAAGGGTTATTATAAGAACTAGCCATATTAAGACTGTTTCTGCATTTCCTCAAACTATGAATTGAATGTGCTGTCTACCATATTATTAAATGTCTCCTATGTAATAATTCTTGCAATAAATTTCTCTCAGAGTATTGGTGAAAACAAAATGTCCCTTTGGGTACAAAGGTATAATTCCTGAGATTAGATCATGAGAAATATAGAATCTAACGTGATTTATTTTTGCCCTACCAAGAAACTCAGACCTAAGTTTTGCGCTCATTTACTATTTTTACCTAACTAGAGATATTTTCCTCTTCCTCATACCTGTTTACTTCAATATAACTTGTCTTAAAGGTTGTACTTATTTAAATTTTATCAAAGATTTCTGCCAACTTAAGTTCATTTAATTCTAACAGTTTAATAATAAAATCATTATACAACTACCTTAAGCATTATTTATTTTAATTCTTTTTACAAAAAGATAAACAATATACTCGAAGGAAATAGAACCAGCAAAAGGACACGTGCAGGATTACTTAATGTGTTTGTGTTTCCATTCATTTTAAAACTTAAGACTCAGGGATATTTACTTCCCTATTTGAACAACTTCGTAGATTCTCTTGATCTAAGAAAAATTGATTGCTTGTATCTAAACTCAAATTGCCAAGGATAACTCATATAGTAGACATTTAAAAAAAGAAAAAAAACCCACCCTGCCAGAGATTCCTCCTAATAGTTTCTGGTCCTAAATAAAAGAAATGACTCATGTAAATGTATTTTCTGCTTAGGTGTAAGCAAAATCAACAAAGGAGGAAAACTTATGATCACTAAAAGTCATTATATTAGTGAAAAACTGACTAGGATACAAAAGTCACCATTGAAGGAACCTCATTTCTGATCTGCCAGTTTGAAAACCAGAAGCTGGTGCCAAAGGACATCACACATATCCTGGCTTTATGTAGCCATCTTTTCTCTTACTCTCTACCAGGAGTCCAAGGATACGTTATAATTTTGTACTAGCTGGTCCAAGCTGGCAATCTCTTTTTCCCAATTTACCTCCATCTCTATTCCTTTCTTTTACATCAAAAGTGACTTGTACTGGAATTTCAGAGAAATCTGGATAGAAACCACTGAGACATGTGGCCTCCCAGCCTGATCCTTCCAGGGGCCATTTCATCTTGGGGCTCTCAGCTGTGGTTTTCTTTGGTTTCTTTTGACAGTAGTTCCCAAGGTCAGCAGTTCCATGTGGTTGATCACGGACACTTCTCTGGTTTACTACGGCCTTCCTTGATGATTGCTTTTGCAGGTGATAGTTCCAATCAATGATGATTATCCTGTTAAAAGTAGTGTCCCTCACTTTTGTACATGTCTACTATGACCCTATGTCTTAACTGAGGCTGACTTATTCATGCAAATACAAACAGTGCCCAACAAAGAGAACCCAAGCAACATTACTCTGCTCGTTGCAAAAATTCCAGACCTAGACCCCTTCACGCATGTGCTTTTAGCTCCTCTTCATCTTGTTCCTGGATTCTTAGATTCCTTCTTGACTTTTGGACCCATTAACTGTTTTTTTCTTGTTGTTGTTTTTTTTTTTTCTGACTTTGGCCCATAGCACTCTTTTTTACACACATGCTACAGACTAGCTCTCTGGATGCCTCTGACCCCTATGGTTAAATAGTAACTACCTTGTGTAGTGTCCTACAGGCCTGTCTCACTCTCCCTTTGACCCCCATTATGTGGCCTACTGTTCTTTCAGGGATTATATTCAAAGTCTCTTATGAATGCTAATTCCTATTCCTCTAGGGAAACTGCCCCTAGTAAAGGAGGGAGGACAATACTCAGATCTGCTTCATAGACTTTCTCCTGCTCTTTTTGGAACCAGAGCCTAAGCCCACTCTTGTTGCAAATGAGTCCTCAGAATATTTGAGAATGTCCACCTACGGGATGCTGTGCGGAGTCCATCACTTCCCTATATCCAATTCAGATATGAAGGTAACTTGACCAAACACCCAAATTCCTTTTCATTTTTCTTGCTCACCCAGGGCACTCATCCAGATTGGAGCACAGGAATATCCTTAGCTATTTCATAGTTCCCCAAGCTGGATCAATTTATTGAACTCTATTATTCAAAGTGGTCACCTCTTATACTGATAATTTTAACTATTCCACTTAGATGGTTCCAGTCACAATGCTCTCCTTTCAATTCCTCAAATACAGCAAACACATGGTAACAGGGCTTATTTGCCCTTACATGATCTAGCTTAGGCTCACTTCTCCATCCTCATCCTTTGCCACTTCCTTTCTCACTTCAGCCATGTTGAACTTGTTTCGGTTCCTTGAGTGCTCTTACAGGGATCTGAGATTCACGCTTATTTGTGATTTTGTCTGACACTAGTTAGCACCCAGCTTTTATTCATCCTTATAACAATACCACCTTAGCCCAAGTTTGGATCCTGTGGTCTATCTGTGTGCATGCGTGGTGGCGAGCTGCAGAGTATCATGATTTAATGGGAGTTAAAATTACATTTGTTTAGCATTTTCTAAGTGTTTTCTGGTTACACCTGTTTACTTGATGGTCTCTACCATTAGACAGCAAACTTTGTGAGGTAAGAGGCTGTTACAACATGGTAGATGGTCAATTCATATTTGTTGAAGGAATGAACTATCAAACTATAATTTTCCAATAAATCTCTTCAATGAAGTGTCACACTTCCACTCAGATTGGTTATACTAGTTATATTCACGCTCTTGTGAACATGGAAATCCTACCCTGCTGGTGTTGCCTGACCCCATCTCCCTACATCACTCTTACAGCTGGGTTTTAGCTGTTTCGACAGTGAGAAGTAAAATGGGGCTGCCTTGGTTTTATTAGTAAATTAATTTCCTGAAATGAGAAAAAAAAGCTCAGACAGACGATACACCACCATGTTCACAGACAGAGCATGCAATGTTCAACGAAAGGTACTTGAAAAGCCATTTCATTCTTTATTCTTATGTATGAAAATGCTGACTATGACAGTTTGTAGTCCAAAACACAGAAACCTCAAAGTTGGCAGAGAATGTTATCTGGAAGGCAATGTCTGACCAAATTCTGAATTATTATCTCATTCCCAAGGAATGTCCTCCCTAACAGTAACTTTTGCTATGATTCTACCATAAGCTTCAAATTGACCAAATTTTCATAAACAGACTAAATTTTCTTCATAGGGCAACTTTAAAAGCAATGGTTTTGAGAGTAAGTGGAAATGGCACTATTAAAAGGATCTGAATAGTTTTTCCTCTGACCAAAGCCATCCCCATTTTTCCTGAAATCACCAACCATGCTATGCTTTGCTTTTTTGCTCTCATTGAAATGTGTTTATGTATCTTACTAAAATAGAAACACTGTAATCAGTTCCTTTGAAAAGGAAGTAAACACTAGCCCTTCCTTTACAAGAGGAGGTTCGTTCATAGGAACAAGTACCAGGAGTAAGTCCTGACCAAACTACAGGGAGCACTGACTTATTTTTTTTAAATCAGATTTTTATATGAGAATAGGTTTCAACTATTCCAGAAGGTTCAATACCTGTTGAAGAGTAAAATACTAATTTTTTCTCCAAGTTTTTTCTTGAGTTTATTACATCTAATTAATAGATTCCTCTAATCAAACATTTGAAGAGATACCATTTTATTCTTCAACCTTTTAAGAATGAAAGAAATAATAATCATTTTAACCTCTAACTTCAAAAATCTAGATTACCTTTCAAATAGTTTTATCATTAATCAAGGCAACTGCCGAAGCAAGTACTTTAATCCTATTCAACATCTTCAACTATTCAAAGATTGTCCTGAGACCTGAGATCAAAACAGATCCTAAAACTCTCAGGCCAGTTCTAAGATCCTGGAACATGCCTACCTCAAGGGCCAGTATAGTGAAATGGGTTGTGGGGTGGGGGGATGGTTTGGTAAAGTAGCAAGATCAGTCCTGTGGGAACAAGATACAGAAAAGAGAAGTGTTGATTGTAAGGAGGAAGAAAACAGGCAGATTCTAGTCTTGAGTTGAGCCATAGATTTCTTTTATAACTGAGGTAACATTGGTTTATACCATTATATAAGTTTCAAGTGAACAACATTATATTTCTACTTCTGTAAACACTACAGCATATTCACCACAAAAAATTTAGTTTCCATCCATCACCATACAGTTGACCCCCTTTACTCCTTTTGCCCTCTCCCCTGCCCCTTCCCCTCTGGTAACCATTACTCTGTTCTCAGTATCTACGTGTTTCTTTGGCTTGGCTTTCCTCATTTATTTTGTTGTTCGTTTGTTTGTTATATTCCACATATGAATGAAATCATATGATATTTGTCTTTCTCTGACTTATTTCATTTATCATAATATTTTCAAGGTCCATCCATGTTGTCACAAGTGGCAAGATTTCTTTTTTTTTATGGCCACTGGTATTCCATTGTATATATATTCCACTATTCTTTATCCTATCATCTATTGATGGGCATTTAGGTTTTTTCCATATCTCAGCTATTGTAAAAGAATGCTGTAATGAACATAGGGTGCATATCTCTTTTCAAATTAGCATTTTTGTATTCTTTGGATAAATACCCAGAAGTGGAATAGCTGGATCATATGGTAGTTCTGTTCTTAATTTTTTGAGGAATCTCCACACTGCTTTCCACAGAAGCTACAGACTATCTTAAGATATTAACCCAGAGAGAGATGTCTGGGATAGGTACCTCATCAGCCTTCCTGAGTTGTTACTGCAATTTGGCCAAGGAAGGCAAGCCCCAGTCATGGGTTGTTCTGCTAATTGCTTTGAGTAAAATGATCTCCTTTCTTACCTGTTGCACATGTCTCTCATGTGTATTATCTAGTTTTGTAGCTATTTTTTTAAGCTTCTTGAGGCAAGCATTTGTGTCTTATAATAGTCTGCACCACCATGCATCTGTGCCTGGCACAGAGCAATATGCAAAAATAAGATTTTTTAAATCAATGAATAAACTAATTTTTATAATACTTGAGGTTCAATGTAACAAATCACAGAGAAAAGCATATCTTCAACATAGTTCAATCTGTACTGCTTATATTATGGACAATATACAATCTGTTACTTGATTAATATTTCTAAATGCATACATTTAAGGAAAACCCTAATTCACCAGCAGAAAATGCAAGGCAATGTATTCTCATTTGGAGTGTGCTGTTATTTAAGTGGAACAATACTCAGCATTTTTAATTGCTTAGTTTGGGACCAGTTCTGCTTTCTCATCTTTGCTAATCTTCATGTTTGTCACAGGCATAGTCATACTCTATATTTATTCCACAATATTAGTTCATCTCTAAGCAAAATGTGGTGCTTCCCCTCTTTTACATCTTCTATTCCAGCTTCCTCCACAACACATCTGTGCCAGGCACAGATGCATGGTGGTGCAGACTATTATAAGACATAAATGCTTGCCTCAAGAAACTTAAAAAGATAGCTACATCACTAGATAATACACAAGGTGTCTTTCACCTTCAACTTGTTCAACAAAATATTTATTAGTAATAAAAAATAATATTCATTGATCTTTATTATCCCTAGAACATGACAAGAAATGTTATACTATTTAACCTATAGAAGCATTTTACTGATGAAAAAAGCCTGGAAGTTCAGTAGATTATATAAATTGTCTACAGTCATATAAATGTCAAAGCTACTGTCACTAATACCTATATGGAGCTAAAAAGAGGGGTCAATGTAGGAGAAATAGATTTGATATTGGCAGTTGATAGCACAGTGGTAATTGTTGACAGGGTGGGAATGCATGAAATGACTACCTCAGAGAGAGAACATGAATGTGAATAAACAATTCCAAATTAATCCTGGGTGAACATTTAAGTGTCAGGATGAAGAAACAGGAAAGTGAAAGAAACTGAGAAAGAGCAGTAAAATAGGTGAGAAGAGAACTAAGAACCGGTAACACTGTAGAAATCAAGAAGAAAAAATGACCAATAGTGTTGCTGCTACAAAGAAGTCAAGGAAGGTGAAGACTGAAAACAGGTTCTTGATTTGTCAATTATAAAGTTATTAGCAATCCTAACCAGCATATTTTCTGAGGAGTTGTGGAGATAGAAGTCAATTTGCAAAGAGAGATCAGGAAGACAGAGAGAGCAAGTATAGACAAATCTTATACACATTTTGGTGTCAAAAGGAAGAAGATAAAGCAGTAAAGTTGGCCCTCCATATGTGTGAGTTCCTCATCTGTAGATTCAACCAAACTTGGATAGAATGTATTGGAAAAAAATTCCAGAAAGTTCCAAAAAGTAAAACTTCAAACTTTCCACACACAGTGACTATTTACATAGCATTTACATTGTATTAGGTATTATAAGTAGTCCAGAGGTGATTTAAAGTATACAGGAGGCTGTGCATAGGTTATACGTTACATAAGAACTTGAGCATCTGTGGATCTGGCCGTCTGAGGGCGTCCTGGAGCCAACGTCCCCACAGATACCAAGGGATGACTGTAGTTTGAGGCAAAGTCAGAATCAAGGGGAAATGCTTTTAGTCCTTTCTGGCTCTCTTTTTAAGAGGGAGGAGACAACATGTAGAATGTGAAGCCACCAATAACTGATAGAACAAAGTCCTAAAAGGGAGGGAAAGGATTCCCTTAGGGAGACAGAATGAGAGGAGGGAGTGGTGGGTGAAGTTATTCATGCTGGAAGGATAGGAAAGGGGAATAAATGGGCTTTATTGTATCCATGACTTAAGAGATAAAGTGCTAACACCTAGAATGAGAAGATGAGTAGGATAAAGAGTTGCAGAAAATTTGAAAATATTTGGGACCATCCCAGGGAGGAAAAAGAAAGGCAACTTTAAAAAAAGAAAGAAAGAAAAGAACTATCTGGAAGCACTAAGTGCTCAGAGGGAGGGTAGACTCACCATAAATTCAATTTTCCCAACAGAACTCAGGTCAGCAAGTTTCCTGCCCACCAAGGCTCTTAAAAACAATCACTTTTTCCAGTAAAATGAAGCTGCAGACGGGAAACCAGATTAGCCAGATTGTGGGGTGGTACTCTCTGAAATAAACTACACTCAGGAAAGAGCAAGAGTTTCAAAACCAAACTGTGAGACAAAGTAAAGGCTTCTTTTTATCTTTACCCTCTCCACCCTCCAGTTACTACTTCTCCCAGAGGATATACATCCTTCACTTTCCTTTTCTTTCCCCTTACCTATTTTTCTCAAACCCAACCCAAACTGTGCCATCTATTAAAATCAAAACTGAAAAATGCATATGTGTTATTTTTGAATCCAAACATCACATGATTGGAGAACATTTCATTTGTATTTCACATTGTCTCAGGTCAATGTGCCAGGTTCTTAAGCCTGTCACAAGTCTCAGAGATCATTCCTGAGAACTGCAAAACAAAGAATCCTGTGACAGAAATGCTGACAACGTGGAAGGACTTTGTGATTTGCTGAGTTACTAATCATAACTTACAATTTTCAACATTTTCTTTTGGAATTAAAATTCCATATCCTAACATGCCCATCTCTCTATATATGGATTAAAAATCATTTAAAATCAACTTCCATATATGAATGAAATGGTAAACTATGTTTTCAAGTACCTCTCCCCCCACCATACACATTCAACTTTTAAAATGATCAATTTCTCATTAATTCAATCTTTTCTCTTACTGAAAATTTGCAGTAATTTAGAAATGGGCTAATTGTAAGTTTTCCTTTTGCACATCTTTCAAGAAGCAAATAAATAAACACAATTTCAAGGGTAATTTTTACTTGAAAAATTTTTACAAGTAAAAATTTTTACTTGAAAAAGGGTAATTTTTACTTCAATTATGTTGACATTTGGAGTGAATATATGCTGATGGAAACATTTCTATGGTGAGGCAAATCAATGCCATAGTGTCTAACTATAGATTTGCTGATCATTCTTCTGTATTCTTTAGAAAGGACCGCTACTAGAATGCATGTTAACCTAGATCCAGGTCCTGTCTCTATTTGATAGTACAGATGACCCTTGAGCAACAAGAATTTGAACTGCAAGTGTCTACATATATGCGGATTGTTTTCAACAGTAAACACTACAGTACTACATGATCCATGGTTGGTAGTATCCACAGATGCCAAACCATTGATATGGATGAACCGCCTATACAGAAGACCGACTATAAGTTATACCTGGATTTTCTATTTTTTAAGGTATTTTTAAATTTTTTGTTTTATTTTATTTTTTAAAATTTATTTATCTTTGGCTGCGTTGGGTCTTCGTTGCTGTGTGCGGACTTTCTCTAGTTGCACTGAGTGGAGGCTACTCTTCGTTGCGGTGCGTGGGCTTCTCATTGCAGTGGTTTCTCTTGTTGTGGAGCATGGCCTGTAGGCGCATGGGCTCAGTAGTTGTGGTTCACGGGTCTAGTTGCTCCGTGGCATGTGGGATCTTCCCAGACCAGGGCTCAAACCGGTGTCCCCTGCATTAGCAGGCAGATTCTCAACCACTGCGCCACCAGGGAAGCCCTAATTACTTAGTGTTTTAATTTAATCTTATGTTTATTTTACTTCTACCTTTTAAAGTATATGTTATTTTTATTCCTAGGAAATTCCTTAAAATAAAGCATTTATTTCACCAGTGTCAGTCTATAATGCTTCTTTAATGTCAGATCAGAGGTAGTGTTTCAAAAGGAACAGTTCTCAAAAGCCACGACAGTTCCTGCCACGTAGCTGAGTTAAAATGAAGACTCTCCACCAGGCAAAATTTTTAAAGCCTAGTCTGAGATATTTTCTGTACTTAAAAGTAAGAAACTATATCGGCTTTAAAAAACAACAAAAACAACTTTATTATTTACATTTTGCATTAATTAAGACAGGGTACCTGTTATTTATTGACATATATAATTGTTTAATGGAATTTTACTATACGTTGAACTTATTTGAAACAACCTAACTTTCTCTTCTGTCTATTTCAGAGTAATTGCCTAACAATGACCTCTCTAAATTTGTAATTTCTGGAATCTGCACTAATTCAGTTCATCTCTGATAAAATGTTCCGATGCTTAGAATTCTCTCAGTCATTCTACAAACTTATTTATGTTGCAAATGTATATTGAGGACGTGCTATCTCTAACCAGGTGCTGTGCTGGATGTGATAATCCAGAACATTGGCATTCTGTTCTGAAGGAACTGACATCTGGGTGAAGGATCCAGTCACGGACGAGAACCTGCATGAAGCAAGATAACTTTAAAAAAGGAATACGCGGTATGCGACGGTGAAGGGAGCACCTATCACAACCTGGTGAGGTCAGTGTACCAGGCTGTTTTACAGGGAAGGTGTTGCTGAGCTGAGCCCTAAAGGAAAAGGCTTTGAAGATCACTCACTTGTGCAAGGGAGGCCTGCCAGTGCAGGCAAAGGCCTGGAAACGTGATCTGCTGACAGCTATGAGGGTGTGTTAGAGAGTCTATATTGCTAGACTTTCAAGTGCATAGGCGAAGAAGAGGGGCTCATTCTCCCTGACTTTATAGTGATCGGAAGATTAGACTTTAGTCCTAAATTCAAATTGCTTCAACCTTAAAAATGTTTGTATCTAAGAGTTTGACTGAAGTCACAGTTCTTTTGTTCTTGAATGCAAGATGTTCTAGAAACGGTCTCTAACCAGGTCTTTCACTTTGGGACAGGAAATGTTCAAAGAGCAAAACTGTAAACCATGGAGTGCTTCTGAGGAGGAATGTTGTTAATGCACCAGCGGAAGCCAAGGCTCAGCGAGCTTGTGGGTTGAGGGAGAAGGAGATGGGGTTCAGGACCCTGGGTTCTGGCTTGTATGGCTCCAGACTGGAGTGACTGGGGAGGGCTGTCCCAGAAGTGTTTCCTAGTCATGAAGTAAAGTCATATGAGAGGCTGTCTCCTTCCCAACTGTTTCACTTTTAACCCAACACAACAAATAGAAAGCAGATTTCCCAGACACTACAGAAGAAGATAAACAGCCTGAGGAAAACTGGACTTCTGCAAATCAGCATAGACTAGCTCTCAAATACTTTACATGAATAACAAATTAAAACAGCAGCCAAGCAGGACAAGGCAGATGGGGGACTGGGTGGAAAACAGAAGCCAGGGCCGAAGATAAGTACCTGATAAAACCATTCTTTTCAAAGAATGCCAAGAACTCAGATTTGAAGATTAGCCTTGTCAACTTTTAAGTCTCTGATTCCTCTCAAGAAAAGATGTGATGAATAGATGAGTAAATTATAACGAGTTTTTTAGTAGTTGTTTATAAGTTACTTAAAAGCAGTTCTTTTATATATACACTACCAAACGTAAGGTAGATAGCTAGTGGGAAGCAGCCGCATAGCACAGGGAGATCAGCTCGGTGCTTTGTGACCGCCTGGAGGGGTGGGATAGGGAGGGTGGGAGGGAGGGAGACTGCAAGAGGGAAGAGATATGGGAACATATGTATATATATAACTGATTCATTTTGTTGTAAAGCAGAAACTAACAAACCATTGTAAAGCAATTATACTCCAATAAAGATGTTAAAAAAAAAGCAGTTCTTTTAAGCCTCTTAAATGTTTCAGTATACTATTAATTTACGTTATATAGAAGATGACTGACTTAGCAAATGCACACACTGGTCCAGCCAATTATCACAGACCTCAAAGTAGTAGAGTCAAAACCAATGAGGCTATCCTGATGCATGTTAGCCCACACTGTTAATTTAGCATTTGAAGCTAGATTTAAAAGCAAAAACCTATTACCCTTCATATGAGGCTCCATCAGTTATTAATTAAAGATTATGCATTCTGCTTTTCCCTGGTGTGATTCTGTCGTGTTCGACTGTTCCCTGGAACAGTGGTCTTTTATCTCCATCCACCTTCTCTCCCACCTAAGTGTGTGCCACCAACCCATGGAAGATTTGATGGAAATGGACATGAGCCCCCTGAGGACCCAGAACTATCTTTTCAGTTGTGAACTAAAGGCCGACAAAGATTATCACTGTAAGGTGGATAATGATGAAAATGAGCACCAGTTATCTTCAAGAACGGTCAGTTTAGGGGCTGGTGCAAAGGATGAATTGCACATTGTCAAAGCAGAGGAGATGAATTATGAAGGCAGCCCAATTAAAGTAACACTGGCAACTTTGAAAATGTCTGTGTAGCCAACGGTTTCCCTTGGGGGCTTTGAAATAACACCACCTGTGGTCTTATGATTGAAGTGTGGTTCAGGGCCTGTGTGTATTAGTAGACAGCACTTAGTAGCTGTGGAGGAAGATGCAGAGTCAGAAGATGAAGAGGAGGAGGATGTGAAACTCCTAAGTATACCTAGAAAGCGTTCTGCCTCTGGAAGTGGTAGCAAGTTTCCTCAGAAAAAAGTAAAACTTGCTGCTGATGAAGATGAAGATAATGATGAAGATGACGATGATGATGATGACTTTAATGATGAGGAAGCTGAAGAAAAAGCTCCAGTAAAGAGGTCTGTACGAGATACTCCAGCCAAAAATGCACAAAAATCAAACCAGAATGGAAAAGACTCAAAACCATCAACACCAAGATCAAAAGGTCAAGAATCCTTCAAAAATCAGGAAAAAACTCCTAAAACACCAAAAGGACCTAGCTCTGTAGAAGACATTAAAGCAAAAACGCAAGCAAGTATAGAAAAAGGTGGTTCCCTTCCTAAAGCGGAAGCCAAATTCAGCAATTATGTGAAGAATTGTTTCCAGATGACTGACCAGGAGGCTACTCAAGATCTCTGGCAGTGGAGTAAGTTTCTTTAAGAAAATAGTTTAAACAGTTTGTTAAAATTTTCCATCTTATTTCATTTCTGTAACAGTTGATACCTGGCTGTCCTTTTTATAATGCAGAGTGAGAACTTCTCCTACCGTGTCTGATAAATGTTGTCCAGGTTCCATTGCCAAGAACGTGTTGTCCAAAATGTCTGTTTAGTTTTTAAAGATGGAACTCCACCCTTTGCTTGGTTTTAAGTATGTATGGAATGTTATGATAGGACATAGTAGTAGTGGTGGTCAGACAAATGGAAATGGTGGGGAAACAAAAATATACACATGAAATAAACTCAGTATTAAAAAAAGATTATGCATTCTTATACATTAAATACATATACACAAAGGCCTCTTTTTTTAAAAAAATAAATTTATTTTTTTATTTATTTTGGCTGTGTTGGGTCTTCGTTGCTGTGCATGGGCTTTCTCTAGTTGCGGCGAGCGGGGGCGACTCTTTGTTGTGGTGCGCAGGCTTCTCATTGCGGTGGTTTCTCTTGTTGCGAGCACAGGCTCTAGGCACGCGGGCTTCAGTAGCTGTGGCATGTGGGCTCAGTAGTTGTGCCACACGGGCCCTAGAGCGCAGGCTCAGTAGTTGTGGTGCATGGGCATAGCTGCTCCGCAGCATGTGGGATCTTCCTGGACCAGGGCTTGAACCCGTGTCCCCTGCACTGGCAGGCAGATTCTTAACCACTGCACCACCAGGGAAGTCCACAAAGGCCTCTTTTTAAGACAAAAAAAACCCAGTTATAAATAGACTGCAAAGCATGATGAACCTCCCTAGCCAATTGGCAGGGTGCTCCCTGTTGCAAAAACATCCCAGCAGAGGAGTCTGTCATCTGTTATGAGGCATCCAAGGATCTGAGTGCTTGGGAGGCAGAGTTCCTCTCTAGCTCTGGGAAGCCCAACTCTGGCTGGGGGCTAAATCAAGAATTACTGTGAAGCTCTTGAAACCTACAGATACAAAAAAAAAAAAACCAAACCTCTCAGATATTTTATATTCAAAGTTTTGGGGGGGCTTCCCTGGTGGCACAGTGGTTGAGAGTCCGCCTGCCGATGCAGGGGACACGGGTTCGTGCCCCGGTCCAGGAGGATCCCACATGCCGCGGAGCGGCTGGGCCCGTGAGCCATGGCCGCTGGGCCTGCGGGTCTGGAGCTTGTGCTCCGCAACGGGAGAGGCCACGGCAGTGAGAGGCCCGCGTACCGCTAGCTAAATAAATAAATAAATGAATGAATGAATGAATGAATGAATGAATGAATAAATAGAATCCGCCTGCCAATGCAGGGAACACGGGTTCAATTCCTGGTCCAGGAAGATCCCACATGTGCGGAGCAACTAAGCCCATGCGCCACAACTACTGAGTGCACTCTAGAGCCCGCAAGCCACAACTACTGAGCCCACGTGCCGCAACTACTGAAGCCTGCATGCCTAGAGCCCTTGCTCTGCAACAAGAGAGGCCACCGCAATGAGAAGCCCATGCACCACAACGAAGAGTAGCCCCCGCTCGCTCCAACTAGAGAAAGCCCGCGCGCAGCAAGGAAGACCAAACACAGCCAATAAATAAATTTATTACAAAAAAAAAAAGTTTTCGGGCTTCCCTGGTGGCGCAATGGTTGAGAGTCCGCCTGCCGATGCAGGGGACGCGGGTTCGTGCCCCGGTCCAGGAAGATCCCACATGCCGCGGAGCAGCTAGGCCCGTGAGCCATGGCCGCTGAGCCTGCGCGTCCGGAGCCTGTGCTCCGCAACGGGAGAGGCCACAACAGTGAGAGGCCCACGTACCGCAAAAAAAAAAAAAAGTTTTGGGGGACTTACTTGGTCACCACAATGAGAAGCCCGTGCACCACAATGACGAGTAGCCCCCGCTCGCCACAACTAGAGAAAGCCTGCGTGCAGCAACGAAGACCCAACGCAGCCAAAAATAAATAAATAAATTTATTAAAAAAAAAACCAAGAAGAACATTTTCCTTAGAGATAAAAATGGCAGACACCCCTAACATCTAAATAACAAGTAAGGCCCAACATCAGTGAGGCTGCCAGCACAGAAATAATAAAAACAGTTAACATCCAAAAAGGTCTCTTTCCTACCAAAGTTTTAAAAAGTCTCCCTTAAACAATGAGTTAGAGGAAATATAAAAATAAAAAAATAAAAAGTTTTGGGTAGAGTTCTAGAGACAGCAGACTCAAAACATAGGTGAGGCTCCAACAAAGCCTGATGGTAGGGCAGATCAGTACACCTTGCTGCTGATTTAAAAGCCTAATCTACAGTACTGCCTCAAAATTAAGAATTAATGCACTAATACAAACCTAAATTTGTAAAATTATTGTTGAACTCTGCTTCCTAAGAAAGACCTTTCAGGATTCTTTGACTTGCTTAGTTCTTAAGGGCAGTATTAAATGGGATACTATCTTTGTCTAATGTAAATATGGTCACCATCTTATAATCAGGAGACATGAAGTCAGAGAGGTAAGGAATTTTCCTTATACCACACTGCAGAAAAATGAGTTTGTAATAGAATTCAAATATTTTCAACCAGTAACTAGAAATGACAACAGTCATATAGCCAACTTTCTATTATCATGATTTTTAATTCTTTCCATGACTTTTTGTGTTTCTTTGATTCTCCAACCTATAATGTAGGTACTACTGACATTTACCATTTTACATGTGAGGAAACAAGCACAGAGTAGCTGCATAACTGCTCCAGTATCACACACAGCTGGTAAATATGGAGGCAGGAGGGAAATTCATAGTCCATGCTCTTAACCACCCTACTGTTCACCCTTTATGTCTCTACCTACTTCCCCAAATAACAGTTTGTGGGTATTTTGTCTATCAGACACCATGAATGAACTCACCATAGAGTAAGTCCTCCATCTAGACTCAAAGGCAAAACGAAACCACAAGGGTGTCTTTTGGTCTAACAATCTGTGACCCAGGATCTGCTGAGAGGAGGCACCCCACTTGCAATTCCTGCCACAGTCTCTGTGGTTCAGGGCCTCGACCCTCCCTAATCCCACCAGCATTCACATTAGTTGTCATCAAGCATTCTCTCCATGTACAACATTGTTTGTTTTATAGAAACATAAAAACACGTTTCAACCACCCATCTGTTGCTTAAATCTCCTCTATGATACACTGGCCAAGTGGTCCGGAAATTTGAAACTTCCCATGGTAGCACATTCCATCCTGGTTGGCTTTCACTAAGAAACGATTTCCTCACGTTGAGAAAAAAAAAATCTGTAGCTTCCTTTTATTTTTTCCAATTATAACTATTAGATCTAATCTGTTTGTTTGTTTTTATTTTGAGAATTTAATAAACATTACAGGTCCTACCCCCAGAAAAAATGTAGTCTGTAGCCATGCACAAAAGCTGACAAGCAGACCTCCTAAGGCATATAATGGTCCGTGGGCCTTAAGTTTAGAAACCCTCTTCGATAATAACCCTTCAAATGCTGTACGGGGGAGAGCGCTCTTCCTCTCTGTACTGTGCACCGGGTCCAAGAAGAGACTTGTGTTCTTTTCCCCCCACTGAATTGCATCTGCTTATATTTTGGTCACTCATTTCAGCCCATGGAGACCTTTCTGAACCCTGGTCCTGTGATCTAATCAATTCACTATCCCTCCTTCATAGGCTTCCTATGACACACAAAGAAGTGTGCAATTTAACAAACAGAATATAATCATATGCAGTTAAGTTTGTCACCCCGGAGACCTGCTTCTGTTCCGATTTCTTCATCAGAACCAATTAATTCAGGAATTAGACGAACCAACTCAGAGGATACGAAAACACATGAGAGCCACATGATTGAAGGTCTAGGTACTGACTGCAAAACTTCCTTTTACAGTTTAGCATGTGACCTCAGGACACCCAAGTATTTTCCCAGGCCTAAAGCAGCCCTGCAACTGTAGTCTTCCTAAATAAAACAGAGTGGCTGCCCAGGGGCTAACTCTTTGGCGTGAAGGATTCTCATGGCCCGCAAGCTTACAAATGCCATGGTGGGTAGTAGGGGTTTTTTAATGATTTAATTTACTTGTTTTTAAATGAATTTTTTCATGCTTCAAGAGTAGCTTCTAGTGTTCTAGCATTTTGTGGACAACTTCACATTGATCCTGTCCAAGTACTTTGTAGATTTTATAAATTAACTCATAACACTTCTAGTGTTTGTCATTTCATAACTAAGAGTTTTAATATAGCCAGCATTGTGGAAGAAGATTGAAAAAAGATTTGAGTCAGAGGACCCCACTCTGTCATTAACTAACCAAGTGATCACAAGCAGTTCTTCTCTCCTTTCTGGGCCTCTTATTTCTCATGTGTAAAAGGAGGGAGCTGGGTTACTTCTTCTGTAACGTCTCCTCCAGTTTTCAATATCGTTTTATTCTAATTTTGTTAAATTAGATGGATGCCCTGAAGCATCAGAACTAATACAAATAGCAGTATCTGGATTCCTTTCTGTGCTTTAAACTTCAAGGCTGAAAATATGATTTTAATACACAAGGGCTATCACAAAACATCCTTTCACTATATTAGTGACGCATGGTAGGTCACAGGACACAATCTCTCTATTCCAATGATTCCTAAACTTTGGAAACACCTAGGGAATTTTAAAAATTGATAATGCCTAGATCCTACCCCCAAATGTTCCAATTTAATTGGGAAAGAGTGAGACCACCTGGACCAGCAGAATTATAAAACCTTCTCCAGTTTAGAACCACTGCTCCAGTCCATAGTTTTCAATTCTGAATGCTTACAGGAATCACCTGATAACTTTTCAAAGCCTGCCAATGCCTAGATCCACTCCCAGATTCTGATTCAATTGGCCTGTGGGACCAGGGCATTGACATGTTTTTAAACTCTGCAGGTGACTGTAATATGTAGACAGGGTTGGGAGCTACTCCTCTAAACTCTACTTCACAAGTTCCTTCTAGTTGATCGTCCTCACATGCTACTCCACCTCACACTGGCTATTCATCGAATGAAAAAATTTTGGACCTGGTTACAAGTTACAGCACCACCTCCACTATATCAACCTGGTGTCATAACTTCCTGCTTTTTCTCTAGGACCATAACATCTTATCTTGTCAGTTAACCAGTGCTCCCTGTTATGTGACTTGAATTGCCCAGCTATGAGCTCTCAAATGCTTCTTTCAGATTGTAGTACCACTTCTTTCTATCAATTTCTGTCTGCTTTATGCATCAGTTTTCCCTAGTACCTTGAATGCCTTTGCCCACTATTCCAAACTTCCTCTGCATCCTGGATTATTCTGATAAAATTTCTCCTATGATCCCAACCAACTACGATTAAATGGAGTCTAAAGGACATACCCAACTGAAAAAAAATCTGCCTATTTTCACCAACAGCTAACCAATGCTAGGCACATATAGCAAAGGGATTGGACACACACACACACACACACACACACACACTTTCTAAAACTGTAACACTTTCTTCCATTCAACACTGGCTTCAGTTCTGGACAGGTACCTTAAGAAACACAAGAATCAATCTTGGAAAAGTGCAAAGATGAGAACTGTACATTCTCAAGGGAATTAAGAAGTTACCAAAAGAAGGTGTAAGCAAAAATTAGACCCTCAGTCTAGAAAAATGAAAGCTGACAGTGAATCATTTTTAAATCGTGACTAAAATAATATTATTTTCTCAAATATGGAACATAGAAGCTGAAAGAACAACTTTCTAGGAAAAATAAAAGATAATACTGCATAGTAAGTATAAAACAAAATTATAAGGAGCTTATACAGGTTAAAGATAAATAGGTTCTTTGACGGCTTAGATAAACTTGATAAATGAGATAAAATGGGTTTTTCAGAAAGAAAAATTACTTAACATTTGGGGGGGAACTTTATCAGTTTTTAAAGTACTTTCATACACACACATGTTTTTATTCAAGTCTTAAAAAAATCAGAAGTTAGAGCTGTTCTGAGAACATTCTGAACATTTTGAGGCCAGTATTACAAAGGTATCCAACATCTTCCACAAAAGCTCCTTTGAGATGCTGTCTGATACTGGGCTGGCCAGATATTCGCTCTAGAGGCATTTCTATTCTTTATGACCAGAGGTGGATTTACCATGAATCTAATGAAGCTTTAAGCTTTAATCACTTCTCTTGCAAGGGTTTTTTCCCAGTCTTAATTGGAGCCCTGACAGTAGGTTCCCATGGTTGTATGTTTTTGTCAAATAGCAAAAGTAAGTTGTTATCATCTGTTGTGACTTTTTTTCTTCATTCTGAATATTTATTTTCGAACATACTCTGTATTGGAAACTTTATATTCTTTTTCTTAAATATGGAATGTGGTGCCCCTCCTGCTTATGAGCTATTATTACTAAGTCATAGCATCCTGGTACCCACTGCAAGATCATAAATATCCTCCTCTTTGTCTTTTAACCTTCCTTCTCCATCAACCCTCAGCCTTTGAGTTTCAGCTGTTCCTTGCTCTCTCCTCGGTCATATTTCTCCTTTCTGATGACCGTCTCCTCACAGGGAATGTCTTCCCAAGGAAGACTCAGAGTATCAGGTAAAGCTTTCCAGTTATTCCCTTTCTCTTCCCTGGACCAGCTCTCCTCCTTTTCCTCAACCTTGGAGAAGGTTCTCAGTCTGAGAGAACTCAGTTTCTACTTGGAACTCTGTCTGCTGTGTCCTCCCAGCTTTGCCCTTTCATTTCAGTCACTCGCCCTTCTCCTGTTCCTCAGAACCTTTCTTGCTGCCTTTGCCCACACTCAGCACCTTCAGCAGTTATGGTCTCCTTTAGTGGTTTCTCTCTTCTAAATTTCCATTCCTTCCCCAAAAGTAAAAAATACACTAAAGACTGAAAATGTCTTTTATCTTGAGTTGTTTTGGCACAAGTGTCCCAGAAGGAAGGGAGAGAGAAGATGTGTGGCAGTTACTCCTGGGCCAAACTTGGGAGCAGTGCTTTCCCCTGCTGTGGATAAGTTGCCAAAATAGACACTGGGAAATGAAAAAAAAAAAAATTTTTTTTCCTTCCATGAAGTGTGGTTTCCCGCACCTGGAGCCTGAGCGAGGCAGAAAGTGTGGGGATGTGCGTCACCTGAGGTATCCATTTACACACGTGCACACAACCATAGAACATGGGTCAGAAGTGTTAGGACTGACTTCAGGAGCTCAGCTACGAAATAAAGATTCCACTGTGTCTACCCTAAACTACCCACCCAATATAGAAAAAGGGAAATTTTTATTTTACGAAGATTTTAATAATGCAGGATTCAGCTCAAAGAACTGTAATACTTTGAAGTTTATCTAGAAGATATAATTAAAACATAGACTATCTCAGTCACTGAATATTTTAGTTATCATGGTTTTTTCTGGTTTAAGCAATACTAAATAGTGATTCTGAAAAATGTTTAAAATATGTTACAATGTTACAGTGTCTTAATTTTTCCTCCCAGAAAACCGTCTAATGGGTTAAATCAGATTTAAGTAAAGATTTTAATAAAGAAGCATTTAAATGAGAGTCCAGGGCAGGATCAGCATTGTGGTTTAATGGAAACACACAGAGTCTGCCAAGACAAAAAGAGGAAGGGATTTGACCTTTGCCTTAGATTTCAGTCTAGGAATTTGCAGTACTTTAATGTTACATATTTTGTTCAACCAACAAAAAGCCACAATGTTTATGGAAGCTCAGGAAAGTCAACTTCTTCTCACTAGATATTCTCAGTACAATAAAATATTAATGCTGTGCTAAAATTATAAATTTTCATATATACAAGAGCAAACTGTGCTGATTTCCTAGGTGCAAAAGATTTAGTAATTAAAATAAGTGAACTTATGGGTAAACACATGCCCCTAGATATTTTTTCACATCTGTCATTTGCTAGCTTCCCAGTGTCAATTTGAGTGCCCCTGTACTGGGATATCTCTTTGGGGAGAAGAAAACTACAGCCTACACAGAGTAACAAAATCCTGTGAATTCCTGACAGTTCTAACATTTTTGACATAAAGATTTTTAGTTAAATATGTATGCCTTGATTTTATCCTACCCATTATCACCACCTTGTTCATTCACTCACTTTCAGTAGCTCAACAGTATACATTCACTGAAAATGCTGAATCACAATGCTATGAGGTATTCATGCAATCTCCTGCTTAGGATTACCCATAATGAAGAAAGCTCAATGATGATTGGCTAAATAATGACCAATATAGAATTTAGTCCACTATTTATATTGCCTATCTTTCACTCCATTCTTGGCTGAGTTCCATAAACCTACATTGCCTCAGGCATGAGGAAACAAAAATACAGGTCAGAGTCTGCAATATTAGACCAGGGCTTACACCATAAAAAAAGAAAGAAAGAAAGAAAAAGCTGAAGCCAATGACAAACATGAAAACAGTTTCCCAAAAGGGTTGGACTAGCTTCTTTGAGTCATCACAATAAAAATGGACTAACATTCAGCAGAGTCATCAATGCCACTTACGTCACATGCAGACTAAAAAAAAATCATAGCCCAAACATCATGGAACACAAAGCAGAAAAAGTTGGGTACATCCACCCTCTTCATAGCAGTGGCCACAGCAATCATCTTTCAAATCTCAGAGAAATATCCCAGCAAACTGATACTCAAATGAGTAAATATTTATTCTACGCATTAAAAAATAGTTTCATATAACCTTATGTGTCTTTTCTCCTCACTGTACCTTGCTGTCCTTTTACTCTATTACCTCTGTTTGGCATATAGTTGAATTTTACATATGAATAAACAAATGATGGAAAGAAAATTTAATATCTTGGGATATGATATCTAATTCTAAAAAATAAGAATTCTTAAGTATGCTTGAATTGGGAGAATTTCCTGGGGCAGTGGGGTGGGGGGCTAAAGGACGATGTATTTTTAGTGCACAAAAAAGTTTTCATTAGATATTTGATTTCTTCATTTATTCAGCAAATATTTTTTGTCTATCATCGGCACACCAGGAATTGTTCTAGGTTTCTGTGATTCAATGATCAACAGCACGGACTTGGACACTGATCTCATAGAATTTACATTCTAGGGTGGGGGGGAATAGTTAAAAAATAAAAATGAGCACAAAACTAATGATATAGCTATGATTGTGATTGGGGCCAAAATGGGACTTTTTGGAGAAATGGAAAGGTGAGAGCCAGACTGTACAGAGCCTTATATACCATGTTAAGGATTTTCTGTTTTATTCTAAGATAAATGGTAATATTGTGAAATTTAAAGCAGGAATATACCATGATTAAATTTTCATTTTGAAAAGAATACCCTAGGAGTCTAAAAGTAGAAAGGATTAGAAGAGATGAGAAAAACACGATTACGGCAAGAGTGGGTGAGAGTAAAGGTCCAGCTGGGAGGCTACTGCTGTAGTTTAGGCAAAAGATGATGGCAGTTAAGCCACAGGAGTAGCAGTGGACACATGGAGATGTGACCAGATCCAAGATTCATCCGCAAGGTGTAAGATGCTTATCAAGTAGATAATAGTCAACAGTAACATCAGCGTTTCTGTCATGAGCAACTGGAAGGATGGGGGATGGGAAGACTGAGAATATTAAATAAAGATTAGGTTTGAGGGATAAGTAGGTTTGAGGGATAAAATCCATGAGAGGTAACCAAGAGGAGATAGCAAGTAAATGTTGTACATACAGTTTTGTAGCTCGGAAGGGAGATCTGTGACGGAGAAAGCAATCTCTGAGTCATGGTGAATACATAGTATTTTTTATAAGCTGTGGAAGTGAATGAGATTTCATGGGAAAAGAATGTGGGGTAAGAAAGAAACAGGGTCCAAGACTGATCTTTGAAGAACTCTAATTGCTAAGTAGAGGATGAGGCTCTACCAAAGGTGAATGAAAAGTGTTGGCCAGATGGGGTAGAAAGAACACTAGATTGTGTGTTACACTAAGTTGTGTGTTACAGAAGCCAAGAAAAGAGAGAATTTCAAACAGATAAATTGATCACGCAGGGAAGTCAAGTAAGAGGAGGATTTTGCAATGGGGCCACCATTGAGATCTTAGCCAGGACAGTTTGAGTGGCATGGTAGATTGGAGAGAACTGAGCTATGAAAGGGAAGTGAAGGCATTAGGAAAATGTGCATACAATAACCCTTTCCAGAAGCCTGATCATGGACAAAATTTTGAGGTTCTATTCTTGGTTATGTAGACTGCATTTCTCCATTTGTGAAATGAGGGTGTGAATATAATCATATTCAGAAAATAACTCAGAAATGCAAGGGAAAAGCCCTGTGATTGGCATCACTCAATTCAGTTGATTTCAAATAATATTTATTGAGCACATGATAGATCCTGGGACACAGAGATGAATAGGACAAGGTGCATTCTTGCCAAGAGCTTATGATTTAATGAAGGAGACAGAATAAAACCCATAAATTTTTAAAAATGCAGTAAGTTTGAAGATGAAAGTATGCGTGATGTGCCATGAGAGAAAAGAAGAGGGGCATATAGCCCAACCAGAAAATCTGAGAAACTTTCTGGAAGGGAAGACACGTGAACTAAGCTGTGGAGAAGCAAATAGGAATTAGCCGAGTGGTAAGTAAAGATACACCACGGAGGGAATGTATGAACATAAGCAAAGGCC
This sequence comes from Grampus griseus, assembly GCF_964374135.1. Classification (NCBI taxonomy): domain Eukaryota; kingdom Metazoa; phylum Chordata; class Mammalia; order Artiodactyla; family Delphinidae; genus Grampus; species Grampus griseus. The sequence goes on along the minus strand of NC_139001.1, from coordinate 44,544,511 downwards.
CAGAGAGGTGGAACACAATTTAAATTCTGTGTACACCCTGTCCATGATTTGCTCAGAGCATCTGCAAACACGTCAGCTACTAGAATGTAAAGAGGAGTGTGAGAGTTAAGTCTGGAGAGGTAGACAGGCCAAGCTCATGATGAACTTGTGTGCCATGTTAAGAAGAGTTGACTTTAGTAACTATCTGGATTCAAATTTAAGATCAACCATCTATTAGTCCTGTGATTTTGGACTATTTCCTTAGACTCCCAGAGCTTCAATTTCCTCAATGAGAGTTTTTATTTTTAATTTCCTTAAATGAGAGCTTAAATAGTACCTACAACCTAATATGAAAATTTCATGAACTCTCAATTAGGGTTAAAAATTATCTGAGCAGGAAGCAGCCTTAGACTCACCCAATCTACTTATTATATATATACGGAAACTGAGTCCCAAGGAGATGAATAACTTATCCAAGTTCATGCTTTGAAGAAGCAGCAGAGCCTACGGCAAATCTAAGTTCTATTATATGACACTACTGAACATTCCTTTCTTCCAGGAGTTAAAAAGAAGTTTGAAGCAACCAAAAAATCAAAGGGGTGGCAGAGGACAGGATTTCAAATGCCAAAGTGTCAGTAGAGATGACATTTTTTGATGATGAGCAACAAACTGAAGGTTGAGAATTAAGACAGGGACAAGGCTGGGATGTGCTAGTCACTTTCTTTCTTCCTGGTGCAAATCACCATGAACTCACAGCTTGCTACGTATATCGCAAGAGGCATGGGTTTTGACAGAAGCCAGGCTAGGTTCATATCCCTGTTCTGCAATTTATTAGCTGTGAGACTTGAGTCATCTCTTTTCTGTATCTGTAAAATCTGAAAATTATGCCTCACTGATTCTTTGAATAAGTTAGTATATATGGACATGCTTAATATATTGCCTCACACAAAGGAGGCACCTGAGTATTTGTTTTCTTTATTCCTTCTGACAAAAATACAGGGCAGACCACCACAGGTACAAGATGAGCCCATTTAATGACATATACCCAGACAATTTATTCTCAAGATCCCCCAGGGAATATGGAAGTGGATGATAGACTATCTTATAGACTATTCTCTATCTTCTAGGTTTCATACCAATCTACTAAGTCCTGGACAGCTGATGACAGATTAGTCAACAGCTCAGAGACCAAAGATCAGAGTCTGAATTGACTTGGTGGAGCTTTTAGCTAACAAGAAAGGGACATGTGATGGGTTAGTAGGACAGGTGTGGTGTCTACGATAGAAATAAATGCAACTGAAGGTAAGAAAATGAAAATGGGTGAAGTAGAGAAAGAAGTTGTCAACCAACACGTCATGGTCTCAAACATAAAAATGCTCTGTGTGGGCAGCCATAAAATGTTCTCTCTGTAATTATTAACAGCTATGGCCTGAAAATTATTTTGAGTTCATTCCAATGTAAATAGTAAGACAGGAAGAGTAAGCACTTTTCTTTTACTGCATGACCTTTAAGGAAGAAAGCATAAAGATTTGCTTAAAGTAGCCATGGAACTAGTTCCATCAAATTCACATGACTGGGTACACTCCAGCCCTCTGATGAACACAGCAGAGAACGAACCCTAGGCCGGGGGTATGTGAGGATTTGAACCATGTTTCATTGCCGCTTCTTTTCTTCCCTGAAACTAGCTGACTTCTCTGTTTGGGGCATGTGGTAACATACACACTTCCTGTTGAAACAGCCAGGCAAAAACAAAGGCAGACTAACCTCTCGCCATGCTCTTAATCTTGAGCCTCACAAGTATTTTATTTGCCAAAGTCATACCACATAACAACTCTCTTCACATTTCCCAGTCTACAGTTTTCTAAACCTTTCTATCACAGGCTAGGGGAGGACAAAAATGAATCTCCCTATAACTCCCTCTCCCTTTTTCTGCTTAAGAAATTCTGATAAGAAAAAATTAGGAAATATAGATGAGTCTCATTCACTTTTCAGCTATTCACTGAGTACCTCCAATGGGTCAGGTGCTCTGCTAGGTACAGGAGACACAAAGATAATAAGACATGGATCTTGCCCTCGGGTACTCAGCCTAGTACAGAGACAGACAGGAAAACTAGTCATTGTACTGCAGTGTAACGAATGTAATGAAAGAGGTAAGCAAGGGATTAAAGGGGCTCATCAAGAAAACATTCAAGGCAGATCAAGAAAACATTCATGAAAGAGTATTTTGAGTTGAGTCAAGATGAAAGAACAGGACTTTGCCAGAGAAAAGGGCATAAGGTCAGATGTAACAACACGATAAACACAGGGATGTATGAAAGGACCTGCCAAATTTGAGTATCTGCTAAAAGTTTGTTATTGATGGAATAAGGGTACAATAGAATGGAGTAGGATTGGGGAAATGAGGCCAGAAAAGGGGGCAGAGGCTAAATTATGAAGGGTTTTATATGCCATGATAGAAACATTTTAACTCTATCCAGAAGGTCATAGATACCCATTGAAAGGTATTAATCCAGGGAGTGAATAACTAGATTTAACCTCTAGAAAGGTCATCCTCAGCAGGGTGGAGGTGGAGACAGGATTGGATGCGGTGGAGAGTCGAGATAGGATTTCCAGTGAGAAAGTCACTGTGTTGCTTCCTGTGAGTTATGATGGGAACCAGAACTAGAGGACTGGCAATGGGAATGGAGGAGAGGAGGCATATTTGAGAAGTATTTAAGATTAGCCAACTAATTAAATGTGTAGATGAGGGCAAGGGAGAAGTAATGGTAGATGAACACCAGACTGGGGGCTTTGGCTTCTGGGTAGGTGGTGGTAAAATTAGCTGAAGTAGAAACATGAAAGGACATTAAGGGGAAGATTTGTGTGAATTTATTTTTTAAATTTTTATTTATTTATATTTTTATTGTGTCAAGAACACTTAGAATGAGATCCATCTCTTAACAATTTTTTCAATGTAAAATACAGTATCGTTGACACTATATGTACGATGCTGTACAGCAGATCTCTGAAACTTAAATCATCTTGCTTAACTGAAACTTTATGCTTGTGGAATAGTAATTCCCCATCTTCTCCTCTCTCTAGCCCTGGCAACCACCATTTCACTCTTTCAGTCTATGAATTTTACTATTTTAGATCTTTCATGAGTGGAATCATGCAGATTGTGTAATTAGAATCTCAAAGAGATATTAGCACTCCCATGTTCACTGCAGCACTATTCACGATAGCCAAGATGTGGAAACACCCTAAATGTCTATCCACAGATGAATAGATTTAAAAAAATGTGGCATATACATACAATGGAATTTTATCCAGCCTTTAAAAAGAAAGAAATTCTGCTATATGTGGCAATGTGGATGAATATTGAGGACATTATGCTAAGGGAAATAAGCTACTGTGAACTTCTCACAGGATACTAAGTTGATGCTGTCCAATAAGTACTTAGATATACATCAGTTGAATCTTCAGCTGAAGTAGAGAAATTTCTGAAGAAAATCAAGACAAATCATAAAGTTAAGGAGGCAATCAAAAAATTGTACATGACATTCTCTGCCTCTAGAAGTCAGATTTGCTTAGGAAATCAAGTAGTAACTAAAGAACTTTAAGAAACATGTTTTCATTTTATTATCAAAACAGGAACAGAGGAAGACTGGAAACAAAATTGAGGAAAACACTGTATGTTATACATGAAAGTTAAGAGTGTAAATCCTGAGTTCTCATCACAAGGAGAAATATCTTTTTCTTTTCCTTTTCTTTTGTAGTTATTTGAGATGATGAGTATTCACTAAGCTGACTGTGATAATCATTTCATGATGTATATAAGCCAAATCATTATGCTGTACACCTTAAAAATACAGTACTGTATGTCAGTTACATCTGACATACAATACATCTTCCAAAACAATTTGAGGAAGATAGGCTGATTAACCTGGAGGATGAGAAAGATTTCCTAAGACGAAAGACTGAGATCCTAGTGGACACCTTGACAGATTTAAATGAAGGCTAATAGGCCAGGAGAGACTAATATGAGAAAGGGTGCTCCATGTCTAACTGCTCTTTCAGAGGGTTTTAGAAAGGGGGAAGATGGGTCAACTGCTATCAGATCAGAAATTGTGCCCTCCTGTAACAGCTCTGAGAGGGCAGAAAACGATTGAGAAGCATCTCCTTAAAGTCACAGAGACTGCAAATCAATTGGGGAACTTTAAATATTTAGAGAAGTGTACACAGTGTTTACAGAATATCTGGACGGGTATGATGGGGGAAGATAAGGAAGATCAGCGTAAGATGCTCAGGGCATTACTGGGTAACGAAGCAGAAACAATGAATAAGCAGAAACTCTGGGCATGTATGAAGTAGAAAAAAAGTTAGGGTTAGAGGTAACATAGTTGATCGGTAGTGACAAGAGCAGTATAAGCAGTCAACAAGGAGCTGAGTCACCATTATCATGGGCTCAATATTTCATACTGAGGAAGCCACAAAATAACCCAGTCCCCAAGAGTGTTTCACCTCCATGTGGGCCACTTACAGGGCTATTCCTCTTTCCATGAAATTTCTATTACATTATTTCTACAAATATATTTATAATTAAACTCCCTCAGTACCTGGGGGTAGTCTGAGATCATACTGTTCTCTCTTTTTCTGGCAGCCAAAACTGCATAAGATACCGCTCCAACTTTTTTAAGCAGTTAACTACACACTTCTTTTAGTGTGACAGCCAGAAATGAGTGAAATAGGTCATAATGTCCAACAAGAAGTCAAGAGAAATGATCACCCTCTCCACTCTGAACATCATCCCCTTTTGCTGGCAGCCTCATTGCACTGCTCGTAATGACTTTTCTGTCCATTAAAAGCCTCAATTCTTTTATTATTTATTTATTTATGAAACATACACTTATGGAACTTCTATCATCTACCAAGCACCCTATACGAAAGGAACTGGAGGATGTAAAAGAGAGTAAAAGCAAACACAGTCCCCTGCCTTCATGTAGTTTAGCATCCAATGGGGGAGACAGGCACTGAGCCAATAATCACACTCATGAAAGTATCATCTATCACACATGAGGGAGGAGGTGGCCCAGGACCACTCATGCTCCCCGTAAGACTGCCTTCCCTTGTCTTCAATCCCTCCAGTGGCACGAAAGAAGAGGGTGCTGCACAGCTCCCTCCCAAGAGAGGCTTATAATCCCTCTACCACTATCTACAATTTATCCCAGTTTCCTGCAGTTAGCACAAAAGGTCCAGGTCTCTCAGGAGTTCCCACAAACCCAAACCCCCTAACTCCTTAAGGCTCTGACTTCAGCCCCACCCTAACTCCTACTCCTCAAGCTCTTCTGCTCTCCCCTGAAGAATGCCCAGTCCAATATCAATTCAAATCCCCCCAATAAATACATAAAGAAAAATAAAATCCCCAATGTCCTCAAAATTTCCATGAATGTTCCTATCACCTTTGTGTTCCACCCCAAATCTCCCGCTCCCCTGAGGAATCTGCTTTCCCTGCAGTCGTCTCTGGTGGTGGCTCTTCTATCTCCCTGGGCCTGGAGGGGCGAAATGTGTCCTCCTTGCTCCTCTTCTAAATCTTTTTCTTTCTCTCATTCCTAACCCCTCCCTCCTCCCCCCCCCCCAGGCTCCCGCTTTGAAATTCATGTCATCAGATTATACAACCTATTACCTTCCTTACAGGACCCTTTGGCTCACCTGCCCCTCTTTCTTCTCACCTTTAAGCTTCTTCCAACACCATAACCCCACCCCGCTCTCTTCCCTGGACCTAGTCCAATCAAAGTTTTGGCCCCCATCGCTCCATGGCAACTGCCCTTTTCAAGATCGCTCATAACTGCGGCAGTGCTCAATCCAGTTGTCAGTCACAGTCCTCATCTGGTTTTGCTTGTCCTCAATATTTGGCACAGGCTGACCGCTACTTTCTTGCAACATTTCTATCACTTGACTTCCAGAACCTTATACATCCCTGGTTTTCCTTCTAATTCACTGGACCCTCCTTCTTACTGTCTCCTGCTCATCCTTTCTCAACTTCCTCACTCTAAATGCTCGGGTCACCTTGGACATTTCTTCTCTAGTTCACTTGCTCTCTGGATGATATCATCTAATATTTTTACTTTAAGTGATGTTTACATGCCAAAGACTCACACATTTATATCTATAGTCCAGATCTAGGGTAACCAACTCATCCCAGTTTTCCCAGGACTTTCTTGGTTTTAGCATCAAATGTCCCATGTCCCAGGACCTCCTCAGTCCCAGGCAAACCAGGATGGCTGGTCACCCCACCCAGACTTCTCCCCCAAACTGTAGATTCGTAAATCCAGCTACCTACTCTCTAACTCCACTTGGATATGTACTAGGCATCTTAAAGTTGACGTGTCCAGACTGACCCTTAACCTTTCCTCTCAAATCTGCTTCTCTCATAGACTTGCCCATCTCAGTAAACGGTGACTCCATTCTTCAGGTTACTTATGCCATTAACCTTAATGTAATCCTTGATTTTTTTCTTTCTTCTGTAACTCATCTTCAATCTGTCAACATATTCTTTTGGCTTTCCTTCAAATGTATCCAGAATCTGACCACTTTCCTCAATTCTACTGTTATTACCTTGACCAAACCACCATCATATCTTGTCTGGATGAGCACAGACAAGTTTAAAACTGACATCTCTGCTCTACTCCCCAACCCCCATCCACACAGAGTGTTTATTGCCCAAACAGTAGCCAGTGCAATCCTTTGGAAACGTATGTCAGATCACGTCCTTTGCTTAAATTGCGTAATTACTCTCCACCCACTCAGGCTGAAAGTCAAAGTTCTTACATTGACCTTTCAGGTCCTACTTCACCTGACCCCTCTCTGTCTTCATCTCCTGCTATCTGCATGTCCATTTACTCTCTTCCAAACATGCTGGCCTTATGGTTGCTCTTTAAACACATCGAACATGCTTCTATCTCAGGGCTTTTGCCCTTACTCTTCCCTCTGCCTGGCGTAGTCTGCCTTCAGGTATATGCAAGCTTCACCCTCTAGTTCAAATGTTGCCTCATTAGTTCCTCCCTGACCATTTAAAATAGCGTGCACTTGTGCACACACATGCACTTCCTATCTTCTCTCTCTGATGTACTTTTCTCCATAACGCTTAACACCAATGGACATCCTTTACATTTCACTTGTTGATATCTCCTCCATCACTAGATGACGATCCTTAGGAAGGAACTGTTTTATTCACCACTATATCCTCAGCACTTAGAACAGAGCCTGGAACACAATAAATATTCAACAAATATGTGTTATGTAAACAAATGAATGAACTATAAATTGAGATAAGAGCTCCAGAGGGCAGGACTGTACAGACTATGTAATGTGTAACAAAGGAATCTCAGCCTAGAGAGTTAGGGAGGGCTTCCCTATGGAAACACACCTTGAATGGAGACCTGAAGGATGAGTAGGTATTAACCAGATGAGGATGAGAAACATTTCAGACAGAATGAACAACCTATGCAAAGGTTTTGTAGCAGGAGACTTCAAAGTGTGTTCAAAGAACTGAAAGAAAACCCATATGCCTGTGGTACAGAGAACAAGGAGGATATTTCTAAGACTAAGCTGGGCAGGTATACAGGGGCATGGTTTTTATCTTAATGTCTTAATAAAAAGACATTAGAGGAACTTAATCTGGGGGTAGATGTGTATATGACCCAATCATATTTGTGTTATGAAAATATTTACTCAGGCTGTTGTGTTAAATGGGGTGAAGGGGGCCAGAGTAGAAACACTGAGACCAGATGGACCATAGCAATAGTATGGGTGAGAAATGATGGCCCTATAGACTAATAAGGTAGTAGTGGAGATGAATGAGTGACAAATTCTGAGATTCTAGGAGTTAAAATGAACAAAGTCTTGAGAGGAGTTAGAGATAGGGAGGAGGGAGAAAGAGGTATCAATGATGATGCCTAAATTGACTAACAGAAGAGAGAGTAGTAATATTTGCTGATTGGGGGGTACTGGAAGAGGAACTGGCTTGAAAGGGATGGTTTAAGAGTTCCATCTTGGACATGCTAAGTGTGAGGAGACTTTCAGACATCCAACTCCAAGAGAAATTTGTTGAGCTATTGGACACACAGCACTGGAGCTATGTAGAGATCTGGGCTGGAGAACAGTGTTTGGAGACTATCATTGTTAAGATGGTAATGAAGCCTTGAAATTGATGAGACAGCTGATTTTTTGCATGAGTTCCTACTAAGCCACATCTTTCCACCTCTGTACTCACACAGATAACTTTTCAGATAAAAGCACAATTATAATTTTACTCTTAATTTCGTTGTGTTAGATTCATTCAGATTATTGCTGTCACCTGTTATAATTTTTTTAAGATTCTCATTCTTGGTTTCCCTCTCCTCTTTCAGCCTTGTATATCCTGCACTACTAATGATAATCAGTAGCAGCAGCAGCATGGCATGAATGTTTCTAATCCATTAATAACCACATGGAACCAAACAAAATGTAAATGTTGTTTTTGGTACCCCACTTGGGACCTCCCTCCAGAGAGGCACTAATAGAGGCAAATCCGTGTCAGATCAGTCACAGCAACAGTCCAAAATTCATCCAGCTATTCAACAGCCCATGATGTCTCCCAAGGATAGCATGAGAGAACTTGTAAAATTATTTATGCGTCAGGCAACTTCAGAAGCATTACAAGCATACTCTTAAACCTGGTGCTTAAATCCCAGTTCCTTTGTTTGTGACAAGTTTGAGCAAGTTGCTGAAACTCTCTGGGTTATAGTTTCCATTTATAATATACTGATCACAATATCTGTCCCACAGATCTACAGAGAAGATTAAGTGACATGATGCATGCAAAACACCTGGCATCTAATATATGTACACAGACAGGAGCTTGTTTACTTTTGTGTTATTATTACTACTACCATTTCCCCCAAATCTATGTGCATCTAATTTACTACCAGGTTATATCTTTTTTTTTTTTGATAACTTAGTGGGCTCAAGGGAGGATCATAGCCTTATTCCAGCAGATAATAGCAACATAAGAAATCATATTTGTGCAAAGTTGGTCATAAGATGGGTGAAAAGAGTTGTCCAGGAATAAACTACCACTGAGGAATATTTTCAGATACAGCATAGGGGATGGAAGGACATTACTGGTTGAGAGTGAAAATCAAATTTAACAAAGTTTCTTTTTGTTCAAATGCTGGAAAGCATAGACACGTACCTTTATTATCAATTTAATGCTGAAATATTTACCACTAGCTAAATGTCTTAGGTACCTAGAAAAATAGGGTACTTACAGAAATTTACATTGTAGAAAATATTGAATTTTAGTGGAAAATAAAACTTATAATGGAATTTTACTGAAATCTGGTCTTTTTCTAAGAAAGTATGCACAGGGAAAGCCAAAAGGAAGAGCACAGCTTTTGGAGTCAGACCTAGGCTGGAAATCTAGCTCCCTACTTACACACCGGGTTGCCATTAGCAAGCTTTGCCATGTGTCTAATCTTCAATTTCCTCATCTACCAAATGTGAAAACTAATGTCAGCATCATAAGGTTTTTGAGTGCATGAAATGACTTACCATATGCAAAGTGCTGTATACAAAATAAGCATTCAATAAATGTTAGTTCCACCTTCCTAAACACTGCTAGCTACGCAAAGGTAAACAATAGGGAAATAAAAGCCTTATTTTGTTCAAATGAACTGCACTGCACCCAAGCTATTCTAATAATACACTCTACAAGCTTCTTACTATCTTTCATTTCCAGCACTTATCTTCACAAACCTATCTTGGGGATCCCACCATTCATTACAGCCAAGAGAAGACAATGAAACAGTATCTATTTTAAAACACTTGCTAAAAGCTCCAGAAAGGAAAATCTATTTCTAACGATTTTGTGTTTAATCCCATGACACTTGGTAGATGAAAAATGAATCTCATTCTTTGATTGTAACTGTTCTTAGAAGTCACTGCATTTAAATATATATATATATATTAATCAGTATAATACATGCATGTGGTGACAAACCAAAAAGGACTCATGATGAAAGCAAAAATAACATTCTCATCCTTCTCTTCTCACCTTCAGTACACACCCTAGCGACAAACTCTTTCGGTTGTTTCTGTTTCTAGTTTTGGTGGTTGCCTCCCTAATTCTAGATATCATGATTTTATCTCTGTTTTGATTCATCCACTTTAGACATAGTATCTAGTGAATCCCGTATATGAGAGCTTAAAATTTAGGTCACTTACTCATCTCTATTCCTCTCAATGTATGTTATCATTATTTATAGTTTTTCTGTTGGTTATCTTTACATCTTTAATAATATATTTCAACTCTAGTTTTTATTCCAACAGCTTTGGCAGTATCTGTGGCAGCTACATGTCCTAAAAGCATAACGTAATGTAAGCTCCAGGAAGGTAAGGAGTTCTGTCTTATGTTTTTCCTTCCGTTTCCCAAGTGCCTAGAACAACACCTACACCCAGTAGGTTCTCAGTAAATATTTGTCAAGTGAATGAATAAATGACTATGCTAATGGTATCAGTGTATTAACATCCTTACCTTTCCTTCTACACGTCCTTTCTCCCATCAGCTCACTTAATTTTTTACATTGTAAAATTATTAATATTTATATATTGTCCTGTAAACACAGTAAAGCCTTCTACATTTTGTCCATAAGTGACTTAGGGCTACTTGTCTTTGCTTTCCCCAAACGTTGTTCAGTTTATTTAGTAAGGAGGCCCCTACACACCAACTGCCTACGTATTGGTTTGGGGAAGGGCGAATGAAGTACCCACTGGTGGCTATGGTTTCATCACAGACCTCCAGTGAATCCCTTGGTTTCAACTCCAGTTCTCGCTTGCTTGTGGTTGATCCTGAGGCCAGAGACTCTGGGATTCTGAAGAGCAGATCAGCTCTTATCTCCTTATAGTTCCTTATCTATAAAACTAAGGCTCTTCCAGCCTGTTTCATTCACCAAGACATTCCTGTTCATTTTCAGTCTCCCAGAAATTTGTTAAAATCATTTGCTTGGGAACTTCCCTGGTGGCGCAGTGGTTAAGAATCCACCTGCCAATGCAAGGGACACTGGTTCGAGCCCGGGTCCGGGAAGATCCCACATGCCGCAAAGCAACTAAGCCCGTGTGCCACAACTACTGAGCCCACGTGCCACAACTACTGAAGCCCACGTGCCTAGAGCCCATGCTCTGCAACAAGAGAAGCCACCGCAATGAGAAGCCCACGCATTGCAACGAAATATAGCCCCCGCTTGTTGCAACTAGAGAAAGCCTGTGCACAGCAACAAAGACCCAACGCAGCCAAAAGTAAATTAAAAAATATATATATTTGCTTGTTGAATTGGTTCATCCGCACCTTGATTTTCTTTATTGCTAGTGGCTTATTTCTTTTTGTGCTTTTCTACTTTTATTTCAGTAGATGTTAATATGAAAATGTGTACCTCATTTGTCATCTTAAACCAGAAATGTTACAAGTAATTTCTTAATGTTTTATTTCATTTGTGTGTATGTGAAAGGGATTATAGAATACACATGATTTGCTGTAGGCAATTTCTTTTTGCCTTTCCTGCTCTAAGTGCGACTGCCCACGTGAACAATAACATAGTCAATATGTGATTGTTGAGTCTCTTAACTTTTCTTTCTTATTTTAAATTGAACTCTGAGATTTATGTTAATTCCATGATTCATCTTTTTAAGCCACGTTAAAATCTTTTTTTTTTACCAAAATGCATTTAAAAATAAGAAAACGCATTTAAAAAAGAATATCCCTTTCCTCCCACGCACACTATGGATGAGGACAAATCCTACCTCAGAGAGGAATAGACAAGAGGAGAAGAGAGGAGGGGTGAATGAGCCACTGTGTCCTAACTTCCTGCTTATGTGGCCATAGAGCCAACGTACTGACTCAGCCAATATTTTCCAAAAGGGGATGAGGCTGGAGAATTCCAGAAAAAGAGGTCCAAAGATCACCTACACTTATCACACTTCCACCTGAAGAAAAGCAGTTCTCTTACCAAATACATTCTTTCATCTAACAAACATTAGTTTGGAAGAAAGGAGTCTCATATTTATTGATCATACCATGTTCTAACTCTTCTACCTGTATTCCTTTTTTTTCATGGTTACAAGAAACCATGAAAAGGAAATAGGTATTACAGCAGACTCTTGTCATTTGAAGATTTAACATCGGAGATTTTGGCTATTTGCCAGTAACTCCAAAAGTTTAGGACTTGGCATTTTTCTAAAGGATTCACTTGAAGCTGATGCCCCCGTGGAGGCTGAGGTTGCAGAGCAAATGATAAACCAGTGAGTGAGATGGGATTATTGGCGAGCATCTCTATTTCACTTTGAGTTTGCTTTTCTCACATCTCTTTCCTATCTGTGTAGCTCTCCAGAAGCGTTCCAGTAGTCTTCTTGCATTTAAGGCTTGCATGTCTCAAGATTATCCCTTGAGTATTTCAAGGGTCTATTATAATCAAGACATAAATTAATGTGACAATGTTTACCCAGGAAAAAATGGCAAACTGGGACTCGAGACCATTTTTCTAGACTCTAAAATTCATGCTCTTCCTTAGCTCACCCACTGAGCTTCCTCTAATGCTGGGGACAGAAATGCAGCAATAACTTTTGTCCCCACCAAGTCTGAGGCCCCATAAGGAAGGCTGCACCTCTCCCAGCAGCAAACTGGGCTTCAGGCAGTTTATGGGTCCTGTGAAGTTCAACCTGTCAACAAGGAGGCTTATCTTTTCTTTGTTTGCAGGAAGATACAAAGCTAACTCCCTCCTGAGGACCAACAGAATAAGATGAGCAAACACAAGTCATTCAGTTGAATCAGTCAAATGACCAATTTAATAACAGGTAAAGATGTGTGACCTGAAGAGAATATGTATTAATCGTGAAAAATTGACAAAGAAGCCAAAATCGAGCTCAAAAACAATGGTCTTAAGTTCTGCCAAATTCAGAGGGAGCCCATGACTTAGGCAGCCCATGGTTCACCAGCTGCATGACCAGCTGGCAGAGTTTTCTACAATTCCAATGTTCTCATCCATAATAAAGTGAAACTTAAAAGTCTTCCAGTTATTTTTAGCAATCACTAAACCAGTGTCTTTGGGCATGGGAAATATTTTGTCAATGACCAAATCTGCTTCTCTCTCCAAAATATCTCATCAACATGTTTCCTTCAAACCAATTAGCTCTGTTTCAGTAAGAAGAAGTTTGCCCAGAATCTCTTTAAAGAGATTAATGAGATCAATTCTTCCATAAAACTACCAGCGTATAATAGGGCCCTAAGTGCCCATCCTCTGACTGAGGCTCCAACAGATACTTGTGAGTTTTTCCTACTTTGTGTGGCATACTCTACTTGATATGAATGTTTTGGTTTGGTTTGCTTTGGGGGATTTTTTTCCTCCAAGAAAAAAGTTCAAAAATAATTTCTTAAAACCAGATAGCATCTGGGCCTCAGGCAGCTTAGTTAGCTGAGATGCCCCTAAATAAGTATTATAATCATTTAGAAAGTACCTAGGCCAGATAATCAGTGAGATTATTAGTGTTTTCTCCTAAAGAACACAGTACAAAGAAAAAATAAAATCTAATTCAATTTGCACAAATAACAACCCAGTACATTCATGAGACACTTCAGAATTACAGAGTAACTTCACATCCATTACTTCATTTAGTCCTTACGAGGTTCTTGTGAGATAGATATTATTCTCTTATTTAACAAGTCAAGTAACTTTCCTGAGGTGACACAGATGCTATATGACCAAACCCAACTCCATTTATTATATATATTATTCCTTTACTGAGGACAAACGTGGTGCCCATACTAAGTGAGGTGCTGGGGTTACAACAATGAGTGAGACAGTGTCTTTCTTCACACTGTGTTTGCAGTGTGTGTACACATATTCTCAGTAAAATGTCTAACACTTGCTGGAATGAGCTAGAAAGCAGTCTTTTTGCCAGCAGACAAGAAAACTCCAGCCAGGCATGGTTCCAATTCAGCCCACCTGCCCTGCTTGGGCTTTGACCTTGATAGATCATAAATCACGTGAAAAGATGCTCAGGGCTCCCCTGGTGGCGCAGTGGTTGAGAGTCCGCCTGCCGATGCAGGGGACACGGGTTCGTGCCCCGGTCCGGGAAGATCCCACGTGCCGCAGAGCGGCTGGGCCCATGAGCCATGGCCGCTGAGCCTGTGCGTCCGGAGCCTGTGCTCCGCAACAGGAGAGGCCACAACAGTGAGAGCCCCGCGTACCGCAAAAAAAAAAAAAAAAAAGATGCTCAGTCACGGTGCCAATTCTGTTCAGATCCATACAAGTTACCAAGAAAGCTTTTCAGCAACCTGATTTATCAGATTGTTGTTATGAGAGCAGTTAGTGTCACATCCATTGTGCCAGGTTACATCAGTGTCCAAGCTCCGCCCTAGGAAAAAGTAAGGGCAACTCTTGAAGTTGCAGTCACTAAGAGGAAATCATGACCTGAAAGAGGTCACATACAACCACTTATACCAGTTAGATGTGAATAAACACTTTTTTCTGCCAATATCTAAAATGGGATATAGTAACATGAACTAGTATTCACTCTGATGTCCCCTAAATTCCACTGAAATATTGTCAGAAAATCAATATGTAAAACTTTCAAACCATTGGCCAAAGGCACAGATAGCGGTCTGATTAGTGGAGAGTTATGCCAGCAGGACATGTAAAACCTTACAAATGACCGGGACCTGTGTCAGCTTCACCCCTTCACCTCTTCCACCTGCCTGCTTCTCTGCACTGAGACACCCTCCTCTGGTATATTCAGGAACAGGTTCCGTCCCCCTATATCTTTCCTGAACTATATACCCAGGAGTTGCTCCTCCCTACTCTTTCAAGTTCTGGCATCTGGCACGATTCATTTTGCAGCTGGGAATCCTCTAGAACTTGCAGTCAGAGTCCCCTTTGAGGGAGGCTGCCACTCCTTCCCATGGGACCAGCAGACGAGACAGGCCTATCTTGTTTCTGCTCAGCCCACGTGTGTGTCACGGCCCCAGCCCCACAAAGCTGTATGATGTATCAGTCTTATCCAAACTGCCTACATAGCTAAAAACACTGGGCCAAGAGAGGAGTAACCTAGTTCAAGAGAAATAGTCCAGGAGAAAAGCACCCAAAAATTTTAAGCCCTTATAGCAATTCCTAGATGGACGCTCCCCAGATCCTCACTCTGTTGCCCAACCTGCCCCTATCTGGTGTAATCTCTGCACTTTACATAACCTCTACTATGCAAATCGCCACCTTTGGCAAACCCCACTCTTAACCACAGTGGTTACCCTTCCCTCACTGTTCATTACCCCCAAATCATTCCATCCAAAATAAATCCCCGAGGTGTTCCAGCTCGGCAGTCCAGAGTGGCATGTGGAAGTCTCCATCACGCAAAGCAATCCAGGGTAGATGTGGACATGTCACATCCAGGTCCACCCTGAGAACTTCCCATTAATGAGAGCTACAGACACTCCCCTTCCTTCAGATATCCAGGAAATGGCTGTTAGCTCAGATACACACATCTCTAAAGGACAAACTTTCACTCTCAGAGATGGTATAGCCAGAGTTTAACCAGAAATCACAGAATAGTGGCCACAGACATGTTTTATTTAAGCCCTTACATTAAAAAAATTAATCAGTTTCTGGAGTGGACAGAACAACCCCCTGCCCCCAAGCTGTGCATGTCCTAATCCCCAGAACCTGCGAATATGTTACTTTCCAAAGCAAAAGGGACTTTGCAGATGTGATTAAGTTAAGGATCTTGAGATAGGGAGGTTATCCTGGATTACTCAGATGGACCCAATACGATCACAGTGGTCTATACCAGGGAAAGAAGGAGGCAGAAGTGTCGGAGTCAGAAAAGGAGATGTGATGAAAGGAAGCAGAGGATCAGTCCGAGAGATATTAGAAGATGCTATGCTGCTGGCTTTGAAGGTGGAAGAAGAGGCCACAAGCAAAGGAAAGCAGGCAGCCTCTAGGAACTAGAAAAGGTGAGGAAATGGATTTTCATCTAGAAATTCTGGAGGGAGCACAGACTGCCAACACCCTGATTTCAACCCACAGAAACCAATCTCACACTTCCAATCTCCAGGACTGGGAAATCGTAAACTCATATTGTTTGTACCACTTCGTTTGTGGTCATTTGTTTCAGCAGCAATAGAAAGCTAATACAGTTTCCAACATTTAAAAATCAGAAGTTTTGACATTTAAAAAAAATACTTCTTGCCTTTCTTAGAAATGAAGACATCTGTCTACGCTTGGCCTACTTTCCATGGCAGAAATCAGCTGAGGAGCAGCTGCCTCTTTTAGAAAGAGAATGGGGCGTAGAGTCCTCCATCATCCCTCCCTTCCCTGCGTTCCCAGATGCCGAGGCTAAGAGCCAGGTGTGGATTACCATCCTCAGGTTGCTTTCGTGAGTGATGGCTGGTCTGCTTCAATCAATGCTCAGGCATCGCTGTGGTCACACCGTTCTTCCTCTACCTTTTTACTGACTTGAACAGTCGCTTAAACGGACAGCCATTCCAAGTTTAAAAACCTGCCGACGGAAGGCTACTGCTTTTATCTTCACCTCTGAAAAACACTGTACAGAGAATTGGAGCAAACCAGGGAAAGGAGGTCAGTGTATCCGCAGGCAAGCCAGAGAGTGGAGCAGAATCATCATGGTGACACCAGTGAGGCCCCATATCTTCTTGGGTTCAGACAGACTTATTTTGACAATTTTATTCATGGGCGATTCATAGTAATTGCACACACACATAAAGATTCTGCAGATTATGATCACTTGAAAGCCCTGGCTTTGTTTAGTTTGAGAGAAAAGGAGTCTAAATTCGATTTTAGAATTTTTGGCCAGTGACGGCTACCATGTTTTATAAAATCATATTTTAAATCCAGTGGATGTCAGCCAGAACCTAGCTTGTTTTCTCTGGGAAGAAAAGCTTTGGCCACAAACAACTCCTAAAGGTCTTGTAAATAGAAAGGCATAATTCTGAATGTACCTAAAAGGGTAACCAAACTATCTCTGCCTTGGAAGCACCCACTCAACAACTTGACTCCCCAAAAATGTTTCCACTGTATAGGGAGAATATTTTGCCAAGCCTGGTGCAACCATGATGAGCTGTAAATGTCTAAAGTTATTTTTTAAAAGGCTACTTTATAAAATAGTAGTGGAATTTTTTTGCAATAACACTGAATATCAAAAGTCAGCACAAACAGTACCTTTCCAGAAATCAAGATCACTTCCTCCGTTAAAAACCCCTATTCAGAGCCTTCCCTGTGAACGGGTAACTTCATCTGGCTTTGTTTTTATAACATTTTATAACACCTCTGACGGTTCAACTATGGAAAGGCCAATGATTGTGAACTGGCCAGTTCTATTATTAGGTTGGTTGAAAACAGTCTGCAGTCCCGAATAGTGGCAACAGTGGAAGAGATTTATTCTCCAAAACTGGCTGTTCCCTCTCGATGTAAACTCTGGTCAAAGAACTGCTGTCTCTGGGAAATGAAGCAGATTTGAAATATGAAGCAGATTTGGAAAATGAAGCAGTTTTAAATTGCTTATGTGAATACATTTTTTTTTCCAGAGTGAACTAAGTGGTACATGAGATTTCAAAGTACAAGCCCTGAGGAAACACACTGTTGACCTATTTGCTTATGGACCTGGAAGAGCTGTAACAAAGTACACAAACTAGGCGGCTTAAGCAACAGAAATTTATCGTCTCACAGTTCTATATCCTAGAAGTCTGAGATCAAGGCGTTGGCAGGGTTGGTTCCTTCTGAGGGCTGTGAAAGAGAATCCATCCCATGCTTCTTTCCTAACTTCTGGTGGTTTGCTGGCAATTTCCGTCATTCCTTGGGTTTGGCTGCATCACCCAGATCTCTGCCTTTATCTTTACAGGTATTCTTCCTGTGTGTATTTTTGTCCAAATCTCCCCGTTTATAAGGACCCCAGGCATATTGGTTCAGGAGCCCATCCTACTCTAGTATGATCTCATCCTAACTAATTACATCTGCCGTAACCCTATTTCCAAATAAAGTCACATTCTGAGCTACTGCAGGTTAGGATTTTAACATGAATTTTGAGAGAGCACAATTCAACCTGTAACAGGACCAAATCCATATTTTATGTCAATTGGACCAATCGTTTAGAAAATCATACTAACAGAAAAAGAAGTTTTAAACTAAGGCTTTTCTCTCACTTTTCTCTTATATGCCATCCTCTCTGTTCTTGGCATTTGGAGGAAGGATGTATATTTATGAATAATAGGCCTTTATCAGGGTAAAAGCTATAGAAAATTTTGTTCAATATTTAGATGTTGTAATTAGATTTTATCAGAGACTCATTTCCAAGAACTGGAAATTAGTATTATTAGGCTTTATTTTAAGAGCTAAAGTAAAAGAATGAGAACATTTTGGATAAGATAGTTAATGTTGTTTCTTAAAATGGAGATAACTTGGGCTTCCCTGGTGGCGCAGTGGTTGAGAGTCCGCCTGCCGATGCAGGGGACGCGGGTTCGTGCCCCGGTCCAGGAAGATCCCACATGCTGCGGAGCGGCTGGGCCCATGAGCCATGGCCGCTGAGCCTGCACGTCCGGAGCCTGTGCTCTGCAACGCGAGAGGCCACAACAGTGAGAGGCCCGCGTACCGCAAAAAAAAATTTTTTTAAAATGGAGATAACTTGGCTTGGGGGTGAATTTTTGGTACAAAAACCTGAGAGACTTTCGCCCCACGGTGTAACCTTTGCCATTGTTGCCTTTCCTCCTTGAACCTCCTTGGCTCCCCTGCCTAGCTCTCCAGTTTTGATTCTCTTCCTGCCTTATTCTCACTCTTTGCCATCTTCAGTGTATCACACTCGTTTTTCCAGCCACTAAGTGTAGAATTTTCTCCATATTATACTCCAATCCTGTCCCCTTTCCCTGCTCTATCTTGTGAGTGCATTTACTCTTTGGCTTAAGTGATCAATTTTAGGTGCCTGATTCTGAAGCTGGTATTTCTAACCTTGACTTCTCTACCTCGCTACAGACTCACATGTCCAGTTGTTTACACCTGAAACTCAATACCACTCCAACTGAAAGCATCATATCATCCTCTGCCCTGAGCCATCTTCTCTCCGTCACATTGTTCCTGTTAATTTCTTATTCTTCTACTCAACCAGGCTTGGAAACTTATGATCATCATATATGTCTGTTCCAATTCTCCTATATCCACTCTTTCTAGAAATCCTGTTGTCTCTACCTCTGATTTGTAAATGATCTTCCTCTGACTTGTCCTAGTTCAAAGCCCTCATCCTTTTTCACCTGAGTGGTTTAAATGGCTTCCTGTTATCTCAGACTCTCTCTGCTCCTTTCTAAAGTATACCCTGCTTCCACTTGCAAAAGTTCAGCTGAAAACAGTAATTGATTCCCCCATTCTCTATAAATCTTAAACTGAGGCCAAAGTTGTAAACTGGCATTTGTGACTGCTCTACTATGGGTATACTCTTCTGGTTTCCTTTATTTCCAGCCAATGTTGTACAGGTACCCCCTTCTTTGGCCAAACTAGACTACTTGCTTTTTATTAAAATGGATTTGACAAAAGTGGATCTTTCCAAACAGTGCATTCTTTAAGGCCAAAGACTTATTTATTCCATATTTCCATGAAGTCATTTTCTGATAATCCAACAAGGTCTCTGAGGCTTAGCAATTTATTTGGAACCTCTATTGTTCCACTTAACACAGCCCTGACAGAGGGATGGACTCATGGTATATGACAAACGTTTTAACTGACTTTCTTTCCCAGTAGGTCTTGCCTTAGAGTTATGGGCATGTTTGTGTTATCCTGTCTACTAGATTACAAGGCTAAGAAAAGTGAGGATTTTGTTTTATCCATCTCTCTTTGCCCCATATGCCCTTCCAATGTCTTGTTCTGGGCTTTAATTAGACAACTAATTAAAGACTATTAATTTAAACTATAAATGATACTGGAAAATCAACTTGACATACCAAGAAATTGTGTTATAAACTTCCCAACCAATAGATGAGCAGAAGTTTGAAATTATTATTTGATCTAAATATCTGTTTTGTTAAGTTTACATTGATTACTATATTATATAACCTTATCTTTGAAATACAGATTTGTGCAACACTCTTATGAAGCTTCCATGGGCTTCTAATGACTGAGGACTTAGAAGAGAGGGATGAAGAACAGCAGAAGGAAACTTCATGCACCCCTGAGCCCTGTTGAAAGTGAAGGAGAAGAAATGATTCTAAATCATAATCTCAAGAATGTCCCCATGGGGCTTCCCTGGTGGCGCAGTGGTTGAGAGTCTGCCTGCTGATGCAGGGGATGCGGGTTCGTGCCCCAGTCTAGGAAGATCCCACATGCCACGGAGCGGCTGGGCCCATGAGCCATGGCCACTGAGTCTGCACGTCCGGAGCCTGTGCTCCGCAATGGGAGAGGCCACAACAGTGAGAGGCCCGCATACCGCAAAAAAAAAAAAAAAAAAAAGAATATCCCCATGACAAAATTTTCACTTGTACCTGTTTCTGCTACTCTTTCTCTTTTTGTTTGTTTGTTTCTGCTAGTCTTTAGTACAAGATTTCCTGCAAGAGAACAAGGCTTGGTTTTTGTCTCCTAATTACTTAAGTTGAACATTCAATAATAATAAAAGTTGTTCTCCCTTGTATTTCCTCACAGGCTCACAGTAAATCATCCAAGTCTATTTTTTACTTATCCTGGTGGCTGAGTTCATCTACAGAGGAATGGGAGGCTTTGCTTTCTCCTCCAACATGATATCCTTGGTTTCCCCTGAGCTGGTGTGATATTCAGTGATAATGATGTTGGAATTTCTAAAAATGGAGAGAAATTTGACACAATGGCAGTTTTCAGATACCTTGCTTGAAAGAAATGCAGTCTAAAACTACAAGTTTACAGATATGGACAATATTCACCATTTTAATTTATTTGTATAAGAGGCATAGGCATAGCTTTCCACAGTAAGCTGCTATAGCCCTGGATACTTTAAAATGTAATTCAAGTTGCAAAACCTGACACTTTTTTTCAGAAATGTCTATTAAGTAAAGATTACTGAGAAGCTATTGTATGTAAACAACTGTTTTATAGATCCTATTGCATAAGATTACAAGCCACAACTAGAACCGGTTGGGCAAAAGAACTTGTCTAAGTCTTCCGGAGACTGATACCAGCATTTAGGATAACTGCAGTTTAGAGCAAAGGACAGTCAAAACCAGATCAGTCCTGGGTGCTTGGATTAGCTCAATGCTTCAGAGGCTGAGCTCTAGAGACAGACGACTAGGCTTCAATCCCAACTCCATTCCCCACTAATAGCATAGCTTTAGCCAAGATATTTAACCTCTTTAAGCATCAAATTCCCACGTGTGAAATAAGGATAATAAGTGTTTCCTTCCTCATAAGTTTACTGTGAGCATTAAGTGAGACTGTATAGAAAGTGCCCTCTCCAAAGAAGCCACTCAAGCTGCTTTAACTATTATTATTCATAGCAGTAACTGTCAAATTAAACCGATAATTATGGTTGGGTTTTTTTGGTTTTGTTTTTAGGCTATAAATTATCTGGATTTCTTTGGCTTTTTAAAAACAGCTATATTGAGATATAATTCACATACGTTTCACCCATTTAAAGTGTACAATTCAGTGGTTTTTAGTATATTCACAGACTTGTGCAACCATTAGCACAATCTGATTTTAGAACATTTTTTGTTTTTTGCCTAATAAGTTACCACGTCTCTTTCTTTTTAATTTTTATACTCTAACTACCTTTTTAGAATTCTTTCTACAGTCCCTGTAAGGCTATGGTTGAAGAGTAGAAGGAACCATTTTATTAATGGAACTGCTAGGATTTTTGAAGTTGGAGAGGTGTAAAAATTTAATCAACATGAGGACAATGCTGGATGATGTCTGTGTCCCTGGCTGTCTCACAGGAGATCTAAGATCAGTTAGGCTGGTAGGACAGAGAAAAGCAATGGCCTAATTATTATTTTTTTCAACAGTTAGGTTGTAGGTTGGCATGTAGGTTGGACTCATGCCCTGAGAATGAAATGAGTTCCCTTACGCAAATGTACACGATATTGTTGAGGGCTTAGAGAAAGGGAGTATATAATTTTATACCCCTCAGTGGTGTAGAGGGGAGAAATAAAGTGTCACAGGATGGGGCATCATAAATCTCTTTAAAATTCTGAGCTCTGAAGAACAGCTCTGGATTAAAATGTGCTTTCAGGTACATGCTTTAGGAGAGGAGCACATTGTTGTTTATTTCATCACTTGGCTAAATGCAGATTAAATAAGACCAACTATTCATGACTAGGTATTTGAGGGAGAAGGCTCTGCTTAGTGTTAGCTTGAACAGGGCACAGAATGTAAATACCTGAGCAGAAAATTAAACCCTAGTGATGGTATTCCAAGGCCATGCTTCTGAAGTTGAGGTGAGATGGGCTGAATGTGAGATTAAATGGCAAATGAAGGAAAACTGGAACCACTTCACAAAATTGCCTAGTTCCTGCTCTGTTCAAAATACCCACAAACACACATCAATCTATATTCAAACTCCTTGGTTCATACACACAGATTGAAAGCATATTAGACTTTGGATTTTTTTAAGAATTTTTTTAAGAGTGAATAGGTTCAGAAGAAGCTGAACATGTATGTTGTTGCCAGACGGCAGAAGTTTCTTGGATTAGCTCAGGCAACAGCTGCATAAATATTTATGTTGGCTGCCTGCCCCATTCCACTTCTTTGCAGGAAAGAGTACATTTTTTTTCCAGTTTGGTTTATTGCTTGTATCTTATGTGGGTTGACTGAAGAACATTATTTCTAAAACTAGAAGTGTTCCAAGCATAACTATGGCTTCTGGCAGCAAAAGAGTACCCACCAATTTTTCTCCGTTTCTGTCTGGCTATTCCTATTCATCCTTCAAGACTTAGCGCAGAATATTCAGTATCAAAAAATGAAAAGGACCTGTGTGAATAAAACTATAAGTCCTTATTAAATAACACAAAGAAACACTTGAATAAATAGAATGATATACCTATTTAATGGAAAGGAAAATTCAAAATTATGAAGAACTCGATTTTTCCTAATTGGATCTATTCTCTATAATGA
Source organism: Grampus griseus (assembly GCF_964374135.1). Taxonomy (NCBI): domain Eukaryota; kingdom Metazoa; phylum Chordata; class Mammalia; order Artiodactyla; family Delphinidae; genus Grampus; species Grampus griseus. Next base: position 44,521,397 of record NC_139001.1, on the reverse strand, counting down.
CAGTCAAAATCTCAGTAAGCTTGTTAGGAATTCTCAATATGACTCAAGTTCATCTAGAAAAAAAAGAAACGCTAGAAGAATCAGGAATATTCTGAAAAAGAATGAGAGAACTTGTCTACGCATAAGGTAAAGCTAGAATTGGTACTGCCCCATGAATTTCTAGACTCTAATGGGTGTAACAGAATAGTCTAGAAATAATCCCACATAACATGTGAATTTGGTATCCAATAATAGCTACTATTTAGTGAGCTATTATTATGTGCTATGTATTCTTCTAAACCCTTTAATATACTAATATGCAGTTCTGACAGCTCCAGGAGGTAAGTACTATTATTATACTCATTTTACATATGAGAAGTCAGGTTCACCCAGTAAGTAAACAGTGAAGCCAGAATTTGGACCCAGGCAGCCTAACTCCAAGACCTATTCTGTTAATCTCTATACTATGCAGTATTTTAAATCAACAAGGGAAAAAGATCATTCAACATAGGCAACTAACAGAAACCCTACTCTACTTTTGATATTACAGCTAATTCTAACTGTATTTGTTTGTTTGTTTGTTTTTGGCCATGCCACAAGGCTTGTGGGATCTCAGAGTTCCCCAACCAGGGATTGAACCCAGGCCACAGCAGTGAAAGCCCAGACTCCTAACCACTAGGCCACCAGAAAACTCTCTTTATAGCTGATTCTAGATGGCTTAAATATTTAAAAATAAAAATATAAAAGTAACAGAGGAAAATTTGGGCTTTTATAAATCTCAGTGTGGAGAGGTCTTTTTACAGCCCCCACAAAAGTCAAAATCAAAATAGAAAAGATTGATAGACCTGACTCAAATATTTTAAAACCATAATTAAAGTCAAACAAAGAAGTGAATTAAGGGGGTCAAAGGTAAAAAAAAAAAAATAATGCCAGCCACAAAGGGTGAGAAAAAAAGAATGTGAATTGAATAAATGTATATATGACTTTGGAACCTACATGCTTAACACTCTAATATACTGGGAAAAAATTAAGGGGGGCGGGGAAAAGAGGAGCTTAAAGTTAAAAAAAAAAGAAGTGAAATAATAATCATAGTATGCATGACAGGCAAACATTAACATTCCTAGCATACAAAGATCTTTTACAAATCAACTAAATGGTGATAAATGTGCCAATGAAAAACATACACAAGTAATTCACAAAATAAGAAAAACAGGTAAAAACATGTAAAAAGATGTTTAAACTTATTAATGATTGAATAGGTGCACATTAAAAAGAATTTTTAATTTATCAGATTGGCAGAGACATAAGAGATAAAATTCAATGTTGACAAAAGCATAGGAAAACATGGAATTTGAATTGGTACAACTTTTCTGGAGAGGAGTTCAGCATTTGTGAATCAAAATTTCAAATGCGTATAACCTATGATCTAGCAATTCTTCCAGAGACCTATCTGTGGAGATCATTGCCCAAGTACCAAAGCTATATATACAATGGTGCTATGTTCAGCATTATTTAAAACAGCAAGAAGTTGAAAACAACTGTACTTTGATAAGCAACTAGCTAAATAAAGAAATAAAATATATGGAATACTATATAGCCATGAAAATTTGTGATGTAATTTTAAACTCATTGATCTGGAGTAATATGCAGGGCATATTATTGAATGAAAAACAAATAAAAATACTGATTAACAATTGGAATATGGCCACATTTATATAAAATTATGTCTATAAACACACACACCCACACACCACATACACATCACACACACACATATATGCCTAGAAGGATACCCACCAAAATGTCAATGGTGATTATCTTACAGTGAAGAGATCTGAAGTGAGTTTTACTCTCTAGTCTATATTTTCATGTATTATTTGGATTTTTTTTTTGGAATTTTTAAACAAGCCAATAAATACCACTAATCAAAGAAACAGAAGAGACACAAATAAAGCACTACCTTTCCCAGGAAGACTCCAACCCAGGTTGGTCTCAGTGTTGCCCTCTGACCTCTCATAACACCCAATGCACATCTCAACCACAGAAAATCCACTTGACAATACAAAGATATTTATTGGTCTGTGTTACCCCTCCCCACTAAATCATCAGCTCTTGACTATCCCTGATATCCTATTTATGCTGTTCTTCCTGTATTAAGCTCAGAGGTTGGCGAGGGCAGGCACCCAGTTGCTCAACTATTTGGGAACTCAAACAAACATTTTGTAAAGTAATATATTGTTCAGGACAGTACTGTGAATTTTATGAGATTAAGATATGGCTTTTTCCTTTGGTTTTTATGAGATAAATAGATTGTGGAGAAATGCAAAGTAATGCCCTTTTTTAATGGACCTCTACCTTTGAGCAAGATACAGGGTCTCAATGAATTAACCAACATCCTTCAGAACCCTTCTTGTGAGTACTGCTGTTTAAGTTGTGACAATGCCTGACACTGATTTGCTACTGGGAACTTGTCTACTTTTCTGGAACTCTCACGTTCTGCATCTGCAAACTGGAAATGAGGATAATTCACCCAGCAACAGACATCTACCTCCAACGACTGTGGCGATGAGGAATTGCTAACAGCGTCTGCTCGAGGACCCTGCCTTAGGCATGCTTTATTTCAGCTCCAAATTTTCCAGTGAACTCTGTTGCTATTTTGACATTGAAAAACAATGTTTTGGCACTGAGCAACACTCAAAAAAGTTTCACAATAAGCTCCTCTTATCAGCTTGTTGACTTCGTCATGTGAGGCTTTCCTCTAACCAGATTACAAATACATTCTGGGGTTAGTGCTTTTGAACTATAGTAACAGATATGAATTGCAGGTAGACATAGTCTCTAATAACTATTATCAGATATTAACATGACATTTTAAATACATGAAAAGGGGAGTAGATAACATATCAGATACCCCAAAGGAGCCCTCTAACTGAAATTAGTTAAAAACAGAGATTCAAAAAGTCCACATCTGGGCTTCCCTGGTGGCGCAGTGGTTGAGAGTCCGCCTGCCGATGCAGGGGACGCGGGTTCGTGCCCCGGTCGGGGAAGATCCCACATGCCACGGAGCGGCTGGGCCCGTGAGCCATGGCCGCTGAGCCTGCGCGTCCGGAGCCTGTGCTCCACAACGGCAGAGGCCACAACAGTGAGAGGCCCGCGTACAGCAAAAAAAAAAAAAAAAAAAAAAAAAAAAAAAGTCCATATCAAAAGTGTTACTGTATTCATGAACATATTCTAGAGGACGGTGTTAGTTTTGGTGCTGATGGTGCTACTGTTGCTTTAAAAAGCAGCAGACAGGACAGAATGGAAGTAAAAAGTTACAGCTTTAGCCCTCAATACACCAACTAGAGACAATCACTTCACATTATTCTCAGGTGTTCAGATAGTTACCTCATCATTGGGCTTGTTTTCCTGTGTTTAAGGTGGGTGTGATTTTCACACGCTCCTCCAGCCAATGAAAGTACCAGTTTTAATGATCACATGAAAACTATGACTCTTATTTTATAAATTGTGACACTGAGGGGTGAGTCAAGGTCTTTCTTAGTGTTTGTTTACTTAATCTTTTGGAAATTAAGCTTGGAATTTCAACAACGTGTTATGCACGTGTCATCATTTTAATCTTAACATATTACAGAAAAGTTTATGACTTATGCACTGCTAAGCCTTTATTTACTTAAAATCAATGGTCCAAAAGTTTTAAGAAATGTAAAACATTGGGGACTATGAATGATACACTTCCAGGAAAAAGAAAGAGAGAGGAAAAGTTAAAGAAAGGATGTTTAGAACTAAGAAGAGTGAAAAAGGAATTCACTTTGCTGTACAGGAGAAACTAACACAATATTGTAAAGCAACTATACTCCAAAATTGAAAATGAATGTAAAAAAAAAAGCGTGAAAAAGGAGTACCAGATACAAGTAACCTACAAGCTGTAGTCAACACAATTGTATATGATAATTTATAGCACATTATGGCACATATTTATAGTATAAATACGACAATTAACTTAGATATAGTTCTAAGGTCACACAGTCTTTTCCTTCCACTTTACACAAATATACTTTTCACTTTCAAAAGAAGGCACTCTGTTACATATTCAGTCAAGTCAATGAGCGTTAGCACATCACAACAATAAACTTTTGAAAAAGTCTGCTCATGCCTTCCTAAACTTGTATGCTCAAATCAACAAATTAGTCTCTCGAAAATTCAAACAACGGGCTCACTGGGAATTGTATTTGAGAAGAATGCGCTTATTAATAAATGTGTAGATAAAAGACTTAGGTAACTACTAGAATCTGCTAGAGAGGTCGACGGTAAGCCAGCTACACCTAATTCTCCATAGTGATATGTCTCTATTTCTCGATTTCGCAACCTAAGACGCTAACTCTCAAAGACCCACTATGATGGATAAGTAATTCACCTCCCATTACTCCCTGCTTTTTCCCTACCCCTTCTCCCAGCTTTTGTTGGTTACTCTGTACTTCTTAGCTCTTTTATTGGTTACATAATTCATATAATAGGAATTATTTTGTAATTTCATATAATTGCAAATAATATAATGCATATAATTTCAAATAATATGCTTAAATTCCCTTTATTTTTCCATTATTTGAGACAGTATCTTAATTCTCTTTCTGTATAATGGGGGACTAAGAACCCTACACTATCCTTTACCTCTTCTTTACCCCCATCTCCCAGCTTTGCCAACTACACCAGGGCTTTCGAATTATAGTATTTAGAGCATTTACGTTTACAGCCACCCTGTCCTTGTTTTATAACTTGTATTTAAGATTCTGAGCTTTGTTTAGAGGTTAACTCTAAACATTAACAACCAACAGCCAATAGAACATTATTATTATGTCAATATTATTCATTTCAGAATCAAGTACTGTGTTTGAACCTCAGAAGAAAGAAATGTAATCCTTTGTAAGGAAAACTTTGCCATTCAAAGAAAATGATTGAAGAATCAAAGTAAAATTAATTCATTGGAATCATGCAGAGTTTACTTTGTTTCGTATATGGAAATGACTTTATTGCACAAGTTTTTTTCTGAGGTTTCTAGTTGCCTTTTCTTTCTATTAGCTAAGAAACATATGAACCCTTCATCATATTATTAAAGTAATCCAGCTCCTTTTCCTTCTCCTCGCTTCTCCTCTCCCATTCATCTCTTCCATTTTTCTGCTACTTCTTACTTGATTTCTTGATAGAAAGGTATTTGACATCCTGGATTAATCTTTAAGGTCACCTGTTTTTCTCCCATTCTATATTTTTGTCTCATTGCTCTACTTTTAAATTCATCTTTTTATTGTATTTAGGGGGGCAATATTTTAAATTTCCAATCATTTTCTCCTGTTCTCTTTTTGCATACAACCTTGTACTTTCTTAATAGATATCATCCTTTTTTGAATCTCTCTGAGGATATTAACTAGAATTGAAAAAAATCATTTTCTTACCTGAATTATCACTCTTTCTTTTTTGGTCCGTCACTTTCTTTATTCATCATTGTTCTATTTTTTGGTGCTGTTGCTTTCCCCCTTGTATCATCAGTGGTTATCTGTTCATACTTACAAAAGAAAGTCTAGGTTGACGAATTCAAGGAGCCTATGTCGATTCCCTTCACTGTTAGTAGGTTGTTTTTCCTCAAAAGATATCACTGACTGAAGATTTCAGGGCAAGTGGGCGTCATGTTGATGGGTAGGCTTCTTTAAGATACTTGGGCAAGAACAATCTGGGTAAGAGCAGGAGGTTTTTTCCTGGAGCCCACACCCCCACTAGGAGCTCTCTCCAGGGCTAATTAGCACTGCATACAAGCTCAGCATTGGTGGGAAGGAGCAGCTGTTTTATATACAATCCTCCTGGCCATTCCCCTCACTGGAAACCCAAGCTCTTCCAGGAAAGGTGGCTTGCACCTGTGCTGCAGCCTTTTGTGCTAGGGCTTATCTGTCAGTACGTTCTCATTTGCTTTCCTTATGTTAGAAATTTACCTTTGATCTGCTAATGATTCCAGCCTAGCCTGTTTTCAAAAGAACAAGCTGAAGTGTTTTGGTACTCTTTTCCTGTCATATCAGTGGTATTTGAAGAGGAAGAATGGATAAATATATGTACTATCCTGTTTACTGTCTTTGACTAAAAACTTGTGCTGTGAATTCCTTCCCCACTCTCCCCGACACCCTTCATTCCTTCTCTCCATCCTTCTGTCCATCTTTTCCTCTATCCTTTTCTTTTACAGGTAAAAGAAACTTTCCTAGAAAGTTTCCTAGACTTTCCTAGAAGTCTAGGAAATGATATTAGAATTTAAAACAATGATAAGATATATACCCAGGAGTGGAATTGCTGGATCATTTGGTAGCTCTATTTTTAGTTTTTTGAGGAACCTCCATACTGTTCTCCATAATGGCTGCACCACTTTACACTCCCACCAACAGTGTGTGAGGGTTCCCTTTTCTCCACATCATCACCAACATTTGTTATTTGCTGTCTTTTTGACAATAACCATTCTGACATGTGTGAGGTGATATCTCATTGTGGTCTTGATTTGCATTTCCCTGATAATTAGCGATGTTATGCATCTTTTCATGTGCTTGTTTGGTCTTCTTTATGTCTTCTTTGGAAAAATGTCTATTCAGGTCTTCTGCTCATTTTTTAATCAGGTTGTTTGTTTTTTTGATGTTGAGTTGTATGAGCTGTTTATGCTCTTGGGTATATATCTGAAGGAAAAGAAAACACTAATTTGTAAAGATACATGCACCCCAGTGTTCACAGCAGCATTATTTACAATAGCCAAGATAGGGAAGCAACTTAAGGTCCATCAACAGACGAATGGATAAAGAAGATGTGGTACATCTATACAACGGAATATTAGTCATAAAAAAGAATGAAATGTTGCCATTTGCCACAATGCAGACAGACCTGGAGGGTACTATGCTTAGTGAAATAAGTCAGATAGAGAAAGGCAAATACTGTGTTTTCACTTACAAGTGGAATCTAAAAAATAAAATAAATAAATGAATATAACAAAACAGAAACAGACTCACGGATATAGAAAACAAACTAGTGGTTACCAATGAGGACAGGGATGAGGGGAGGGGCAAGATGGGGTAGAGAATTAAGAGGTAGAAACCATTATGAATAAAATAAATAAGATATAAGGATGTACTGTACAACACAGAGAATATATCCGATACATTATAACAACTTTAAATGGAGTTTATGCTATAAAAAAAATTGAATCACTATATTATATACCTGAAACTAATATCATATTGTAAATCAACTATACTTTAATAAAAATAAAAAGCAGTGATGGGAATTTTCCTCTTTTTTTTCATAGAGGTTCTTTATAATGTCCACAATAGAAACTTCAGCTATTTTCCAAAGAACTGAAACTAAACTTAATTCAGTGTTTTTTTTTTCTCTCCTAAACAGGTCTCTCTGTACACTCCTACTATCAAAGAGAATATGTCACATTTGAAGAAAAAAATTAACAGGTAAAATTAATTGGTATATTTAACTAAATAGTTCATCCAACATGACACATTTGTATAAGAATAATTCATGTAACAATAAATTATGTCAAAACAGAAAATATCCTTAATTATTCCTCATATGAATTTAAGAAACACTTTGTTTGGGACTATATATTAGGTACTGGGCTAAGAGTGCTAATCCCCTATAAGATAGGTATTAATATTCCCATTATGCAAATGAAGAACAGAAGTTCAGGGAAGTTTAAAAATTTGCCCAGAGCACAGAAGCTAGTAATTAGCAAGGCGAAAATTTGAACCCAGGTCTCATTGCAATTCCTACCCATCACCCTGTTTCACCTCATATAGGTATTAGGAAAGCCCCAAAGTATCGTAAGCACTGCCAAAGGACCAACCAAGACATTTAAAACAGGTGTGGCAGCTGTGAATATTGGAAAAACTTTAGCTGTCTGTAAACACAATCAGAAATTTTCATGTTTAGTCAGTCAATTAACAGAGTTATACCCACTTCACTATGTAAGTTAAAATCTGTTTGCCATAAACAAATAGACCCCCTTAAGGATATTAAGGATTTTCTGACCTTCCCCATTAGGAAAAAAAAAAAAAAAAAAAAAGCTTGTGCTAGGGTTGTGTGGTATGGAGGAAAGAAGACAGCCTTTGGAGACAGACAGAAATGGTTCTAGATTCTATTCTGACACTTACTAGCTATGTAGGTGCATGACACATCCTAAGACTCAGTTTCCTCATCTATAAAACAGATAATAATATCTTCTTCACTGAGTTATGGTGAGGATTAAATGAATAAAATGCTACAAATAACAGATGTTTAAATATTATTTCTTTTCATCATAGTGTCTTTCACTTAAATACCTTAGAATTAATAAATAAGAAGATATGTATATATTTGGTCAATACATAGTACTAAATAAAAAGTAAATCTATCATAGGACAACCCTTCTTTCTAGAATACATATGTACATTAAGCTCAAATATTCCTTTATGTATGATTTACTATGTGACTATGTCCTGTTTATTAGGGATCGTTTATCATAAGGTCTATAGTTCTTCAAAACATATATTTCTCCTGAAGTGTTTTAGTCACTATGAAACATATTTATCCTCTTGCAACTTCAATCTGTTTAATTAGATTACTTTTGTATTATCATCACTACAACTGCGTACATATTAAGGATAACCACTCTCTAAGACAATTTTGAAAATAACTACTTCAGGAACTTTGCAGTGCACTTTTATCCCAGTAAAATGCAATAAGGAAAATGTTCAAATAGGAGAATATGTAATAACTTACATAGAGCTCAGGGTGAAGAACCTGGAAAAAAGTACTTGAACTTTGATCTCTCATTTGCCCATTGTTTAGATAAAATACTTGCTCCCTTTTGGACTTGGAAAATGTAAACAAGTATCCATATAAGGGTTAAAAGTCGTTTAACTTTCAAAGTGTGCCTAAATGCAGCCAGTTCAGACTTGTTTTTGATAAAAGTATATGTGTTGTCACAAGGTTCTTCTAACGTTTCAACTCTATTCTTGAATTGCTATCTTGTAAAACAAAAATGTTCTGGTAGCAAAGATTACTCTGAATGGTGGATCAAGAGAAGAAAAAGGAGACATTATAAAAGGAGAAGCAATGTTTAAATGAACTAATAAAGAGTTTCAAGTAAGTGTCATTTGGGGAGAAAAGGTAAAACTCCGTGGTCTTTTGTCTTGGCTGAAAGAAATATCAGATAAATTTACTTCTCAATCACAATAAAATTAGACTCTGTAATTTGTATACCTATGTCACTGTTTTTAAAGTTTTTAATTACTATGTCAACAGCCTTAATGCAAACATGACTTTAATATAACGCTCTGAACTTGGGGGAAAAATATACATTGATTGATCAATCAACAGATATAGACAGAAAATGATATAATCTTGGTGAACATACCAAATGATGATATAAGAAGTTATTTTTGAAAATTTCATTAAAAAATTATATGGAAGTATACACTAAACTGTTCACGGTGGGCACTGAGGATTTGGGGAGTGGGGTAGGAAGAGGGGAGTTAAACAATTTAAAATTCTGTGCTTTTTCTTTTTTTAAAATAGGAGCACATTATGTTTATACTTCAGACAAACTTTAAGAGTGGTTTTTAATTAAATTGTCATTATCCTTTAACCCAACTGTATAAACAACACATGGAATAAGGAACTATGGGGCAGAATTCTCACTGACATCAATATGGCAGGTAATAAATGCATAGGTTATTTGATCTTAAATGATCTCCAATAAAAGATGTCTAATCGCCTAATGTTTTTCACCATAAATGTTTGCTGAGTTCTCTCTTGTTCTCTGTACTCCGTCACTTTTGTATATACACCTCCTTTTATCTACACTTTTTCAAATACCATTTTCTTCCTCACAAACTATTCTCTTAGAGAAAAACTTTTAAAAATGGCAGCCCATGGGTGGCTTATAGGTAGACCACAGATGTATTTGGTTTGGCTAGAAAAATGTTTTCAGCATTTTTAAATTAGTTGCCAGTTTTGTGTGACGCCAATTTTGTCACACAAAATTCCAGATTCCCAGCTTCTCTTGAAAGATAAAAGATATGACAAGATAGACCCACATTCCGAGTTGCTTAGCTGTTCCTTTGGCCTGGGTGTGTGCTCTTCAGCTCGCATACCCTGTGACCTCCCCAGCAGCACGTCCAGGGATTTGGCTCACCTCTTGCATTGTTTTTATGTCTTATGGTGAACAGGAAAATTATTTCTTACTTATACCCTTCTTTTTCTTTTATTTTTTTAAGTTGGGGGGTGGGCAACGAAAGAAACATCAAGGAAGCCAGATGTTTCAAGGGAAAATAAAATGGGAGAAGGCATATTTCTTTATGGAAATGAATACAGCTTTAGGGCTTCCCTGGTGGCACAGTGGTTAAGAATCCACCTGCCAATGCAGGGGACACGGGTTCGATCCCTGGTCCGGGAAGATCCCACATGCCGCGGAGCAACTAAGCCCGTGAGCCACAACCACTGAGCCTGCACTCTAGAGCCCGCGAGCCACAACTGCTGAGCCTGTGTGCCACAATTACTGAAGCCCATGTGGCTAGAGCCCGTGCTCCGCAACAAGAGAAGCCACCTTAATGAGAGGCCTGTGCACCACAACGAAGAGTAGCCCCCGCTCACTGCAACTAAAAAGAAAGCTTACATGCAGCAACGAAGACCCAACACAGCCAAAAAATTAATTAATTAATTATTTTTTTAAAAAAATGAATACAGCTTTTCCTGTGCAGACAAAGGATGTCTATGTGGAAAGAATCAACTTTAATAACCACAAGAAACCTGCACAGGAATAGAGAAGAACACGAAAAAATGTAATAATTTGTTTTTAAGTGGGAAAAAATAAGTGATACTTTTGTGAAATGCAATTACACATTAAATGAAAGACTGTTTTCCTACATCTATTCACTTCACTCATTTGTTTTACCTATTGACCCTGTAGGTATTTGAGTTTGTTTCCCCATTTAGAAACACACCCAGACAGACGCACATCATCTACCCAGCCCTACGATGCCCTGGGGCAGTACACAGCAAAGGCTGTCCAGTCCAGCAGTGATTTTCCCCCCATCCCCCTCCTCCTCCTGCTCTGAACTGCACTTTGCAAAGATAAGGGAGCGCCTGTAAAAATTTCTATTAACTAACTCCATTTTCCTTCCTTCCACACAGGGCCTCTCTCAGTAGCCCCCCAGTTTGGCAAAACATCCACATTAAGAGCTGAGACCCTCCTTTGCTAAGATGGTTCTGCTCATTTTACAAGGTCACAGCCCTTCAATTATAGCTGCAAACACTCAGGGCAGATCTCCAACCCTAGCTCGACCCCTGTGGGAGGAAGCGGATGACCTGTTCAGGACAGCAGCCAGACCTAACAGAGGCACCTACTGTCTGCTCAAAAGTCAGCAGCAGATAAGTAGCTACAGGGTGATGCCAGAAGTTCTCAAGCTCCCACCTTTGGGGGGAAAGAAAAGGAGCCTCTGATCAACCGTGTTTGAGTCAAATCTGCATCCCCAAGACCAATCAGTTTGGGACACAGATCAAGTGTTCAGCAAACATTTGCTGAACACAGAATGTGGCTCTACTCTTTCTGGCCGATCATGAGGAACCTATCTTTAACTCCCTGTCATTAGTTAGATCCAACTTCTAGTAATACTACAACTTTGTCTTATAGCCCACAAAGTGCTTCTACAAGAATTATCTCACTTGACTCAATCAGGGAAGTTGGGAGGTAGGTAGGGTTGGTTTTATAATATCATCTCCTATTTACAGAAGAGAAAACAACTCAAGAGAGCTTAAAGTGACCTCTTCAAAGTCAAAGAATGAGTCCTGGGCCTCGTGTTTACTATACTTTTATCCAAGCCACCATAAACTAGACATATAAGCAAGGAGACAAATCTAAAACTGTGAATTATTATGAAACCGTAGGCCTTTAGAGAGAAACAGATGTTACCCAAAACAGATGCTCTGTAACAAAAGCCATATTAAACAAATGGGGAATGCAATTAAGGAAAAAGAAATCAAGATTTTTTAAAATGTTTTTATACAGAAATATTTTACAAAGATTTTACAACATAGCAAATCATTATGTCATACTATAGAAAGGAGAAAAAGATTAAACCTCAAGGATAAAGAAAGTGCTCAGAGCAACATATTGCAGTCTCCATGAAAGTGCATGAACAGTTAAGGCAAAGTACCCCACTGGTACTGGCATGTTGCAAAATGACTTGTAAAACAGTTTTTACTTGTAAAATATATATACAAAAGGGTTTTTTTTCCTCCATTTTTCTCAAAGATGTTTGAAAGGGATACATTTATGAACAGTCTTGCTCTACAACTAGGTAAAAATAACTCCTGGGTACAAAAGAGTAAAAGTAAAAATGCTCTACCAAGCATGTTAAAAGTAAATCAAATGATTTATAAAACAAAACCTTTCCAAGTTTGGGCTTGCTTTCTACATTTAACTTGCCAGGCTGAAGGCTAATTCCCTCATATTCCACGACAGAGATCATTAAGGATAGCAACGTGAGTTAAATCCAGAACTTGCCCTTCGTGTGACTTTTAACTTCTAGTTTCTATGGCCGAACCACTGGCATGTTTGAAGTCCTCATGCATTCACTGTGTTATAAATCTACTCTACAGCTTTGCTTCTATCTTCAGCTTACACAATAGCCATTTTATGAAGTGTTACATATGCTTAATACAATATTTTGCCCTAGCTGATAAGAAAAATACAAAGGTGGTCTCTAAAGTTAAACCATAAACCCTATTAGAGAATTCTAGTTAAGTATTTCATTTTTCCACATAGAGGTAAATCCCTTAACATCAATCGGATCAATAAGGATAATACTGGTTATCAAATTTTAATCTTCAAACTTGGAAGATAATTTGTTTTTATAATATAACTGAGAATAAGATTTTTTAAAAAAGTAAATTAGCTAGACTTGAACAAGAGTGTTAGGGAAAACTGACATACCTGAATTCTAGTACAGATAATAAAAATCTGCCAAAGAATAACTTAATTCACATGACTAATCACTCTTTTATATAAAATTTTACCTACTCATGAGAAATAGGGAAAATCAGTGTTACTATTTTAGTCTCCATATTTAAACTGAGTTTTCCTTTCTCTATTTTTTTTCCACCCTTAAATATAAGGGAAATTAACCAGCTCATTTCTGCTGGCTCAAGTTTCCTAACTAGCTTTTAGCCCTCAAGGTATAGCTGTGGTAAAACCAGAGAGAGACACCGAGCCATTTATTGGAATTCTGAAGTACAAAATAGGCACATGTGCTCTACGTAACCTAGTAACAGGGATAGCAACAGTTAAACTGTCTTACACATCCGATGTATTAGTTTGATTTGCATCTGTAACTTCTTTATCACTATGACCACAGACAAAAAGTTGGGAGCCCAGACTTTTCTGGGCAAATCGGAAATACATGATGTGGCCCATTGCCACAAAAGAGACTGAAATCAATACGAGCAAGCCAAAAGCTTCAGGATTTGGAGCCAGGATGACCATGATGAAATGCAGAAGATCAAGAAGATAGTTCATGGAGTTCTGTACACCATTTATAATGCCTCTCTCAGATTCGACTACATTTTCTTGCAGCAACTGTGTCACACTTAAATCAAAGGACCAAAGACCTATAATAAAAGATAGTTTTTAGAGACTTAATTTTAACTTATAGCTGTACATTTCAGATTTACAGATTAAAAATCTGTTGACATGTGCAAAATACATACTTAACCCTATTACCTTCAAGTCACCATATGTATATTTATCATAGCCTAGCCTTAGAGAATTATTTTTCATTAATAAACACTGAGTTAAATTGTTTCAAGAAATTGTTTTTACAGCCACAAGACAAAAATAAGTCTAAAATACAAACTTCTTAATTCTGTTTTTCTGTGATTATTCATACTGTGAAAGCAAAACTCTGAAATCAGAGACATAATAAATCCTATTAAAATTACTAGTATTTTTAAAGTTTAAAATGAGTAGACCTAATCTATTGTTATCGTTGAAGTGTAAGGAAACTTTAAACCATTAATACATTTACTGTTTGGGTTCTAAAGCCCCTACAATAAAGCTGTCTTGCTTAAATATTAATGTCTTTGATAAATTAATGAACTGCTTTGTATCACAGGATAAATATGGTTTCATTTCAAGAACGATTTCAGGCAGAGATAATTCATCAGTACTCTATTAATGATTCCTTAAATTTTACTTTGTAAGAGGTCTTTACATTATGTTTCCTTCCAGAGCTATAAAATCCATTTGTTCGGCAAAGTACACAATAAACAAATGTCAGCTAGAGAAGACCTTTGAAGGATTTTTTTTTCCCCTAACTACTGTCTTATTTTTTTTTTAATTTAAACCCCAACCCCTTTTTTTTTACCTTGTCCCACTGACATATTTGTTAAATTACAGTCCTTTTGGTAAAGTTATAGCAACATAAAGACTCTAAATTACTAAAAGTATAATTATTATTGATAATATCTTTTGAAAAATTAAGTAAACTACATTAGAGGAGTAAGATATCCATTTAGTAAAAATTTTCAAGGCCTAACCATGTTTTAAGAAGGTATACACACACACAAATATAGATTTTTTTAACTATAAAATAAAAATTTCATAATAAGTGACTGGATTATACATAAGGATAAATAGTGGATCTTGCTTAAATTAACATTCAGGGAATATTTTAGACCACTTACTGTTGAATTATCTGAAACCACACTGCAAAAAGACACTTTAGTTCATTAATATACAAAAAGAGATTTCTTACCGATTCTAGCAGCAATGACGCCTGCGAACAGCAGACTGACAGAGATTATAGGCACAGATTTAGGACTCATCTCTGGGACAATGTTAGCAGGATCAGATCCGTTTGACATGTGCATATCAGTTGTAGAGATGATTTCAGATATTTTTGTAGGTGTAATTGAAAGTGGTTCTGTTTGAATGAACCTAGAACGGATATCTTCAAAAGGAGAAACAGACAAGTCCAAGGGGCTTCCAGGCATGAACACGGAGATCACACACAAGATCAAACAGGAAAGCTGTGCAAATCCTGAGATCAGACCAGTCCGAACCAGGCCATATCTGTGACGTAGCCATGTAAAAGCCACAGTTCCCATTATTCCAGTTACGGCTGACGCTCCCATCAAAATACTGAGGATGGACCCGCTCAGCCCCTGAGTGTAGGCGTACCCTGTAGTGATGCAATCAAAGCCCAGGACAGTCATATAGAGGAAAGCAAGACCCATGCCTGCCAGGAACACCGGCTGGTTGTAATAGGAGACCCATCCATCTCGGAAGGTGCGGAAGGGCTCAGCCATCTGGGAGGCACAACTTAGCTCTTGCTCATGTTCAAGTTCATGGATGTCAGGGTCTTTCTCACCCATTAGATGAGTTCCTTCCAGGGATTTTGGCTCAGTTTCTGTTAATAAAAGACATTATTATTTGAGGGAGGGGACATGGGGGAAAAAGCCAACTATCTTAGTATTTTTTCTTCTCCCCTCTCCCTCACCCGTGGAGGGTATCACCCTTGGATACCCTTGGCTACTACAATATAAAATGTATTTTCTTTTACTCATCTAAGAATTCCAGCTGAGGAACAATCTCCAAGTATTTGTGTTAAAGAAACAAAATACTATTGATACTTCTCCCCTCCTCTCTTCCCCTCTCTCTCAGAAATTATAATCCCACCAAAGTAAACAGCAGGAAAACAGACCAGATAACATATAATAATTGTCTGGGGAAACACAGAATCTTATTTTCTGGGACCATTTTAAGATTACATTTGTTCAGAAGACCAACTTCCTCTTCTCTTCTTGAAAAATGCCCACCTCATGTCCTCACTCCCTTCCACTGTCTTACAAATGGCGTGTTAACTCCCTTCTTTATAGACGCCTAGGAATTCTCTTGTTCTCTTTCTCCCACTGTTCTTCCCATTCCTATGGCTCAATTTTGCCCAGCCCTCCCTCAATGAATTGCCCCTCTGTGTCTGCTGTTCCTGTTAAGGAAAAGGGTCAGGGGTCCCATTCCAACTCCTTGAGGTTCAACCCAGAGTTGCTCCTCGGACCGTCAAGAGCCTGGGTTCTGACTTACTACCACATTGATATATTTAACCTCATGCAGGCCTTCAGTGGCAACTAAACGTGATATAAATTCAAAATTATTTCGGCCTTAACCAATGTTTAAGGTCTGAAAATAAGAATAAAGGGATTAAACATTTTGTTGAGTTTACCTTTGTATACATTCAGCTGTTTCAACTCAGTTTCCTCTTTAGGAGCAGCTTTCACAGCTAGAGCAGGGGTTTTCTGATAAACTTTCCAGAGCAGAAAGTACTCCACACACATGGATACCAAATTCCATCCCGAAATGAAACCACAGCCAATGACTGGGGAGCCAAATGTCATAATCTGGCCTACAGCCATGGGGGCCAAGATGTTGGTTAACTGGTCAATCCTTCGTATTGTAGCATTCATATCTACAGAGGTAGGCGAAAGAGGCAGATAAGTGTGCAAATCTATCAGAGAGAGACTGCCCACTTACATAGTACAACTCATAAACTAAGAGTATAGACTCCTAAGATGTAAACTTCTAAAAGCATTCTGCAAGCAAACGATTTTGTTAGAAAATCATTTGTTGTTTGGATCAAGTCATATTAAATTTGCCTCAAAAATCGTGATTCCCTTGGGATTATATAAATGCGCCTGACATCAGCTTTTAAGAAATGAATTCGATAGTAACTCTACATTCATTTATTTCAACAAGCATTTATTAAATGCCTATTATGAGCTAGGCACCATTCCGGCACCATAGCAAAAAATGAAGAATATCCTTCCCTGTCTTCATGAAGTTTACACTCCCAAGGGAAAACAAAAATAATAAATCAACAAGCATGTAAATACAGAGCATGTCAGATGTTCATGAAATATTGTAGTGAAAAATAAAGCAGAAAAAAAGGGCAGAGAGAGTGCTCAGGGGAAGGGGGAAATTTCAGTTTTATATATGGCAAGGTCAGGGAAGAACTCACTGAAAAAAAGAGAGCATCACAGCAGAGGCGTGAAGCAGCAGGAGGCAAAAGAGTGAGTCATCCGGATATCAGGGAAAAGACGATTCCAGACCAAGGGAAGTGCAAAAGTCCTGGGGCAGGAGGAGTTTGCCCAGAGGAACAGCGAGGAGGCCAGCAGGGCTGGAGCAGAGTGAGGAAGGGAGAGGATAGGAAGAGATGCGGTTAGAGAGGAGAGAAGATTGGCCCAATCATGTAAGGTCTTAGTCTATTACTCAAACTTCAGTTTTTACACTGAATGACTCAGGAAGCCTTTGGAAGTTAAGGTACAGAGAGGTGGTATCACGGGACATATTTTTAAAGGTTTATTTTGGCTGCTGTGATGAGAAAACAGTGTAAAGTAAGTGTGTGTGTGTGGGGGGGGGTGTAGACAAACACAGAGGCAGGGAGACAGGCGGGAGATGACGTGGCATGGAGCAGGACAGTAGCAATGGAAGTGGAGAAGTAGATACTGGATGTACTTTAAAGCAGAATCAAGAAGCCTTGAAAACAGATTAGGTATGCTATGTGACAGAAAGAGAAGTATTAAAGTTTTTACCCTGAGCAACTATTGGAAGGACAGAGTTTCCACTTACTGAGAAAGACAAGACTTCAGAAGAATCAGGTTTTGGACAAAAGAATAAGCATCTGGTTCTAGAGATGTTGATACATCTCTAGAGGCCCCGTCAAGCAGACAGTTAGTCATATAGGTCTGGGGTCTAGGGAAGAAGCATGTGCCAGATTTGGGAGTCATCGGCAGCTTGAGTTTTGAAGCAATGACACCGGATGAGATCACCAGGGGAGTGAGGGTAGATGAGAAGAGACAAGGTCTGAGGACTGAGTCCTGGGCATGCCAATGTTCAGAGGTCACGAAGATGAGGAGGAATCAGCAAAAGAGGAGAAAAAACAGGAGAGCAGGGTGTCCTAGAAGCCAAGAGGTAAGAATGTTTCAAAGAGAGGGGAATAATCAACTGGTAAGTGACGCTGGTAAGTCAACTTACTCCTGTCAGGAGCACTGACAATCAGCTCTAGATAGGTCACATGGAAGGTACTGAGGACCTCAAAAAGAATAGTTCTGGTGGAGCAGTAAGGGCAAATGCCTGATTGAAGTTGGTTTAAGAGATTGGTGCCAACTCCAGGGGACACCATTTCTATTATATTTTAAGTGAGTGGCACCCCCTGGATTCACAATGTGAATGTTGCCCCCCTGGCATTATGGAAAGCAAGGCCCTGACCAAGGAAAGAAATTGGAAAGAGTGAGCAAAGATATTTCTTTTTGTTAAGTTTTGTTCAAAAGAAGGACAAAGAAATGGGGTGACAGAGGGGTAAAGACAGGGATTTTTAAGATGAGAAAAGTTATAGCATGTTTATATGCTGATGCAAATGATACAGTAGATGAGAAGGGATGGAATCTGAATCTACTGCACAAGTGGCAGAGCTGTTCTTAGGAACGCAAGCAATTCAACAGTGTAGGTCACGTAAACGGTCTCAGGTACAAGTAGGAAGAGTGATGTGAAGGTGGGAGCACACGAAAGTTCTCTCCTTATTTTTCCATTTTCTCAGTAGAATACAAAGCAACGTCATCAGTGAAAGTGAGGATGGGAGAGGAGGTACTGAATGTATGAGGAGAAAGGAGAAAGTGAGAAATAGTGCTTTAGGAAAGTGGGAGAAGGAAGGGACCAAAGAAAATAGTATGATCATCTGGCAGCATGACAGGGCCAACTTGAACCCAATGGTCATGAGCTTTAAGAGACAGCAAAGTTGTACGTTTTTTACCAGCCATGTGCTACTGTGGAGAGCTGGATTTAAGCAGGGTCTTATGAAAGGAAAGTGACAAAAGGAGAGGAGGCCAAGTGAGCTGAGGGTATACACTAGGAGGCATTCAAATGGGTGGAACAACTGACCTTGGAATTTAAGCTGGGTAAGGAGGAGAGACAAGAAAGGTCATGAGCAGTAAAAAGGTCATGGAATTAATGGCTTGTAGGTGCCAACCAGGTTGGAGCATGGCTGGGGTACCAGGAGGAGTGAGCTGGAAAGACAGGAGGTATAGTTCAAGTCTTGGATGCTGGAGATTGAGATTATGAAAAGGGAGGGTTTAGTGGTGATACCAAGGTCTAGGGTATGACCATGGGAATGTAGCTGAGTCAGAGTAGAGGACAAGATGAATAAAGGAGAGGAAGTCAAGAAAATAACCTACTTTCTCATTCTCTATCTCACGGAGTAGAGTGAAAATTATTGAGACAAGTCCTCATCAATCATGTGGGGTGCTTTAAGGGAAAAGCAGTATGTGACTAATAAGTACATTAATAGAAAACTGCCATTATTCTTTCTCTAGTTCTTCCTGGTCCTCAACTGCCTTCCAATTAGTCCTATGTGTGCAGAATGCTTATATGATAACAGGAGAACTTTGACATATTTCACCTTTCGCTTGAGAGGCAAAGGCGGTTTTCATTGATCTTACACACAGCCATTTTTTGCCATGGCCTCATTAACTTCCATCTGCCCCTACTAATAAGTTCCTAACAGGGAAGTGTAGAATTGATCCAAATAACTCAATAATCTGAATCCAAAAATCAAGTACTAATGAAAATATACTCTTGGATCTGAAGGCCCCAGAACAAAAACAAAATTTAGTTAAAATGATTTGTTAATCTTTCACTACCTCCATTTTCAAGTGCTCATGAAGCTTCCTAATGCCACAAATTTCTATCTTTTATTTAGCATTTAGAAATTTCTATCTCAGGAAGCTAATAATGTTTAGATGTAATGTAGTGTCAGAAAACAGATTTTATTTTTCTGAAGCAGAATGAATGAAATAATAATTTTGAAAAAGACCCAATCATTTTACTGTTACCAGCCTAGAGAAGAAATGGTCCTCTCAATGTGTAAACATATTCTTTTTGCAGGTTTGTATTTATTCTTACGCAAACACACAAATCTGTGCTCATTTAATTCCAATTTAACTGTTTTCAGCTACAGCTGTGGCACAGAGCATGACATTCAGTAACTACTTACTATTATAAAAGGTATATTACATCTCATAGAATAATAATAAAAAACAGATTTGCTGAGCAAATAGTAGCTAGCAGGTTTGTCTACCTCAAATATGAAATCAATTTTCAGTCAATAGAGTTCAAACAAGAAAGTTATCTGTCGTACTTGATCAAGCCAACCAGTAGATGTTTCATTAGAATGGTGGACAAGAAAATCCTCAGAAGCTATTAATAAAAAGTGATTAACAAAGGAAATGAAGAAGAAAATAAAACAACAGATGGAATAAAAACTCAGGCAAAGGAAATGAGTTTCAGAAAGGTTTGACAGGTTAAGGGTCATGGCTCCAAAGAATGTTTTAATAAAACACTAAATCAAGTACCTAGACAAATTAGTTAACAGATTAATTAACAGTATTCATGTGGGAAATGAGCATCTTTCCTGGAGCTGTCTAAATTAGATGGTAACAGCTATATTTTGACCTGATGCTACTGGAGTTATAAAACTTTTCAACCTTCCAGGGAAAATTTCTCTTGTTCTTTACCCTCGGTGATACAACTTCCAATTTTAAAAACTACTCTGAAATCAAGAAACATTGGGATGAGGAAATGGGAGCAATTAGCATCCAGCTCACAACCTTCCCTCTTTATGGGCACACCCCTCCCCCATCACCCCCCCCCCCACACACACACACACCTCACAACGCACACCCTGCCCCGTCTCCTGCTTGGTTTCTAACAGTCTTTGCTGGCAACCTCAAAAATTTCTCTTCTACTTTTCCTTTACCCTCCTCCTTTTTTTCTGTTCTGTAACTCTGCCTTCTAACAGGAATGGTACCAAAAACCCATGGTTAGAGCCTTGCTGACCCTCGGGATGGAAGAAGTTTCTGTTTCCTGTTTTGAAGCATGGTTTTTAATTAATTTTAAAACAAACATGGAGGTCAAAACCTGAGGAAAAACAACATGGAGGTTTTCCTTCATTAGGCTACTGACCCGTTCTAGGGGTTGGATTTGAAACAGCACCGCTTCCTAAGCTAATTCGCAGTGGACAAGAGTTCAACAGGCAGCTTACTTCCTTTCTTAAATTTGAGAAACTCCAGAAGGTTAGAAAATAGACTGGTTAGCCTGGATTTTTCCACTCTGCAATAATTCCTCAAATAAAGAAGGACAGCTGAGAAATGGCCAGTCATATTTTTGTTATTTTTCTGGAATATCACTTTGTAGTCAGAAAGATCCCAGAAAGTTATGTGAGAAAGAAAATCATCTTAAAAGCCACTTTTTTCCCCAAATACATTTCAACAGATATATATGTGATCTGTTTTCAAAATATATCTTTTTTGTGCCCTTTGAATTTTAAAACATGGACATGTATTACATCTGTAAAATTGCACACTAAAAGAGAAAGTAAATAACAGGGAAAAAACACCAAAAAAAAAAAAAAAGGACAAAGTCTTATCTTTTAATTCCACGTGACAAAAAAGAGAGATGGAATTATTTCCTATTAGTAAATGATCACAGGAAGAAAAATCAGTGAGAATCACTACTTTAGCTCCAGAGAGAATTTCCTGCAATCCAGACTCACATGTGTTAATAAATTCATCTTCCACACTCACCATCCTCTAAAATCACTGTGGTATTTCTATCTGGAGCAGTATTATTACTGCTACCACAAAGTGATGACTTTTAAGCAAATCCTTCATTTTCTTCATTTAGACCTTCTACAGATTTTGTACCCTTTCTCTCAACCTCCTTTCTACCATTTTTTTTTTTTTTGAAACCACGTGTCTAGTCAAACAAAGTTGCTTGCTGACCCCCGTACTCAATCTTGCCTCTGTGTCCTGATAAGCCACTGAAGTCATCAGGAATGGTTTCCTTGTCAGTCAGGATGGTTGGGAAATGTGTTTGTGATACCCATTATCTCAATGACCAGCAGAGTTGACTCAGCTGACCTGATCGGTAGATAGGTGTAGCCTTCCTCCTTTACTCTGTGTAATTTCAATCCAAGTTGTGTCTGGGTGCTGTACTGGGGGGCAGGTGGGGAATATCGAGTGAGGTAGGTCATTCTGAGCCCAAGTAATCTTGAGGTAATTGACGTGTTGCTTTGTAAGCACTCTTCAGACTTTCTTTGCTCCTCTTGTATATGTTTCCAATGGACAACTAAGATGCAAGCTTTTTAAAAACCCATGTTCTATCCTGTATTTCTTTAGTATTCATAATAGCAGTTACATAACACCACACATAATGTAATAAAAGTTACCAATTATGGCTTTAAAGTTGAAGGAATTCAATTCTAGAGTCTCTCCTAGAATTAAGTTGTTTCCATTTGTTTGGATAAACACAATATCCATAGTATAACCAGTAAGTACGGGTAATAATATCCACAGTATGACTGTTAAAATCACAAGTCAGATTTTCACTGTTCTAAGTATTAAGAAAACATTTAGAAACAGTTAACAGAATTTCAAAGAAAGAGCTCAAAAGAAATGTTCTTCTATTTCAGGTTTGCATAGAATAAAAGAGAAGGTCACTATCCTATAAATTAGCTTCATAACAGTGAGGTAAATCTTTGCACTGAGACAGATAATGTTGTAAGAAAAAGACTATGACTTCAATTTATTATTCTTAAAAAGTACTCGGAGAAAAAGGCTTAAGCTTCATTTACTACCACTGATTTAAAGTGAATCCTGATAAAACCCATTTGGTAGAAAGAGAAAAGCAAATTACCTGCTAGTTTGCTTCTGTCGTTTCCTGCAACAACAACAATCCAATCCCTTTGGATTGTGATTGCAGTAGCAGTACTGGCCAGGTTTGCAATATTTGCAATAGTGATGATCAGGATATAGCATGAAGTCTAAGGAATTACAGGAAAAAATTATTAAAATGTCAGTTTTACCATACTGTACCTACCTCACTGTACAATATAGTTTAAAATGGTCTTTGGTAACATAATAATAAAATTTTTATTTTAATTTCATTTCATAAAATCATAAGAAATCATTCTACTTTGTACACATGAAACAATAAACACCAGTTGTCAAGTTAAAGGGCATAATGTCTTTCTAATCTGTATCATGTGTGGTACGCATAATACAAAAAATTTTAATAGTCATATGCACATTTATGTCACATAGTTATCATAAAGTGTTAACATAGGGGTGGTTTTTAATTTTCCCCACAAATATGTCCTTTGGAAAAAACAGTGACGGGGAAGTGAGAAGACTTGAATTTAAATCAGAGTTCTGACACTTTCCAGTTGCATGACAATGGGCAATCAGCTATCATCACTTTGTCTTACTTTTTTCATCAACAAAATGAAGGCAATACACTAGAATATTTCTTGTCCTACCTGGCTTTGAAACTGTACAATATCAATCCAAATATACCTAAGCAGATTAAATAGGAACATCAAATTCACTGCTTTCCACTACACCCATCTCTCTCTTCTTTTCCATCAAGCTATCATGAAATCAGAGTGTGGGAAGTTATCTAGTCCACGTCCTCAAACAGAAATACCACTTATTATTAGGAGAACACAATCATGACTGATTTATATACATATATATATATACCATTTCTTAAATGGTGTGAAAAAATTACAGGTTAATACTACTGAGCTTAAAACTAGCAACTGATTTATGTAATAAACTCTTAGAACTGCCATTAAAAAACAAACAGGAAGGGGCTTCCCAATACTACTGAGCTTAAAACTAGCAACTGATTTATGTAATAAACTCTTAGAAATGCCATTAAAAAACAAACAGGAAGGGGCTTTCCTGGTGGTTCAGTGGTTAAGAAACTGCCTGCCAATGCAGGGGACATGGGTTCAAGCTCTAGTCCGGAAAGATCCCACATGCCGCAGAGCAACTAAGCCCATGCGCCACAACTACTGAGCCTGCGCTCTAGAGCCTGTACTCCACAACAAGAGAAGCCACCGCAATGAGAAGCCCATGCACCACAACAAAGAGTAGCCCCCGCTCTCCGCAACTAGAGAAAGCCCGTACACAGCAACAAAGACCCAATGCAGCCAAAAATAAATAAAAAAATAAAACAAAACAAACACGAAAACAACCAATAGAATGAAATTTAAATTCAAACAATACTTAATGAAAGCCTGTTAAGGGCCAAAAGACAAAACAAGACAAAAATGGTAGGGGATATTAAAATAGACACAGAGATAAAAATTAACAGGCCCTAATTCTTAGAAAGGTATAAACTTCCAAGACTGAACCAGGAAGAAATAGAAAATATGAACAGACCAATCACAAGTAATGAAATTGAAACTGTGAATAAAAATCTTCTAACAAACAAAATCCAGGACCAGATGGCTTCACAGGTGAATTCTATCAAACATTTAGAGACGAGCTAACACCTATCCTTCTCAAACTCTTCCAAAACATTGCCGAGGAAGGAACACTCCCAAACTCATTCTTTGAGGCCACCATCACCCTGATACCAAAACCAGACAAAGATACTACAAAAAAAGAAAATTACAGACCAATATCACTGATGAATATAGATTCAAAACTCCTCAACAAAATACTAACAAACAGAATCCAACAACACAATAAAAGGATCATACACCATGATCAAGTAGGATTTATCCCAGGGATGCAAGGATTCTTCAATATATGCAAATCAATCAATGTGATACACCATATTAACAAATTGAAGAAGAAAAACCATATGAACATCTCAATAGATGCAGAAAAAGCTTTTGACAAAATTCAACACCCATTTATGATAAAAACTCTCCAGAAAGTGGGCATAGAGGGAACCTACCTCAACATAACAAAGGCCATATACGACAAACCCACAGCAAACATGAATCTCAATGGTGAAAAACTGAAAGCATTTCCTCTAAGAACAGGAACAAGACAAGGATGTCCACCCTCACCACTATTATTCAACATAGTTTTGAAAGTCCTAGTCACGGCAATAAGAGAAGAAAAGGAAATAAAAGGAATACAAATTGGAAAAGAAGTAAAACTGTCACTGTTTGCAGATGACATGATACTATACATAGAGAATCCTAAAGATGCTAATAGAAAACTTCTAGAGCTAATCAATGAATTTGGTAAAGTTGCAGGATACAAAATTAATGTGCAGAAATCTCTTGCATTCCTATACACTAATGATGAAAAATCTGAGAGGAAAATTAAGGAAACACTCCCATTTACCATTGCAACAAAAAGAATAAAATACCTAGGAACAAACCTACCTAGGGAGACAAAAGACCTGTATGCAGAAACCTATAAGACACTGATGAAAGAAATTAAAGATGATACCAACAGATGGAGAGATAGTCCACGTTCTTGGATTGGAAGAATCAATACTGTGAAAATGACTACACTACCCAAAGCAATCTACAGATTCAATGCAATCCCTATCAAATTACCAGTGGCATTTTTTACAGAACCAGAACAAAAAAATCTTAAAATTTGTATGGAGACACAAAAGACCCCAAATAGCCAAAGTGGTCTTGAGGGAAAAAAATGGAGCTGGAGGAATCAGATTCCCTGACTTCAGACTATACTACAAAGCTACAGTAATCAAGACAATATGGTACTGGCACAAAAACAGAAATATAGATCAATGGAACAAGATAGAAAGCCCAGAGATAAACCCATGTACCTATGGTCAACTAATCTATGACTAGGAGGCAAGGATATACAATGAAGAAAAGACAGTCTCTTCAATAAGTGGTGCTGGGAAAACTGGACAGCTACATGTAAAAGAATGAAATTAGAACACTCCCTAACACCATACACAAAAATAAACTCAAAATGCATTAGAGACCTAAATGTAAGACCAGACACTATAAAACTCTTAGAGGAAAACTTAGGAAGAACACTCTTTTACATAAATCACAGCAACATCTTTTTTGATCCACCTCCCAGAGTAATGGAAATAAAAACAAAAATAAACAAATGGGACCTAATGAAACTTACAAGCTTTTGCAAAGCAAAGGAAACTACAAACAACACAAAAAGACAACCCTCAGAATGGGAGAAAATATTTGCAAATGGACAAAGGATTAATCTCCAAAATATATAAACAGCTCATGCAGCTTAATATTAAAGAAACAAACAACCCAATCCAAAAATGGGCAGAAGACCTAAATAGACATTTCTCCAAAGAAGACATACAGATGGCCAAGAAGCACATGAAAAGCTGCTCAACATCACTAATTATTAGAGAAATGCAAATCAAAACTACAATGAGGGGCTTCCCTGGTGGCGCAGTGGTTGAGAGTCCGCCTGCCAATGCAGGGGACACGGGGTCGTGCCCCGGTCCAGGAAGATCCTACTGCCGTGGAGCAGCTGGGCCTGTGAGCCATGGTCACTGAGCCTGTGCGTCCGGAGCCTGTGCTCCGCAATGGGAGAGGCCACAACAGTGAGAGCCCCGCGTACAGAAAAAAAAATACAATGAGGTATCACCTCACACCAGTTAGAATGGGCATCATCAGAAAATCTACAAACAACAAATGCTGGAGAGGGTGTGGAGAAAAGGGAACCCTCTTGCACTGTTGGTGGGAATGTAAATTGATACAGCCACTTTGGAGAGCAGTATGGAGGTTCCTTAGAAAACTAAAAACAGAACTGCCATATGACCCAGCAATCCCGCTACTGGGCATATACCCAGAGAAAACCATAAATCAAATAGTGCATTGCAGCACTATTTACAATAGCCACGTCATGGAAGCAACTTAAATGCCCATCGACAAATAAATGGTTAAAGAAGATGTGGTACATATATACAATGGAATATTAGCCATAAAAAGGAATGAAATTGGGTCATTTGTAGAGACATGGATGAATCTAGAGACTGTCATACAGAGTGAAGTAAGTCAGAAAGAGAAAAACAAATATCATATATTAATACAGATATGTGGAACCTAGAAAATGGTACAGATGAACCGGTTTGCAGGGCGGAAATTGAGACACAGATGTAGAGAACAAACGTGGACACCAAGGAGGGAAAGCGGTGGCGTCAGGGGTTGGTGGTTGTGGTGTGATGAATTGGGAGATTGGGATTGACATGTATACACTAATATGTATAAAATGGATAACTAATAAGAACCTGCTGTTAGAAAAAAAAAAAAAAGAACAAACCAAGCAAAAATCTAAACATCTTATAAATGTCTACTAGTCGCATTAAGTCAATTATGTAATCTGTTCCCTGCATTACCAAATTCTGTATATCAGTTTTAAATCAAATGCAGCACATTGTCTCTACACTGCATTCCATACTCTATTTTACACATGAACATGTTTCTGAGAAATTGCATTTAAAAAATGAAAAATGTAATACTATTTTTATAATTTCTTATATTACAAAAACAAACATACACACTCATAGAAAAACTTGGTCTATAGCACAATATTATTTTCATAATGTATATAAAGTCCAAGTTCAGTCTGACAATAGAAACTCTCCTTCCTACACTTTTCAAACCTTCTCTGTGTGTTGCATACATCCATCACTCAGAGAAACTGTGCTTCCCCTATTTTCATGCCTTTATGAATGCCAGTCCATCATTCCAAAAATAAATTTTAAAAACGAAGAGGGATTGATGGGAAGATGGATGTGCCAATGGATAAATATATGATAAAGCAAGTATAATAAAATGGCAGAAGTAGAAACTAAGTGGTACGTATATGGGTGTTCAGTGGAGAATTCTTCTAACTTTGCTGAATGTTTGAAATATTTCATAATGAAATCTTGGGAGAATAACATCCTATTTTCAAGGCCCACCTAAATGGCCAACCCAGAACTCCATTTTTCTCGAAGGCACTTAATCATGCTACCATGTATCATAGTTATTATGTGTCACATCTAATCTCCCTACAGGATCCACACTTGAATCATTTTTCTATCATTCAAATGCATCTAATACAACTTACACACAATAATCATTCAACAAAGCGGAAGGAAATACTTTGACTACAGACTGAAAATATCACTGTTCTTTAGTAATACTACTAATAAAATTATCTTCAAATATTACAAAAAAAAGTATCCTACTGGTTTTGACATGCTATGTTTAAATTTTAAAAATTACCTTTCCATTCTGAACATGTTCTAATTTCCATGCTGTTTTTTTCTCTGACTTCCATTTATTTCTGGTATCTTTAAATTTGTAAATATACAGTTATTAAAAAAAAAATTAACAGGCCCTATTTGTGAAAAGACACTCCCTCAAAGAGTTTTCATCTTTTACCACTAACAGACATTCAATTTTCTACCATCAAGAATCTTGTTGAGAACTTACAAGAACCCATCCATGGTACATGGTCAGAAGGTCTTTTTTATGTAAGAAAACCATCATCAGGATGATTCCACACAGGATGACCGAAACATTCTGGATCACCAGTGAAGTCTGGGCCACTATACAGAGAGAGAAACAAAGTTCATACACCAAAACATCTCAAAGGAGATGTTTTTATCCATACATCACTGTTCTACTGTATTAATACATATGCAAATTACTATAAGAAATAAAAATATTCCTGAAGTAAATTCTGCCTCAACTATTTCCAGTAGGGCCCAGCATACCACATCAGACCAGTAAAACTTGCAGACAGAATAAAGAACTACCCCTCATTTTTCCTGTTAGTTGAAGCCATTCATAATGACCACATTTTCATTTTCACAGTTTATTCACTTTAAAGTTTACTGTCATAAACAGAACTAATTAACTACATAAACAAGCTCCACCTTTCAGGGCTTTGTAGCTTAGGCAAAAATAAGAACATGTAGGAGGTTATGGAGGAGGTTAAGTAAGAGGTCATGGAATCCATAACCTCCTAGAAGGCAGGCTGAACTTGGTAAGATCGTATGGATAAATAGGAAGGACATATAAAAAATTGCCAAGAACAAAGCAGCAGTGTGTTCCTTTTACTAAAGTTATTTGCATTGTTATGAAATTCTAAACTACACCTTTTCTCACAGAAAATGCCAACTTCCTGAGACTGAGGCACCCATGTAGATAAAGGGCTGGCGTAAGGACAGGTTAGGATACCAGGTAAGGACACCTTGTAGTCTTTTCTCTGCCACTCACGAGGGAAGATGATCTAGGGAAGAATACTTAATATCTCTTATGCCTGTGTCTATAAGGCGAGGATATAATACATACCTGCCTTCCTTACTTTACGGGGTCATTTTGATGCTCAAATAAAATACTTTGAAAGCACTTTGAAAAATACAGAGGGTTGTATATGTAAGGTATAATTACAGCTCTTGCCTTTAAGGACAGTAAAGCTCATTCTGGCTTGGAACATTATATCAAAGCCTTGAGACAAAACAAACTGCTTTCTGAAATTAATTTGAAATAAAATCCCAACATATAACTCACTCATTCATTGCACAAGGCTATTAAATATCAACTGAGTGAGGTTCTTGGCTTTCAGGACCCCACAGACCAGAGGAAAGGTAGACATGTGAAAGGATAATTATAAGAGCATAAGTGCAATAGCAGAGGTATTAACAAAGCTTCATGGGAGTGCAGGAAAAAAAAGTCTCTGGTTAACTCAGCCTAGAGACATCAAAGAAGATTTTCGTGGAGGTTGTCCCATGAGTTGATTACATAGGATAAGTGCAAGATTGCTATCCCACCACACTCTTCTTCATCCAACTCAACATTCTATCCTAAACTACAATTTCAGTGCTCAACAGTCATAAGGTTAAAGGTCTCTATGTATAACATTCCCACGTTCCTATGTAAAATGATGTAAAGAAGTAGAAATTGTTTTTCCAGGATACAAAACCTTTTTCTATATGTGTTTTGGTCTATCGATTCTCAAAATAGAAAAATGTCCATCTTGGCCATTTTACTAACAGCATCAAGTCCTGGAATATGATAATCCAGTTGCTCTCTATCCGGGGGCAGTTATCCCGCACTGAAAGAAACAGATACCTCAGTCTCTCCCCAGTGTCTAGGATAGACATGGCCAGGTCTTAGCATTATCAACTGAGGAACTAAGGAAAATTTTGCCCTGAATTAATATACAAATTGCCCTTATATTCTGAATAATTAAACTGTTCATTCACTTTCTCTCTTTCCTATACAATACTTAATGATTTCAGTATTAATGCTCTAGAATAAATGTTAATATATTATCACTTCTTCTTTTTTCTTCAAAAATGTATAATTCAGCTCTCTGTGATCCAGACTCAGGTATTCTTTTCTGAATCCATTGTTTTCACTTCCCCTACATACTTGCCTATATAAAACACAGTAACCCAGAGGATAGATGTTAAAGCTGTCCCAGGAACGTCACATTAAACGAACTCCAGTGCAAGTCATGGTTAAAGGATGCCAGAGTTAGGTAAACTCTTAATGTTTAACATGGTTCGCAGAAAAGTGCCACAGTGTTAATCATTAACATTTGTAATTTACGAACAGCCAAAAAAGATACCCCACAAAATCTATAAACTCAGTATCCTGGCATCCCAACTTTGGGCAGGAGCCCCAGGACCCTCCATGCAGAGGTGCTGCCACTGAGCACCCCATCACTCAGGTGGCGGCTGCAGACGTAAAGTGGGTTAGTCACAGAGGTTTCTCTCTAGCTCAGGCACTAGTCCCACAAACACAAAGGCTTTTATAACACCACTCACCTTTAAGTCTGGCATTCTTATCCACCCAATCACCAATGATGGCTCCTAGGACCAGAACAGACCCTGCCACCACCAGCCCGTAGACTGCAGTCAAGAGAAGGCTGTTTCCATAGAGCTCTACCAGAAACACAGACACTGCAAAGTGCCACATCCGATCCCCCTTGAATAAGAGAAGATAAAAGGTTCTGATAAAACGTTGTACATTGCTAGTCAATTATACTCAAGAAGTTGCTTCCTTAACAAAAGGGCACTTTCCGGCTACATTATGAGATTCTCGAAGTCAACAATTCCTCTATGGATTGAACGTAGTCAGGTGTTAAAACTGTTTGTCCTGGCACAATGGAAAATATTCTTGCCCAGATACTAAGTAAACCCAAAAAAAGCATGATGTTAATGAAACAAACGTACTCCCTATCATTCTAGAAAAAAATACAGTTTCCAAGCCCAAGGAGGTTTTTTTGAGATAAAACCTGTTCCTTTTTGTATCAGGTTTCTAGCCAGGCCTGGGATTTACCTATCCTGATTTGAAAGGCATAAAGGAGTTTGCTATTGAACCAGAATGAAACAAGTATAGTTTACAAATATCAGTTATGCCTTGAATGTCAAGAAAGAGCCAGTTTCCCAATTTGTAAAATGGTAAGAATGGACTATATGACCTCTCAAGTTTCTTTTATCTCTAACATTCTAAAATCTATGTTCTATTTTCATAAATAAATTTCAAAGTCATAAAACAGCAGAACAATCAGAAAGATGAAGTTAATATGCGCAAATTCTGGCACCATATGAATGAAGATGTTAGAAATCAATACATAAGTAGTTATTTAGTTATTTTCGACGCAGTAGTTATTTTCAACACAGACGAGTTTTGAAAGGGGAAAAAAACTATTTCTTCACTCCAGAGTATACAGGGAATTTTGGAATTCATTGCTGCAAAATGTGGAATAACAGAAGCTTTTAAATGAGTCAGGCAAATTAATGTGTAAGAAATCTATAATGGACCTTGTTATGAGCTTTTAGGCTCCATTCCTGACTTGTTAGGTTAACCTAAAACAGGACAACAATGTTCTATCATAACCTATCCCTAAGAAATCACTACAGGAAACTGAATTCCCAGGCTAGGCTCCTTATGGATTGGAAGAAGTACTACACTCCTAGTTCCTTCCAACGTCTCTTAACATCCTCCTGACAAATTTAATGCGTAAGGAGCAAAGTATTATCCTAGTATGGCAAATGCTTTTAAGCATTTAATAAAGGCAAGACAACAATCTTATGCATCCAAAGTTAAACTGATGTGCATATTCTGTAGCAATCATTTACAATAAACTTCATGTACACCAGTATTTCTCAAGTGGGGGGTGATTTTACCCTCTAGGGATCACTAAGCAATGTCTGGCGCTATTTTGGGTTGTCCCATCTGCGAGGATAGATTTGCTACTGGCATCTACAGTCCCCCACAACAAAAAATTATCCAACCCAAGATGTCAATAGTGCCAAGGTACAGAAACTTTGGTGTAGAGGATTATGAACATTGTTTAGAACCACAATTTAAAATTAACATAAGATTAGGGCCTTGAGGGAGAGGGTGAACATGGCCAAGTAAACGTTAAAACAGACACTGGAAGCCAGTGGAAATACCATACTTGAAAGACTGATTCTCACTCGATGGTCTGGAATGTGAGCTCTAGAACCTTCTGCACTCTCAACCCTCAGCACAGTGCACAGCCCAGAGTAGAAACACAACAAATAACTGTGGAATCAACAAAGGAGTGGATATGCAGTGGATCCCGGCTGTAAATGAGTACAGAATGAGACTTATTTATGAACTATATTGTTCTGCTACATTAGATTTGCTCCATGAATGTTCAAGAAGTCTGACGCTTAATCAGTACCATACTTCATCTTTCTGGGACAGCTTTTGAAAGTTTGCTTTGAAAATAGAAATCTTTTCCATTTACGTTGGAATTCCATTTCAAATACCCTTGTACTAAATGACTAAAAATATATATACACATACAATTTGTAACCAATAAAAAGACAAGTTTACACATTAAGATAAAAATGTCAATAAGAATTGGGGCTTCCCTGGTGGCGCAGTGGTTGACAGTCCGCCTGCCGATGCAGGGGACAAGGGTTCGTGCCCCGGTCCGGGAAGATCCCACATGCCACAGAGCGGCTAGGCCCGTGAGCCATGGCCGCTGAGCCTGCGCGTCCGGAGCCTGTGCTCCGCAACGGGAGAGGCCACAACAGTGAGGCCCGCGTACCGCAAAAAAAAAAAAAAAACATGTCAGTAAGAATAACAAATTAAGCTATTTTCTTAATCTTTAACATGAGAAACAAATTTAGATTTGATTAGAATAAAATGGCATGAGGTGAGGGGAGGTACTTTATCCTAATCTCTATTCCTCTGAAAAGACAAAAACATATGAATGCCTCAAATGATAGGCTGCCTCCCTGAGTGAATTTCCTCTTTCTTAACATAAAGAATAAGAAATATTATCCCACTACTATTGCTTCTTCCTTTTTGAAAAAAATTTATTTTTATTGAAGTATAATTGATTTACAATGTTGTGTTGGTTTCTGGTGTACAGCAAAGTGATTCAGTTATGTGCTCTTTTCCATATTCTTTTCCATTATGGTTTATCACAGGATATTGAATATAGTTCCCTGTGCTATACAGTAGGTGCTTCTTTCTTTCTTTGTTGTTTTATTTTTTCGCTTTAAAGCAGGACTTGAAACAAGTGCTACGAAATGAAAGTTTTCTCTCTTGCTTATGCCCTGTACGGCATGCCTCCTCCTTGATGGACAGGAATAAAACTGCTCCACTTGGGACTTCCCTGCTGGCTCAGTGGTTAAGAATCCAACTGCCAATGCAGGGGACAGAGGTTTGAGTCCTGGTCCGGGAAGATCCCACATGCCACAGAGCAACTAAGCCTGTGTTCCCACAAGCCACTACTACTGAGTCCACGTGCCACAACTACTGAAGCCTGCGCACCTAGAGCCTGTGTTCTGCAACAAGAGAAGCCACTGCAATGAGAAGCCTGAGCATCGCTACAAAGAGTAGCCCCCCCTCGCCGCAACTAGAGAAAGCCCGTGCACAGCAACAAAGACCCAGTGCAGCCAAAAATAAAATAAATTAATTAAAAAACAAATAAACAAAAACTGCTCCACTTGCCCCAATTTCCAAAGGGTTTAGGCTTTAAGAAGTAACAGACTCTACACTCACAAAGCCCAAGAATCAGGTAAACTCTCTGTAAAGGTTGACTAAGTGCAATCTCAGGCCCACCCAGCCGTTCCTTCCTAACATCCATTTCCTGCCCACCCACAAGCTCTCATCATACTTTGAAGATTTGTTTACATGTTCATCTACCTCCAGTGCACTGAGAGCCAAAGGCCAAATGAATGTCTGTGAATGAATGATCACAGTCATTAATGCACTGAATACATTTTGAGAGGCTACTATGTACTCAGCAATACTGCAGGCACTAGAAATTCAGCAGTGCGCAAAAATCAAGATTCATGCTTTCATGCTGCTTGCATCCCAGTGAACAGAGACCAAAAACAAATCTAGAATAGGTCAGGTGGTATAAATGCTATGAGGAAAAATGCAGTAGGGTGGGGCAGGAAGGTGGCATTTTGCATGAAGTAGTTAAAGACCTATGAGAGAAACCCAAGGAAGTAAGATCGGGCACCATGCAGACATATGGCGTATAAATGGAGACAGTCCATAGCATAATGCAGAAGATATCAAAACTGGCCACCCTTTTTCACTGCCTTACACTGTTAGTTATTCTTTTGTAATTAGGTATATTTTTTTAAAGCCCAACCTGAATTATATTATAAGCTCCTTGATGACAGGATCCACTTCTTACCATACTTTGTATTCCAGTAGTATAGAGTAAAATATATTGATCCACTGGCAGAAAGAAATGAAGTCAGAAATAAAAAGTATTCAACCTCACACAAACCTAATGCAATATAACCTTCTACCCTAACACCTCTATACTCAAGTGTATAGGAAACCATGACTCGGCAGAGTCAGTAGGGTAATGCCTAGATAGGCATGCACGTGTATGTATATACATATATAATAAATAAGCAGACATCTTTTGTTGTAATAAAATCAGGCAAAGTGTCAAACAGGAGACAAAACTCAAAAGATTGAATTAGAGAGCAGTCCTCTTTTACACTCCTCCACAATAAGTGAAAATCCACTACAACTTACACGACTACAATTGCTGTGTTTTGTTTTGTTTTGTTTTAATCCAAGTTTCCCACAAGAACTCCTTTTGCTCAATTTACTGTAAGACTGGAGTAAGCATCTGTCACTTTTCTTGTGTTTTCCATTCATGACAAAAAAGATCCTCCTGGAACAACCACAGTTCCACTCCTTTGGCAAATCTGACCTGCCAACCTAATAACGAAAGGTCGCATAAACCTTAAACTTAATCAGTGTTTGGAAGTTAGGCACCTTCTTCCCCTAAGAGATAGGTCCAGACCACAAGGTGAGAATTTCAGATACTATCTCCATCACTTACTGGCTTTTTTAAAATACTTAATACTTACTGAATTAAATTGGAAGAACAATTTAATTGGATTTAAATTAATTAGGGGTAGTTTCACTCAATTTCTATTCAGAATCATCAGTTATTGGAAATGAAACTCACGCCAAGTCCACCTTGTTTACATGTATTTTCAGAGTCATCCCTGTCTAAGCCTCTGGGGAGAAAGAAGCTGGCCTTTCTAAAAAAGCCATCTTTGAACTATTTCTTAAAGAGCTGATAACTTAGCTTAATAATTTCCCAAGGGCATGGGTACAGATTTCCTCATACAATAGTTTGCTTTCATGTCTTAAGAACGATCCAAAAGAAGTTTCCAGTTTAAAAAGAAAATAACATTCACAAAATTTACTCTCAAAATTCTTTCCCCTTACTTACAGTTCTTTTAAATTAAATATCATACATGAGGCATGAATAGAATTTACACAGGTTTATTACTTTTAAACAGTAAGACCAATTGTTTAATTTAAAAGATTCTAATCATCATTAATTAAATACACATCTAGCATCCCTTGGGGATTATTCTTTTGGGTTGAGGAGTGTTGATGGAGGAATCCAAGCCCACAGAAACACTGGGACTCTTCCAAGACCATGAAAGAAGTCAGAGGGAGACTTATGAGTCAGTTGCTGATTTTCGGTGGATGATGGTTTTTAAGATAGACTGAGATGTCCCACACATATCTAGCTACAGATAACATTTTAAAAGACCAGAATTTACACCACTCAGATATTTGTTCTTGGGGTCAATTATACTTAAATTAACCTTAGAATGCTATTTTTAGCCTAACTCAGTCACTCCCCTATTCTACTGTATTTTCATAGCACAGTAGGCTGGAACTTATAATTTTAACAAAAGAAGAAAACAGAGAAATATCTTAAAATGTGAAAAAATAGAAGGTCCGTGAGACATCCATCCATTCTTAGTAGCAGATATTACCATTTATTAACCCTTGTAATGCAAAATACAATTTACAAACAATGCAAATAGTCCTGTCCTTGTTAATCCTGTTTTTGGATAGCTGCCAGTCTACATAAAGTATGATAGCTCAATAATTAATAGCATTTACTAACACCTATGGGAAAATATCTTTGGTGAAAATAACTTTTTTGTTAGAGCATGTATGTTGGTTGATTTATTTCTTTAGCTGCATGACAAAACTGCAAGATGGCTTAATACAACTGGCCCAAATGAGAGGCAACAAGAAATTGTGCAAGCATGTTGTAAGAATTACTGTAGATTTTCACTTACCCATGTAGATAGAGAATGACCAAGGTAGAGAAGGAATTTTGCAGAGGTCAGGTAGTTTGCTAAGGATCCTGCAAAGACACACAGTAGGCAGATAAAAAGCGTATTTAGTCACTTGAGTGAGCTGAGATTGGAATGCTTACTCATTTGTCCTTATTAAACATAATTATTAAAAACTACTTTGTGGGGCAAACCATGTACATTTCATCAAGTCACCTAGAAATTGATGGGTCGATGAAAAATTCAGCACGACCTCTTGGTCAATAACTGCATAACTTCACATACAGTGAAAAAAGCTCTTGTTTCAACATTCTTTAACTCCATTTTATTTTTGACAAGATAATCCAAACTACCCAGTCTACTTCTCCATCCTTGCCTGTGTGCACGCCCCTTTCCCCATACCTTGAAATGCCTTTCTTCCTTAACCCCCAACAAAATATGAGTCGAACGAGCTACTAATCACACTGGTTAACAGCTGAGCCACATTCCTCCAAAACCTGCGTGGAGGTGCCGGTCTCCACTGCGCAACCTGTTTCTACCACATGCGTTCGGTCCACTCACCACAGCATCTTCCCAGGCGGTTTTGCTCTCTTGCCCTGGTCATGACACCAGGCGCCCCCCGCTTGCTCTTCTGCTGCTACGGCTACCGCTCCTGCTGAGGTGCTTGTTAAGAGGAGTGCAAGGAACTGAAGAGAGCACCGTTGAAAACACAACAGCTCTGTGCAAAAAGCCTCCGACGACGACTATACCAAAAAAACACAAAAAAAACAAAAGGAAAACGGCCCGGGGGTCTTCTTTTGGTCTTCCTTCCAAACTTAGCCAACACTGTAGCTGAAGTTGGAAAGGCAAAGCCTTATGGAAGCGGGTGGGAAGGCTCAACAGGCCGGCCGAGCTGCGTCGGGTGCCCTGTTTGTGCTGCCGCCACCGCCGCCGCCGCCGCCGCGGGCCCGGCTCAGGCCGGCCCTTATACGAGGCCTGGGGCGGAGCTCCGGCCGCCGCCGCTCGGGCCGCCCCTCCCTCTCAGGGCCATCTGGGCGTCCTCGCAGCGCGAGGCCAGGGGCCCTGCCGCCCTCCACGCCCTTGCCAGGAGTCGCCGCCCGCCCGCGGCGCAAGGGTCCGACTGGCCGCGAGCAACCCGCGAGCCTGCGGGGACCGTCGCCGGACGAACTCTGCTCGCCGGGTTTTCCGCCCTCCGGGAGGCCGCGAGAAGAGATCGGGGAGGTCGGGCGGCCGGGAAGGGCAGGACCGCGCGCCCAGCCGGCGGGGCGGCGGGGAGAGGCGAGCGGCAAGGCCGGGGCCGAGCCGCGCTTCTTTGCACCAGCTGCCTGGCCAGTCGGGGAGAGGGCGGCCGCCAACGGTCGTCGTGCAAAGCACCAGCCCAGGCTTGGGGGTGGGGGAACATCCTTTTTTTTGTTTTGTTAACGAAAATCATTTTTAATATAGGTATCTAAATAAATATAATCCGTGTCACAGTGGCCGCTTTCCTGGCCTTCCCATTCCGGCCCGCCTGCGGCAGAGAATGTCTTTTCTTCCCAGGACTGCATAGCGGGGCTTCCCTCAAAGAGCTAGAATCAAAGGGCAGGAAGGGGCGCAAAGATCAGAGTACAGCCCTCTTCAGAGGAGTAAACGGAGCCTTGGAAAGGTTAAGTCCCGCAGCGACTCAGGCACCCAGCTCTAGCCCAGAGCTAGGGTCTCCAAATCCTTCCTGAAGATGCAACCAGGAGGAAGCAGCCCAAGCGTTTCCTTTACCAACCTTCGTTCTCTCTCAGCGCCCTCTGGCCCTCGCCCGCACCCACGCGTCCCTTCCCCACCTCTCCCCCAAGTGGCTTAGTATAGCACAGGCAGTTACCAGGAATACCGGTTATCCCAGTTGTGTCCCTGTCCAGATAAAGCCATTCGGTGGCCTCCTGGAGGGGCCAGTGAATGACTCTGAAGAACACCAGACTTGAACCTTCCTTGACTCTTCCACCTCCACCCCTACCACCTCTGTGCCAGAACCCCTGGAGTCCCTATAGCCCCCTGGTTACCTTACCCTTCTCAATCTCCTCAAAACCGGGGGACTGGATCCTACACATTGAAACTCCAACGAGATTCCACACCCTGAGCACAGGCCGGACTGACACCCAGTAGTGAAAGGAGACACACGGGAATATATGCCCTGTTATCTAGACTGGCAATTAGGAGCCGCAGAGTTCGAGGGGCGGGGTGCAGCTGGATTCAGTTGGGATGTGGTCTGGAGGTCAGAGATAGGGGATTTACAGTTTAGGTACTGCTGTTAACTGCCTTTGTCCTTTTCAAGCCTTCTTTTTTTTTTTTCCTTTCTTTCAAAACACTTTCAAGTCCTTTCTCTTCTCTCCTGGAGAAGTTTGGTTTGTTGTCTGAAGTTGGAGAACAGGGTCATGTAGCCACATGTCCTTGAGAAGTAAACCAAGGCACACTCATATGAGGCACCTGCAGAAGGAGGGAACAGAGGAATCAAACCCCTCCACATTATGGCAACCTCTTACTGGAGATGAATTTTGTGGACAGGTCCTCAAGCAAGGCACAGAAGATAATATTTGCCACAGAATATCTCAGCAACAAGGACCTCCAAGCGCTTTACATTAATTTTTACTTGCCATAAGGGGAGCGCTGTGCTGCCTCCAACTTCCAGGTAGCTTAAGGGAGATTCAGTTCGTTAAAAAAAAAATTTCTTCCGGTCCACACTGTCTGAGAAATGTTTGTGGGAATAGTAGCTAAGTCATGTATATCTCGAAATGTACTGTGGAGACTCTGTTTTCCATTGTCACCAAGGAGTCCTCAGAAGCCAAAACTGAGAGAATGGCGGCAAAAAGAACAGGTGGGAGACTATAGTGAAGCTTGTGGAAAAGAAAATTTGGAAAGAAAACAAGCAAGATCCATAACACCAAACCTAGTAATGTGTTTGCGCTTTGGCAGGGGAATCCTAAGTCCTTATTAATGGGAAAAGTCAAGATATATTAGTTGGGGCTTATAAAATGGAAAGGAATTGAAAATGAAAATGGAATAAAAAATCCTCAAAATACACGCAAAATGCAAAATGACAGTAATCTCCTGGCCTTGACAGTCTAGATTACAAAGCACCACTTAAATCACAAGACCCAACTGGCTATTCCTCCTTCTGAGGAATGACTTGGCTGGCTGAAAATTAAGATTACTTTCAAAAGTCATATGTATTTTTTCCAGAACTCAGACAACACAACCTTCCCGTCAATGTAATCATAACTAAGGAAGCCATGCAAGTTTTAAATCAGTTTACAAAAAAAACAGATGCCCTAAAAACCATTTTCTAGTTCATTCTCCAAGTTTTTAAGTTAAATAGGTTAACTAACTTTTTAAAAATTACAGCCAGAATAAAATGTGCATTTTAATTTAAAATTAATAAGTATTTATGGTTGCAAAATAAAAGAGGTTTATTATTTCATTTTTAAGTTGCTTTTTCACTTACCCATCAGGCATCCTAAGTTTCCTCTGCTGTATCTGATGTGCTCACCAGGACAAATAAATGCGGATTAAGCAATGGACACCACTACACTGCTCTAAAGAAAAATAATAGGGTTATCATCAGCTACTACAGGAAGAGCTCAGATCCAGGACAGAGCTTCTGTTGGGTCTGAAACTTTTTAGCCTAACATAGGAGTGATAAAGCCACGTTGCCATTCAAAAGCCTTTCTCAATGCTGCAGGCATATCTCAAGAACTGTTTGACGATTCTCCAACCTGTAATTTACTGGATCCTTGAGAAATTTACCTTCAGACATCTAATTTAAGTTATGGACATCTAATTGAAAAATAAGTATCCTTCTACGTTTGCATTTTGTTTGAATATTTCAAATAGATTTGACCTTGCAAAGGTTCTCATGAATGCTGACCTCTCATCTCTCTCTCCGTCTCTCTCCCTTTCTCTCCATTTCCCTCTCTCTCTCTGTCTCTCTCATACACACACAGAGATACACTCAGTAGTCTGCAGCCTCTAGTTGTAAAATTAAATGCAGAATTCAGAAGATTCCAAAAGAAATATATTCCTAAGGCAAATCCATAGAGACAGAAAGCATGAGTGGCTGTCAGGCGCTGGGGTTTGGGGAAGAGGAGAATGGGTAGAGACTGCTTAATGGGTGTGGGGTTTCCTTCTGGTGTGATGAAAATGTTCTGGAACTAGGTAGTGGTGATGGTTGTACAACATTGTGCATGTACTAAAAATTACTGAAATGTATACTTTCAAATGGTGAATTTTATGTTATGTAAAGTTTACCTCAATTTCTTAAAAAAATAAATGTATTCATATATGGAAAGTTCGCCATTTTTCAGTAGTAGTATTCATTGGGATAAATGTAGATAGAAAATCTTAAAAAAAGAAAGGATTTGGAAAGAGGAAAAGAGATATCTGGTCCATCACACTCACTGAAAACTCAAAAATCATGGCACAAAATTTACTGTTTAGTTTCTCCACGTGCAGCCAGAAAATACCTACAAATTTCATTTAATAAATGTTTCAGTCTCTCAACTTTTGCCATATGTAGTTTCTTTTGCTGTCTAATCTAATTCTCTCATGTTACAATGTAAGGCCCATTCTCTTGTATGCTGTCTTTAGAAACAGAAGGCAGACACTTAGCATCACCACAATATTACCTTCACATTCTCCAAACCTTGATTGGCCTTACCCAGCCTTGCCTTCCTCAGGCTAAAAAAACAGGGATGGATTTCTCTGATTTCTCAAGATTTTAATTGATCTTCTTGGAGCCCGTTTCAATTGCACCATTTGCTTGCAAGCCCCTCACAGCACGGAGGGCCTCACCCATCTGAGCAGAGTTCCCGGGTCACACACGCTCATATCCTTAATCATCTGTCTCAGACACTCCACACTGCATCCCTGTTTCTAAGCAGCACCTTGAAGATGATTCCCACTAAGCTGGCCACACACTTATGCATGACGCTTGCATTCTGGACTCTTAGCAAAAATTTCAGAGTTCCTTAATGTTCCCTTTGTGACACAGTCCATGTGTCCAGTGCAAGAGTCCCTGTTTTCCAGCCCCCTCCTCACTCCAATCTTTTACTGATGTGATCGTTGTCCTGCTCTTCTATTTTGTTTGTTTGTTTCAGCAAATACTACTTCCATACTGTTAATTTGTTCCTTAAGAGTTTCGTAAGATGCCCAATTGTTAGAACATGTCAATTATGAGTGCAGCATAGTAAAAGATAATGGTGTCTCACAGCCATAAAATCCTGACTAATGGTATCTCTCATCTTGGGTCCCTTGAATTTGTGCACACACAGACCCCGTAATACGGAAGACCCTAATATGATAAAGAAGACCTTTATCATGCGCCCTGGACACAGCCCTCTTTTTTGATGCAATTAGAAAATACTGACCAGAGTTATTATTTCATCATTTAAGGATAATTTAAAATACAGGGGCTTCCCCGGTGGCGCAGTGGTTGAGAGTCCGCCTGCCGATGCAGGGAACACGGGTTCGAGCCCTGGTCCGGGAAGATCCCACATGCCGCGGAGCAACTAAGCCCATGTGCCACAACTACTGAGCCTGCACTCTAGAGCCTGCGAGCCACAACTACTGAGCCCACGTGCCACAGCTACTGAAGCCCGTGTGCCTAGAGCCCGTGCTCCGCAACAAGAGAAGCCACCGCAATGAGAAGCCCGTGCACCGCAACAAAGAGTAGCCTCTGCTTGCCACAACTAGAGAAAGCCCGCGCACAGCCGCGAAGACCCAACACAGCCAAAAATAAATAAAATAAATTTATTTAAAAAAATAAATAAAGAAAGAAAGAATAAAATACAATAAGAAGGTCCTCCCAAGGATGTCTGCCAGAAAAGTTTCACTGTGTTGTTATCTGCATTGAGCTGCATGTATAACAAAAGGCGCCATGTATGTGGAGCACCGTGGCAGATATTAAACAAGGGGCTTATGAGATATTATCTTGTCTCATCTTCACAACACCCCTATGAAGTAATACTATTGTTATTCCCATCGTACACATAAAGAAACTGGAGACTCGGAGAGGTTAAATAACTCACCTAAGGTCACTCAGTTAGAGAGGGGTAGAGCTAGGGTTCAAGCCTAGACTTGACTGATTGCAAAGCCCTTGCTCTTTCCACTTTGTTATTCTTCCTGTCACCCCCTAATAAGCTTGGGACAACACAGGTGATGCCAATAAGCATAAATAGGCCTTTTTCTTCTTTTTGGCTCCCTTAGAGATGATGGGGACTCAGGCACCAGTAGAGACTTAGAACTAAGCATTGATGGTGGAGGCCACTGTAAAACTGTGTGTGTGTGGGGGGGGGGTGAATTGGGGGTAATTCCATCTCTTTGGTGGGGTGTGAACCGCCTAATACCAGGAGCTGTTGGATTCCTTTCGCATGGTGCCCATTGCCCAAGTCCAGCTGATAGTACAGCCCCCCTTTCAGAGCACTGTGTGGCTATAAGATGGATAAAATAACATTAAATAGGTTGGTGAAAAGCTCAGTTTTATACTTTTAGGCATGAAAAGGGGAGACTAAAATAAAAATAAAATATTTGGGGGGGGTTCTGTTTTTATTTTTAGACTGCGTACTG
Source organism: Grampus griseus (assembly GCF_964374135.1). Lineage (NCBI taxonomy): Eukaryota > Metazoa > Chordata > Mammalia > Artiodactyla > Delphinidae > Grampus > Grampus griseus. The sequence continues at coordinate 44,478,331 of NC_139001.1, read as the reverse complement.
CTGAATTTTGTAATCAGTATTGAAAGTCAGGGCTTTATAAAAATGTTTTGTTATTTCAAAAATAGTCTAAAGGAGTTTCTTGGAACTGTGAAGGGAAATGGAATTTTAAAAGGGGGCTTAATCAGTATAGATTTTACATGATTAAAGAGGTTATTTTTAAGCTACTTGGAAAGCAACATAGATACAGATTCAGTATCAGGTATAGGAGATTGGGGTTTTTCTATAGTGTCAGAAGAAATGCATTTTTGAGAATAATTTTTCATATTTAGAAAATGTTCTACCTAGGGGAATAATAATATTTGCATAGGTCTCTTTAGTCTACAATGTGCTTTGATGTTTTCTTACTTAATCCTCTAATAACTGCAGAAGGTTTTTGATCCCAGTGATCATGGACGTCATACATCAAGTCAATCCCAGAAGTCCATTGCCTATGTACACACACACACACACACACACACACACTGTACATGTCCCTCTGGAAGTAGGAAAAGTTTTGAGTGATGGGGGCTTGTAATGAAGGATATCATGGGTTTGGAAAGGGGACTGGGTTAAGGAGAACTTAAGGGGCTGAAGATAAAAGTGAACAAAGGGAGGAAGAGAGTAGGCAGCATGGTACGTCAGACACAAGGTTCCGATTAGACATCAGAAGACAAAGTTGCTAATAGCAGCTTTGTGTCCTCGGGCAACTTACTTTACCTCTATCTAAGGTCTGTTTTCTTATTTGTAAATGAGTGCTTTAATTGATCTCTGAGATCAAATTCATCAAAATTGTCTGTGATTCAATAACAGCAGTTAGCTTTAGTGATTTTTATTTTCCTCTCAATAATTTTCCATATAATGAGCATGTAATTACTTACATACTTTTATAATGAGCATGTATTTCCTATATATCCAGAAACAAAAAGATTAAACTTTCTGTGGTTTAATTCCTTCAACCACAGGAACGTTTCCTTTTATCAGTTTATGCCTCTTCAACCTTTGAACAGGACTAACTGTAAATTACCTTCAAGGACAATGATCCATAAAATACTAATTAATAAAGCTTTTAAAAACTCTTGAGTTGCAATAGTGCGTTTAAAATAAATCTCAATAAATTTTTCTGCCACATATATGGTATTATTTTTTAAGAGGAAAATGGATGATAGTTTTCTTTTTTTTTTTTTTTTTTTGCGGTACGCGGGCCTTTCACTGTTGTGGCCTCTTCCGTTGTGGAGCACAGGCTCCGGACGTGCAGGCTCAGCGGCCATGGCTCACGGGCCCAGCCGCTCCGCGGCACGTGGGGTCTTCCCGGACCCGGCACGAACCCGTGTCCCCTGCATCGGCAGGCGGACTCTCAACCACTGCGCCACCAGGGAAGCCCTAGTTTTCTATCTTTGATATTTCACTTGAATTGATTTCATTATCATACCTCTGGGGAATTTTGAGGTATTCATTAAAGGAACATATGATCCATGTTTATTTGTAGACTACTTTATTTATCTACTAGGTCCAAATATTCATAAGCTAGAAATAATATCACCAAGTAAGAGACCTTAGTTTGGTAACTCTTTTGGTGCTCTTCACTTAATTAATTTTTTTTTTGAATTGTTTAGTCCATCAGCTATCTGAAATGTAACAATGGGTATTTGAAGTTTTGCTTCCTGAGGAACATTGCATTTACATGTGAAGATTGGTTTTCAAAAATATATAAAATATGCTGCTAGAACTGGTGGACAAAAATATTTTCAAGGCTATCACTCTCAAAGAATGGGTCCTTGAACTTTTAGTTTTCATTTGATTTTGGAAGTCCGGCTTAGGCTGACTTCAGCTTCTTCAAGGATTGTTTTCTTAGTTTCACCTGACCCTCCGTCAACACTGACTGTGAGTCTTCCCTTTTCCATCCCCACCCTTTCCTTCTGATAGACATTAATGGCCAATTACTGTGCTGTGGCAAGCTCAGCATCCCATTTCTTGTGGTCACAAGGTATGTACTTTTAGTAATTTACTTTGTGTTCTTAGCATTAAGATGCATCCCTAAGAAGTCACATTAGAAGACATTAATGTTTTGACTAATTTGAAACTGCAAATGAAAAACACCTAGGCCACAATTATCAGTTTATGAGAATCTAGGTATCATTAAATGAGTTTAGTTGTTTCTTCTTAGTATCGATTACTTAGACATGCCTAATTTGTTTTTCTTTGTATGAGCAATCGATTGCCCTTTAAGGTAAAGTGGACTGATGTAGAATGATGATTAATTGTGTCACCTCTTCATAGGGTGGACCATCTACACTAAAGTCGAACGATAAGGATAAAATGGTTTAGGAAAGGTTCAAATTTGTGTCATAGGAATCTCCAGTCTACTGAAAAAAAAAGTCTCATTAAGTAGTTGACCAGCTCAAACAAGACTGTAATCATAGCAAATTAAGTGTATTCATTTACCTATTGTGAGCTTATACTAAGCTGATGAATAAATACTTAGGAAATAATTCCTCACTGAAATCTCATGAATTATATTACATTGGTATTTATCTTTATTTGATTGTGCTATATGGCCCCAGGGAAAATCTGGCATATTTTCTCTTTCAAACTGTTGACACTTTTTAAAGTAAAAGTATTGGGTGGGCCAAAAGGTTCATTTGTTTTTTTTCTGTAAGATGGATAAAGTAGCACTTAATTGTCGTTAACTTCATTCGAAACAATTTTGTTAAGATTGTATGTGACAGCTGTCATATCAGTGTGCATTTTAAAAAAAGACTTATCAAAATTGGTGAATTTTTGTGTAGCCATTTTAATACTGAAGATGGAAGAAAAAAGCAACATTTTCGGCATATTATGCTTTATTGTTTCAAGAAAGATAAAAACACAACTGAAATGCAAAAAAAGATTTGTGCAGTGTATGGAGAAGGTGCTGTGACTGACGGAATGTGTCAAAAGTGGTCTGTGAAGTTTCGTGCTAGAGATTTCTCGCTGGACAATGCTCCACAGTCGGGTAGACAAGCTGAAGTTGATAGCGATCAAATCGAGACATTAATTGAGAACAATCAACGTTATACCAACGGGAGATAGCTGACATACTCAGAACATCCAAATCAAGCTTTGAAAGTCATTTGCCCCAGCCTGGTTATGTGAATCGCTTTGATGTTTGGGTTCCACATAAGTTAAGCAAGAGAAAACTTCTTGACCGTATTTCCGCATGTGATTCTCTACTTAAACGTAATGAAAACATTCCATTTTAAAAACAAATTGTGATGGGAGATGAAAAGTGGATACTGTACAATAATGTGGAACGGAAGAGATCATGGGGCAAGCAAAATGAACCACCACCAACCACACCAAAGGCCGGTTTTCATCCAAAGAAGGTGATGTTGTGTATATGGTGGGATTGGACGGGAGTCCTTTATTATGAGCTCCTTCCGGAAAATGAAACGTTTAATTCCAACAAGTACTGCTCCCAATTAGACCAACTGAAAGTGGCACTCGATGAAAAGCAACCAGAATTACTCAACAGAAAACACATAATCTTCTATCAGGATAACACAACACCGCATGTCTCTTTGATGACCAGGCAAAAACCGTCACTGCTTGGGTGGGAAGTTCTGATTCATCCGCCGCATTCACCAGACATTGCACCTTTGCATTTCCATTTATTTCGGTCTTTACAAAATTCTTTTAATGAAAAAAATTTCAATTCTCTGGAAGACTGCAAAAGGCACCTGGAACAGTTCTTTGCTCAAAACGATAAAAAGTTTTGGGAAGATGGAATAATGAAGTTGCCTGAAAAATGGCAGAAGGTAGTGGAACAAAAGAGTGAATACGTTGTTAAATAAAGTTCTTGGTGAAAATGAAAAATGTGTCTTTTATTTTTACTTAAAAAAACCAAAGACACTTTTTGGCCAACCCAATATATGACAACTCTCCTGATTTCTCCTGTTCACTATTTCAGAGACTGCTTGGCTCATCAATGCCATTTGTTCCAAACTGCTTTGCAAACCATAATAGTATATAAAGACCCCATGGGACAAAAGTCCCAGAAGTTCCCTAACTATGCCTTTTGGTCAAATTAAGTAGCTATTATCTTCATGTAGAAAAAGATCATAATAGTTGTTTTGATACTTCCAGTTCAAAATACTTTCATGTCTGTAAAAAGACAGTTAGGCTTACACAACTAAACCTGAAAGTCTAGCCTTATATATAAACTGATGGCTCAACAAACAAAAGAGTGGGTAACCATTTCTGGGGTGTTTATAAGGATTACCGGTCAAAACATTTCTCTGATAAATTTCCCTTTGTCTATATATGTCCAGGTCAACTCTGGGTATAAATACTGTTCAACTTATCCCTGTATAACTATCACCTCCTCAAGGGAAAGGAAACATCTCTACTGAAATCCATTTATTTTGAAATTAAAAGAGGAAGGAAGATCCTTCTGATATTTAGTCCAGATCTTTGAACTTAAATTTTAATTGCTCGCTCTGCTGTTAAGAAGTTAGACACTGTTTTTTAAACTATTCCCAAGAACAAGACTCTAAATGCCAGATGGAATTAACCTAATGGTCCATGGATCCAAGATTCAGTCTCCAACTTTGGGACAAAAGGATAATTTGTAGGAGATGATAGTGGCTTGCCTCTTTGTCTTTAAGGAAGTAGTAAGGCATAGCAGGAGGACACGCTGTTCCACACTAGACAAACCTGAGTTCAGTCAACTCTACTTCTTATTAACTATGTGATGAGGTTACCTAACTCTCTGGACCCTCAGCTTCCTTTTTGGTAAAATGGAGACAGTAATGTCTCTTTCCATAGTCAACGTAGGGCATAAATGAGATGCAACAGACATACTGCCTGGTACATGGTGAGCCTCAATTACTTCATCAGAACTTAGAGACAGACACCTTAGAAACCTGTTAGATCCATCTCTTCACTGGTCTCCACATTTCCTCAATCTGTGTTTTGATTTTGTAACATGAATTTATCATCACTCCCTATCTGAAAAAATACTCCATTTGTTTACACTCAGTATTTTATTTGCTTTAAAAGTTCATTTTCAAACTTTCAGAAAAGAACCCTGATTAGAGTCCCCAAAAGTTCTTAAGTTCATGCTCACTTGATCTCCATCCTCTATAATTTCATTGTCTTCAATCATTCCTCCTTTAAATCTTCATGTTTACATATTAAAGTCCTAATTTAGGGGTTAGAAATTGTTGAAAAATTTTGGACCAAGCTTCCTCCTGATCTTTTAAGGAACTGGGTAGTGCTGACTGGCCAAACTTCCTGGATAACTTCACAAACAGGAACTGGGGTGTAAAACACATACACACAACCTGTCCTAAAAGCAGGGGTGAGAAGGGCGGTTTATACGTTAGCCACTGAGTTGAATAACTCATGCCATTTCACCCAAACTGCAGGAAGACGTGTCTGTCTTGCTTAACATTGTGTTTCTGGTGTCTAGCACAGTGATTATCACATGGCAGCTGCTTAAGAAATGTTTGTTGATGGAATGAATGAATGAATGGGCAAATGGATGCCATTAAGAATCCCATGTGTATGCTTTGGTAATGTACTGTATGTTACAAAGGCCTGGTTATATCAGTTAGTAATGCTTTCAGCTGCCAAGTCAAAATACTCAGAATACTACTCAATATTGGCTTAAATAAATGAGGTATTTCCCCCCCTACAGTTTGGAGAAAAGTTGTTGCAGGTATGTTGGCTCAGCGGCCCTATGATGTCAGGTTTAGAGTCTCTGAGAGTCTCTTGGATTTTTCTGGCTGGCAAGATTGTTGGAGGAGTCCCAAGCATCATGTCCTCGCATGACCATGTTCAAGAACAGATGTAGCCAATGGTACAGGGCAGAGAGCTTCTCTGAGTACCCTGTCTCTTATCAGAGAGGAAAATATTCCACAGGAGACCCCTAGGGAATTGCCCCTTATACTCCATTGGTCAGAACTGAGTTTCCTGCTCACTCCTAGGCCAGAAACTAGAACCACTTTCCCTGAGATCATTGGATCTCCAACTAATATCTAAATAGGGATTCTGTGAGCAAGGAAAAAGAAATAGGATGAAAATGGCTTTTGCTATCCTCAAAATTACTGTAGTATCAGAACCATTTTCAGGGCTTGTTAAAACTCAGTGTTTTGTTGATATTCCTTGGCTATAAGTAGACATAAAATTGGTGCTTTTAGTTACCACTGATAGAGCTGAATGGAAAATTAAGGCAATTTTAATTAATTTGTTAATGTTAATTACATAATTTAATTAAAATGCTGTGTATAATTCAAAGAAAAGGAACTAATAATCCTTCAGATTTTTCATCAGTACCTGTGATATTGCTAGCATTTCTGAAGAAGTGTATTTCAATGGCTTTTTGCCTTCATAAAGGGAATGAAATCTATTCCAACAAATAGAAATAAATTAAGATCTGAACTGATTCTGAAAACTTGTCTTTTATTGTGAGCATAAGAATATCTTGAGTTTGTGTTTGCCCTACTAATCAGTGACCACGAGAATAAAATCATGAATCAAAAGGTGAAAAATTCAAACAGTTTTCTAGTATCGTAGAAGCTTTAGATACTATATCTAGTATACAGTATCATAGAAGCCCTCAAAAAAGTGGAATCCAACCTTTTGAAATTTATTTAGTTAAACTGTTTATGAAAATACAAGCTTGGTCTCAAAATACTGTTTTCAGTTTAAACCAAAAAGTACAGAGTTTTAGAAATTAGTAGTCCATGTAGTAGCTATGACTTAATAGGGTTTTACTGCTTTGTGAGATTCTCCAGACTATTATTACTAGTGAGAAAAATGTTGCATAGTTTTCAGATATACTGTTTTAGGTGATAGGTATCAAACATCAAAAATACTAAAAATTGCCTGTGTTATAGTAAGATGTCTCAGAGTAAGATGTCTCCTCAGGAAAAAAAAAAAACCCACCTGTTTCCAGTAATTTTTAATGAGTGTTAAAGATTATAAATTGGATAAAAGGATAAAAAAACTTAATTTGTTAATTTCCCATTATAACTGTGCTTCCAAATGTATCTGTATTTAAATTTTATTAAAAACAGACATATATCAGAGTAAGCCTGGCTATCGAACCAAAACACTCATCTCATCTCTACCTTTTAAAAAAAATAGCCAATTCAAGGTTATTTACTTTTAAATGTTATATGCTGTAAAAGGCAACTACTAAAAATATCTTCAGTTATTCATCAGTAGACCTTCCACACTTTTTACACTATGTGCCAGGCAAAAAGGAGGTAGTAATATAAGTCATCATCAACCATTGACTTGTTTTACCACTCCAGTACATACTAAGCATGCACTAGATATGAACGTTAAGATATGAAAGTTATCAGAAACTTTTCAGACATGAAAGTTAAGTTTACAAAATATAAGATTTTCGTGGATGGGCTTCCCTGGTGGCGCAGTGGTTGGGAGTCTGCCTGCCGATGCAGGGGACACGGGTTCGTGCCCCGGTCCGGGAGGATCCCACATGCCGCAGAGCGGCTAGGCCCGTGAGCCATGGCCGCTGAGCCTGCGTGTCCGGAGCCTGTGCTCCGCAACGGGAGAGGCCACAGCAGTGAGAGGCCCGCGTACCACAAAAAAAAAAAAAAAAAAAAAAGATTTTCATGGTAAGACTGGAACAATTCCACAGAATACAGGATGGGTGGCACTCCTATAGTTTCCTAGCAAGTAGATTATATAAAATCTGAAAAATTTCAAATTTGGTTCTTTTCTCTTTTATCTGTTTACTCATTCTTTTTTTAGAACTTATTTTTCACACTACAACGTACTGGGTTTTAGATCCTTGTAAGAACGTAAGAGAATGTCATTTCTGAACCTGTGCTTATAAAATGACGTCTATCTCAATCAACTTGTCAACTGAGCTTTAAAATCCCTGGCTGGCAGTGGGTGGGTTCATTTGTTTATTTTTGGTTGGTGAATTTTTCTTTATATAGTTTTTAAGTAAGGCACAAACCCAAGGAACAGGTCCCATTGCATGTGAGCATTTATAAATGGGATCTGAGGATCATGATTGCTATGGGTTGAACTGTCGTCCTGCCCCGCACCACCCCCCCCTGCAAAATTCCTATGTTGAAGTGCTAATCCCCAGTACCTCAAAATGTGACCTTTTTTGGAATAGGGTTATTGCAAATGTAATTAAGATGAGGTCATACTGGAGTAGAGTAGGCCCTTAATCCAATATAACTGGTATCCTTATAAAAAGGGTAAATTTGGACATAGACACACAAGAAGAAGAATGCCACCTGAAGATGAAGGCAGAGATCTACAAACCAAGGAACACCAAAGATTGCTAGCAAACCACCAGAAGCTGGGACAGAGGCATGGAACAGAGTCTCCTTCACAGCCTTCAGAAGGCCGCAACCCTGTTGACATTTTGATTTCAGACTTCTAACCTCCAGAACTCTGAGACAAACAAATTTCTGCTGTTCTAAGCTACCCAGTTTGTGGTATTTTGCTGCAGCAATCCTAGCAAGCGAATACAATACGTAATCATAATTAATTAGAAACATCTGAGGCTGTCTTAGGGGTGGAAAGGCTGTTGAGGGAGATTACACCCTCCTTGGAAAGGAGTTGCCCCTGCTCAGGGGAGGAAGGAAGGAAGGGAGGGAGGAAGGGAGGGAGGGAGGGAGGGAAGAAGGGAAGGAAGGCGGGAAGGAGGGAAGGAGGGAAGGAAGGAAGGAAGGAAGGAAGGAAGGAAGGAGGGAGGGAGGGAAGGAAGGAGGGAGGGAGGGAGGGAAGGAAGGAAGGAAGGAAGGAAGGAAGGAAAAGAGAGATTGATTGTCAGCACCATCTAAGGAAAAGAGAACTACCTGACTGGTAGCCCAAGAAAGATCACAATAGTAGATATGAGAATCATTTGCCTTTGCCACATTTACTCAAAAAATCCTTTAAAGCCATCCAATTCACTTTCCTTTCACTTAATTCTCACCACATAATCTAGAATTTACTAATTTAATATCACAGATCACATAGTGCTGGACAGAGGGAGTAATAGGGAGTATTCTTTTCCCTAGAAAGGATATGCCTCTCTGCAAATTAAAACAGTGGTAGAAACCAGCATCTCTTGAGTTTAGCAAATATAACCTACTTATAATAATAAACAATAATAATAGGTAACACTGAGCACTTGCTATGTACCTGACACTCCTCTAAACACTTTACATATACTAATTCATTTAATTCTCACAGTAAACCGTGAAGTAAGCATGATTATTATACCCATCTTACAGACTAGGAAATTGAGGTTTAGATCTCTTGGGGAGCATTTTACTAAATTTCTAGACCTGAGCGCTAAGAAACTAAACGCTTGACCAGTAATGATCCCCTAATATGCTCTACCTTCTTATACCTGGCTTGAAATAGACATTCTCACCAATCATATCACCACACAGGTAGTACCTGCACAATCTCAGCAACTCTGTACACAGTTCAGTTCTCTCTTGAGAATTAAGATAGCAAAAAAGAAATGCAGGGCTTCCCTGGTGGCGCAGCGGTTGAGAGTCCGCCTGCCGATGCAGGGGACACGGGTTTGTGCCCCGGTCCGGGAGAATCCCACATGCCGCGGAGCGGCTGGGCCCGCGAGCCATGGCCGCTGAGCCTGCGCGTCCGGAGCCTGTGCTCCGCAATGGGAGAGGCCCGTGTACCGCAAAAAAAAAAAAAAAAAGAAATGCAAACAGAATCTATTATATCTTCTCAGATCACCTATGGGTGAGTGATTCTCCAAGCTGTCATCTACCTAGCATCCACAGAGTACAGATAGTATGAAATAGCTTAACTATTCAGGGTGCACAGATTTTGTGCAATTTTGTGCTCACACTATTATATTACTGGGTTAGAAGCAGTGTGTATACCCAAGATATCAGCTTTGCAAGGGTGAATTTCTTTTGCAAGTGCTACATATTTGGATTGCAAGTAATTAAAACTCACCACACAGTGTAATAAGAGTTTTCATGCATCCCTTGGAACCACTGTAATTCCACAGAATGTATGACTAAAAGTTAAATTAGAGGTGCCTGCTTCTCTTTTATAATCCTCCTGATCTTTAATAGATGAACTGAAAATAAACACCAACAAAGTGTAAGCACAGAACAATTCCCTATGGTTAACTTTTATCTTTGACCAACAAGACATTTAAATTTTGTTACTCCAGTCAGAAGAAGATTTTTTAGGAGCTAAGACTATGGAATGGGGCCTCGAGTATTCCATTATATTATCAATGTTAAAGAAATAAACATAAATTAATCAAAACAGAGAGCAATGAAACAAGAGGTAAACTGAGGAAAAACGTGAGGCATGGCTTGCCAATCTCACTATAAAGAGTAGTTTTTACCTCATAAACGCTGAGGCAACCAAAGAACCTAGGAGAAGAAAGAAGAGGAGCTGGTGCTTACACTGAGGTGGAGCGGAGGGGAGCGGAGAGCTGCTGCCACAGGTCCTGAGCAGCGCTGCGGAGGGCCATCCTTGCTGCCTGTGGACACTCAGGCAGCTCCTACTTGATGGCAGGCATTCTCCAGGTTCTGAAATACAGAAGTGAATAGAGTAGACAAGCTCTATACCCCCATGAAGCTTACATCCACTATGACAAACTCAGGGTTTGGGATGCTGATCCCTTATACTTCCCGAGAAGAAAAGTGTGGAGGGGTGGATACAGATAGAGAACTAACATCTACTGAGCACACACTACGTATGAGGCTCTGGACTGTACCCTCAGTCCAGAAAAATCCCGATCTCCTGCCTACTTTGGATCCTAAATAGAAAAGACTACACTATGGACTATAATCAGTAGTCTATTTAATTAACAATCATAGAAATACTTAGAATCTTCAAACTGAGGCCGTCTGGGCACATGGAAGACATTCAATACTTTTTTTTTTTTTTTTTTTTTTTTGCGGTACGCGGGCCTCTCACTGTTGTGGCCTCTCCCATTGTGGAGCACAGGCTCCGGACGCACAGGCCCAGCGGCCATGGCTCACAGGCCCAGCCGCTCCGCGGCATGTGGGATCCTTCCAGACCGGGGCACGAACCCGCGTCCCCTGCATCGGCAGCGGACTCTCAACCACTGCGCCACCAGGGAAGCCCTCAATAAATACTTTTAGAATGAATGCATGATTAATCATAATTTTTAAAACTGTCAAATACTCAGCTTCGTTATTACTATTGATATTTATTGTATGACAAGAAGTGATCTGAAACTGTATAAAAGACACTGTTTGTCTTTCCCTCTTAAAGGGAACAATACCTAGATATTGCCTAAATAAAGAAAACACTTAGAGAATTTAAAGTAGTCCAAGCGGCTATTTTAAGCAAACACTTCAGTTTCTTACATCCATGAGAATTCCTTATAAACAAACAACATGAAGTCACAAGAGGTACTTCACCTGAGCAGCATCAGTTATCACAGCATAGATTCCAGGGGTGGCTAGCTGCCCCTTATCTTCAAAACGAATGATGTTGAGAATCTAAGAAATAAACAATGGGGATTGTTCTCCTTTCTGAACTCAAAGGATATACACTTTGAAGAGACATAAAGGGGAAGAATTTCATTTGCTTAGTGAAAACAAATGAAATTGTCCAGTGTATTTATTTGCCTTCTCACGGGAATAAGTGAGCCATGTCTAGACAGGCACAGTATAGAGAAAAGTTTGTTGACTGGTTAGATAATTTCAATGGAAGAAATTTAATACTGAGGAAAAGGGCTTCCCTGGTGGCTCAGTTGTTGGGAGTCCGCCTGCCGATGCAGGGGACACGGGTTCGTGCCCCGATCTGGGAGGATCCCACATGCTGCGGAGCGTCTGGGCCCGTGAGCCATGGCCACTCAGCCTGTGCGTCCGGAGCCTGTGCTCCGCAACGGGAGAGGGCACAACAGTGAGACGCCTGCGTACCGCAAAAAAAAATAAATAAATACTGAGGAAAAGAAATATAGTTGCAAAATCCTCTGTTCAAACATGAAGAATACTCAAATATAGCATAAATTTGTGATTAAAGAATATGAATAGATGTTAACTGTTCCTATTTTTGATAGTAGTACACATTTTTTCTTTCCACAGCTTCATGATACTATATTGCTGCTTAATTGCTTCCTCAGTAGTCTTCTTTACAGCCTACCAAAAACTAAGGGAAAAAATTTTAATTACCACTATTTAGAGTAAAAATTTTGATTAACCTTCCTAACAAACATGGAAGGGGGAACCAACAGCAAGTCATCTGGATGGGAGTGGAGGAAATCATCTCTGCTTAGGCTGATGTTTCTTTAGACCAACTGAAGATGTTGGTCATCCTGAACATGAGGTAGAAAGCAAGGAAATAAGCAAAAGCCCATGTCATGAAAAGTGGGCAATTTCTGTATGTTAGGAGTCATAGCTTCATGGTAAAGCTTTATTATTTTATCTGAATTGTTGCAGATTTTCAGCAAGAAATATTCACAATAAAATATAAGTTCAAAACACATTCCAGAGACATGTGTAACTATATAATCATCTCTCTTAATTATCCCTGCTAATAGGAAACACAGTGGTAAAGATCACCCCAAATATCTTTGTTTGAACGCTACTTTTCTGTGGATTTAATGGGGTTTGAGGTATAACTGACATACATTTTACTAGTTTCAGGTGTACAACATAATGATTTGATATTTGTATATATTGTGAAATGATCACCACAATAAATCTATTTAACATCCATCACCATATATACTTACAGAATTTTTTTCTTGAGGTGATAACTTTTAAGATCTACTCTCTTCAGAACTTTTAAATATGCAGTAGAGTATTATTAACTACAGCCACCATGCTGTATATTATGACTTACTTATTTTATAACTGGAAGTTTGTATATTTTGATTCCCTTCACCCCTGCCTGTAGCAGCTACCAATCTATTCCAAATATCTCTTTAAAAGCCATATTAATTGGGCTATGAATATAGTATAGTATCAACATATAATATGAAAAGTTGATGAGCAATAAGAATTACTACCTTGGGATTGTTGCTTGTTGCTGTTTCTCTCATTCTTTTGAGAAGTTTATGCCCAGTGTGAATGGAAACTAAAGAGACATAATGCATCCTTAGGAATGAATTTGGGTCTGAGGGAATATGAAAGTTGAGAAGTTTCCATTTCTAGGGTCTCTTTCACTCTCAACATTTAGGAATCTGTGTCTGGAAGACAAAGAAGTTAACAGGTGATCACTGGATTACTTATTACACAGAAAAGTGAAAAGAAGTTTTCTAAGAACCTTTGATCTTCAAAGTCAGAAGCAAACATAAAATAAATTTATGAGAGGAAGCCAACCGGGGGAGCACACCAGTGGCAAGTACAAACTGGCTTAGAACTAACTGGCTCAAGAGCAGAGGAACATTTGTATTTCAATGAAAAGAAGAAAAGAAAGTTTAAAAGAAAGGTGATAGTATATTTGATCTGCCAATAATTTAATATTTGAAAACTTCCAAAAGGGCATTTCTATATATTCACATCAAAAAAAGTCATGGTCTCACCCAAATATCCATGCACAATTGTATTTTTATGTACAATACACAAATAGTCTAAACAAGTCTAGCTCTAAAACATATTTCTCAGGTATATTTCATGACAAATTCCCAGGCTGAAGGCCAGGGTAAAACCGAGGAGGCCACTGCCCCTTCCACGATAATCATGTGAGTGGCTGCAAGATGATCAGGTGAACACAGAACGTCTATGAACTTCTTGTAGGCAGAACTAGATATTATTCATCTTTAGAAACTCAGCACCTACTACAGTGCTTGATACACAGTCACTACTGGATCAATGTTGGCTGATTAATTAATAAATGCATACCTTATAGGTGAACAATCATAGGCAGATACCTGGATTGGGAATAAGTCACCGACTGAAATTCAAATTATGTTGGCAACTTGTTCTGTGAACTTTCATGAGTCAGCTTCTCTCCATTCAGTTATCTAGGAAAGAGGCTGCCTATTGGAATGTTTAATGTATCGAATATGCATTGAAGTCTTCATATAAAAGTACCAAATTACTCTTTATTAACTAAAGAACTCATTCTTTGTACTTACCAAAGTGCTTTTAATCTTGAAAGCACTTCCAGTAATGGCAAATTACTCCTAATATTTTTCTAAAACCTTGACACATTTTAAGGACTAAAAATATATCTATAGCTCTCATTTGGAATTATTACTTTACCCAGTTCCAGATGGCTTCACTGTAATAATTTTTAAAGCCTTTCTCTGGTCTCTTACCTTTTTCAGAATTAATAAAATATTTTCATCAAAAGGACTTCTAGATAAAAAGGAATAATGTAGAGGCCCTTACACTCACTATTAAGTTCAAGGTCAATAAGACTTTAACTCTGTTCATTGTATCCAGATTCAGATAAATCTGAAGAAACCTTTTGCCATTATCCAGAGATTCTCAATCTCTGGACCATTACTAGCCCTGGCGACATAGGTCAATTCTAGTACTTAGGTGGCTCAGAATCACCAGGGGACATCCACACTCAATGAAACAAACCTGAGTCCTTGGGAATCACTGAACTCATTCAGTTCTTCTAGCACCTGAGAAGTCAGGGGGGGTCCATCAACAGGACACACTCAAGGACCCCTTGTACTTCTGCTGCTCAAATACAGGCCAGTCTTGGCTACTGGTACTTCAGCCATTTCCAGGCATCCCGCTGAGGGTCGTTTGTTACCATAGCACACTGAGGTCCAGTTTCACAACTGGTGCAAATCTACCTGTCTTCAGTGCTGAAAAGAGGAAAAATGTTAAGAGAAAACCAAAAAAAGCAGAAAGCAGGAACCAATAACAGATTCAAAAAATGGTTATGTCTAACAGGCCCTTTACATGTAAATATATTAGTATTGTCTTCCCAGCTCTGTATTTAACATAAAACAATGATCATTTTGAAAATGAAACACCTATATTTAAAGCATATAACATGAGGACATTAGCTGGAAAAGAAAAAAGTTGACAGGAACTTTTGTTGGAAATTTGAAAAGGACTAAATATAGATCTTCATAACTGTTGTAAAAATATTTAAAATTGTATGATTGACAAAAACAAAAATCAACCTCTCTTTTCCTTCTCTCTGTCTCATACATCAAAATTAATAAATTCCCCCCAAAGTATAAATTATTTCAAAATACAGACTATTTGTAAATTTCTATTTACAAATAAAATACTGAATACATGTTTTGTTATGTTGTTCATTGTTTATTGATTAAAATGCACTTTGCTGGATTAAAATTTTATTTCGTTACACATACATTAATTTAGGGAAAAAAGAGATGAATGCTTTACCTCCTCTAATTATTGCTTCTTCTTTCTTAGCCTTCCAAAGGAGGGAAACATAAAGGATGAAACTTAACAAGATCAAATGCAAAAATAGCCTGTACTTCATCAAAATCGCTTATGAATACCACATTTATGAATATTTATGTGAATGTTCATAGGAAGCTATGTTTTCCTTGTGATTCCTTAGAACATTTCCAGAACTATTTTTTGTTTTATAGATATTCAATTAATATTGATTAAACACCTTCAATCAACATAATATGAATTTTTCCTAAACTTCGACTAACTTATCCCAAATAAATTAATAAACTTTAAAGTGTTTTTGAAAAGTACATGGTTCTTATACAAAAATAATTTACCTCAATAAATAACAGTGGAGTGACGTCTATAGGTAGGATATATATCAGCAATACAGAGATAACAAGAGTGACTAAACACAGATTACCATCCATGACAGTTATTCTTGGTTCCCAACCCCCTTATTCTTTACCACAAAGACAAAAAAAGCTAAAGACTCATTTTCCCAAAGTCCCTTACAAGGAGATGTAGCCATGTGACACAGTTCTGGCCAATGAAATGTAAGGAGTCTGTAGGGTGTGTTTAGGAAATTATTCCTTTTCTAATATAAGGAAAGCCAGATATGGCTAGCAGCTGCCCTTCCCCTCCTTCCTGCACTGAAAGCTGAAGTAATGGCTGGAGCTGTGGCAGCCATCTTGGAATCAAATGGGAAAGAATAAGAAAATCACAGTGATGCTGGTGCTGACATCACTGAGATGCTGACATATTGCCCTCAGCCACCTCCTCCCAGATTTTGTGTCATGTGAGAGATATAAAACCCTATCTTTTTAAGCCACTATCAGAGTCTCTGTTGCTTAAAATTGAAAGCCTTTGTAACTGATAAAGCATTAATAAAAGTATTTTTTAAGTACACAAATAACGACTAGAGGTTCAAAGAAGGAAATTACATAAAGTAGAAAAATATAGGAAAGGCCTTGAAAAAGACTTGGCATTTGTTAAAAGCATAAGAGGCTGGGATATGAAAGTAGGGTGAATTTCAGGTAAAAATTATGCTATGGGCAAAAGATTTGAGGAAAATGTAAAAATTATTCTTCTTTTATTAAGCCATCTGTTCACAAGGTCATTTTGCTTAGTTTTATTTAAGGCTAAAGATTGATTTATATATTTAATGCTGCCAAATATTAACACATTCTCAATAATACTTGCAATATCACAAAAATAACTGATTTATTTTGGCAATTTGGTGAAAAAATGTCCCCAAAAGTATAAATAATGAAGCATTTTGCAATTTTAAATTCCACATGAACTATTTTAAATGCTTTTTGAGTAACTTATACTTATTAGAGTTTATTTTACATTTATTTTGTTTTTCTTTCTTTACTGTGTTTTTATAAACTAGGGAAACAACATCCTAATCCCATTTAATCATGATAAATTATTATTTATTACAAAAAGAAACTATCAGTAGCCAATGAATCACTGCATTCTTCATAAACCTGATTATTACATATACATTCTAAAAATAAATACAATAATGAGCTCCTTGCCTCTGCATAGATATGGGCCTCATAATTATAAAACTGTGCAGGCTTCAGGTCAAAGCAGTAGGTCAAAGTTCTGATCCTAACCAATCCAGGACAAAGCTGCTGATTAAAAGAAAAAATTAAATAACAACAAAAATCCTATCCCGGTGCAAGGGAATGCACTTGACAAATTGTTTATTAGATTCAAATGTCTTTGCTCAGCATGGGCAAGTTCATTAAAAGATGAAAATGAAAGCCCGATGAGCTTGTAAAAATGAGAGCTCTCCAAATTTAGTTCAAGGTTGAGGATGATCAATTTGGTTATTTGTTCAGTGTGTAAGAACACTAGATAATTGGTGTTAGACGGAAAGATTGGTTTTTATTCTCTGAAACAATCTCTATATACATAATTTTGGCATTACTCCAATTTGTACATTGTCATATTTCTGGAAGTATGCTTAATTATGCAATAGTAATAACTATGGATGCTTTGTGAGAAGACATCAAGACCAAAAAGTCTGTTGTGTATCGGTCTTCCCAAGCAAATTAAATAATCTTAATAAGTTATTTTAGTACAAGTTAAATATTAAGATGAGTTATATAAGACAAATAAACTGATGCATAATGGCCTCTAAGACAGATATGTATTTTTTAAGTTCTGAAGAGTTCAAAACAGAGATGACATTAAACATGCTAACATAAACTCCTTGTGCAGAGTAAAGCTGCAAAATGTTATGTGAAATTATTTTTAATAAATGAAACTATTTTTATACTGAAGTACTAAAAGGGTACCTGCTGGAAAGATGCTCAATTTTACTATGTTAACTAATGGGAATATAAAATAATTTAAACAAGAAAATAGCTACGTATTTGTCATTTTAATTCATATTTATTTTAAAATCCTTAATCCTGGAACATATACAGATGTGTATATATGTGTGTATGCACATATGTATGTGTGTATGCATGTATTGGTTTTATTGTCCATTCATAGCTTCAGAGACCTGATCTATTTGCAGCTAAAACACATTGGTCTTGGGATCTGACTCTCAATAGTATCCTAGGGTCAAAGACTAACTTATTTTACTTTTAAAACATGTTTAAGCTTCTGAAGATTATCTGTATTTGCTTGTGTCAGTTACATATTGAATCTTATTCAGCAAACACTGCACAGCTGAGAAAAAGTAGCCCAGACATACAGGACATACATATCGTTCTCAAACCTCCCTGACTGCCAAACTTAACTACCACCAGAAACACCCTATTTTTAACAAAACCAAGGAATCATAGTTTGTTTCTTTCAAACTTTCTTTACCAACAAAAACAAATGGTCCATGTTCTGAAGAGAAGCTGGCAAACCTCCCAACAAGGCAGCCAGCAGCAAGAGAGTATCCTGTCCCCATGAAAGAAGCAGGGGGTTTTCTGTCCACCCCAGGCTGACAGGTATGGGGAAGGCCAGGCAGAGCCAGACAGAGCAGATCCAAAATCTATGCATGCCCATCTCTCTCTCTCTCTCTCTCTCCCTCTCCCTTTCTCCCACTCTTTCTTTTCTAAGTGGCCATCTATCTTTAGTAATCTGGACCATGAGGTAAAACTGATTTCAGTATACATGAGGGAAAACCTAGTAAATTAATGAATTCTATTTTGATACCTAAAGAGTTTACCCAGACATTTCTAAGCTTTCCTCATCAACTGCAAACATTACTTTTCTGTTTTATTTCTCTCAACCTAAGGATGCTAATCTTTCACATACCATCACTTTTGGCGGGGATGGGGAGATTTCCATTATCACTGCCTCCTTGGCGAGAAGTCCACACTCTGAAGTCCAGCCGCCTTCTTTCCTTTCTTTTCAGTAGACTTTATTTTTTAGAGCAGTTTTAGGTTCACAGCAAAATTAAGCAGAAGGTATAAAGATTTCCCATATACCTCCTGCCCTCACACATGCATAGTGGTCCCCATTATCTACATTCCCCACCACAGTGGTACATTTGTTATAACTGATGAACCTACATTAATACATTATCACCTAAAGTCCATAGTTTATATTAGGGTTCACTCTCGGTGTTGTACATTCTATGGATTTGGACAAATGTATAATGACATTTTAATCCTCAGAAACTGTACAAGTTATTCTCCATTACAGAGGGAAATTTTTATAAATATATATATATTTTAAGAACTAATTCTTAAAGCCAAGTTATCATAATCAAATTGCTTCACCTCTTGGTGGATTCACAAAACTTCACATTGCTGTTGCCAATAACCTGTTTTCTTTCTTTCTTTCATAATTGAGATTTTATTGGTTGTTTTGAGGATCAGTACACAGACATTTCAATTTGTACACAATTCTCAACATACGTACCAAAAATCTAAAAAATCATGCAGTTGTGATTCTTTTCTGAACAGTTATTCCAGTGACTTTCCAGCTTAAAATTTAGGGGCAAATTTTCCTTCACAGGATATCAAGTACCAATATCTTCAAATATTGATATGCTGTTACATCGTAAGTTCCACTAATTCACATTTAATATCATATACACTACATACTCAAATTGTCAATCGTTCACAGCACATTAACAGTTACTAGAAGAACAGGACTACCACGACCAAAGATGTTACAGAGTGCACAAAATTCTGCCCAGGAGAGCCAAGATCAAGGGGTGAGTGGTTTGCTTTAGGAAACAATTCTACCAAAAACCACATCGGAAGAGAAGTAATTTAAAGTGTTTAAGACATTAAGTGCACCACTGACTCCAAACTGCCATTTAGTATGCTTTGTATTATAGGATAGAAAAGCTACCCTCCATCTGTGGAATGTTAAGCTGACACCCAAGACAATCAAAGCCTCCCATATTCAATATCCCACTATTTTCTGGTTGTACCAAAAAATAAACAACCAGCAAATGATTTCACCTCTTAAAAAAAAGCATTTACACTTAAAAAAATGGAATGAGGTGGGATTCCCTCCTTTTAAAAAATGTTTCTAGAGCTACTAAAAAACCTGCATTTACAAAAGAGTTGATAAAAATATTCCTCTGGACTGTACAAGAAGGGAGACAGGGGCCCCTGATAGGACCAGGTGTGTGATATTAATCAGACTTGGCTTCTTTCTCTCCTGCTTCGTCAGAAGCTGGGCTCTCCTCATTTTTAGTCTCTCCATTTTCTGCAGGTAAGTCGTTTTTAGTCTCTTGGTTAACCACTTCAGCCTGTTTTCCCTTTGCTCCCCTTTTCCCTTTTGTTTGCACTTTTTTGTCGGAAGATTTATCCTTTCCTGCCGCCTTTTTTGGCTTCGTTTTCACTTTTGCAGGAGACGGTGTAAATGACAACCTCGCCGACCTCCTCTTGGGCTCCTCCTTCGCCGTCCCCTCGGCGCAGCTGACCTTCCTCTGGGGCATCGTGGCGGCGGGGCGGGCGCGTGCCCGGTGCCTGGGGGCCGCGGCGCGCCGAGAGCCTTCGCGAAGCTGGGGGGCTTGGCCGCTGCCGCCCCAATAATCTGTTTTCTAATGCCTCAAATTTTTTTGACAGAGTTAACTGGAAGGCTTAGTATTTATTTGGGATTTTGGTTTTGTTTTGGCTTATTTTGTTTACATTTTTTTAAGCAACAGAATAAAATAGCCGAATTGAAATAATATTCTACTAAATTAATCATTTGTTTGGTTGAATTAATTGACCAATTTTAATCATGACAGTGTTATTAAATACAGTGTAAAGTGCCCTGACTGAAAATTAAACTTGCTCGAAATATGGAAATTTTCGAGCTCGAAATATGGAAAATGTAATTATATGCATTACCTGTATACAGCAAAATTTGCATATCATTAATATACCCTCATCAGACAAGAAGGTAATGCCATGCGGGCCGTTTAAGTAACCTGACAATACAGTGCGCTTTTAAAAGCTTTGAATACATGGAACTATACAGAATAATATTTATGTTACTAAACAGTGTGTAACGATGCGTGGCTCTTGAGTGCCACATCAATTGTTATTTAGGTTTTTAGCTTGTTCAGATACGATTTCTTACAAGGATCAGGAAAGAAGCCAGACGGAGATCATGTTAGGCTGATGCTTTTCCCGGCAGATGGTCAAGTACCTTGTGTTGGTTTTCAGAGCCCCCTTCCCTTTGCCTGACCTTCCCTAGGTGTATTCCCCATATGTGCCTCCCTAGTGCCTCCCACCATACAACTTCTCTCACTATCAAAGCAGCCTCCCACCCCTCACCTAAACCTGCTCCAGGAAATGATGGCATAGACTCACTTTCATGTATAAATAGCTGACAAAGCTTCACTTGTTATCATTCCTGAGTTATATAAATTTTAGGTAAACAACAAATAAGCAATGAGCATATTTGCAAAGATAAGCAAATAAGCATATTTAATTCTTAAATTTCAGGGTCCTGGCAAGTGAAAAAAGGATTTTTGCAGGATGGTGTGGGAACAGGGCGGGCGAGGGGTGGGTGTCTTCTCAGCGAAAAGGATAGGGGAAGCTTAGTAATCTCAAATTATTTTCAGAATTGCAGTAAATATTCCTATGTACTTAGGTCAGGTGAAACATTTCCCCATAAAATGTGACTGCTGGTATTTGCTTATATCAAATAGCTGAACAAGAGTCTGACCTACAGCTTGATAACTTAAACCATAATTATTTACCAGCCTCATTTTATCCTGAGTCACACCACCCCCCAAATTACGGCAATCTAGAGATAAATATTTGGTTGTCCACTGCATGTCGATGTTCATCTGTCATCTTTCACTCTATCCCTGTTGCCTATTTTACCCTGTCAACCCGATGCCTTGGCTCATACACGAAAGAGAAGAATTCCATTTTCTCATCCTAGCATTAAAAGAACGAAAATAGTAACTTTGTACTAGGCTAAGCAAGGAACAGGTCGAGAGACAAAGGGCCGGAAAATATGTGAGAATTAAGAGAATTGCCAAGAAAGTACTGAAGTCTCCTGATATGATGAGGCTGTTTGCTAAATCCTTCCAATGCTTCATGAACTATATAAAGAAAGAGCAACTTCCAGAGCAGCATTAGCCAAAATTCCAGTTCCTGTCTCTTGTCTCTGGCAATGGACCCAGAAAACAGTGTAAGATGCATCCACCAGGTCTGACAGCAGCTGTACAGCTAATGAGAGATGTTCACTATGTTTAATCATATATGTTCAGTTGTGAGCACCAAGGGTCACTGGCATTTTAGGCTGCATTCCTCCCATGTAGTTTCCTTCCGCCCTCCCTCCCTTCCTCCCTCCCTCCCTTCCTCCCTCCCTTCCTTCCCTTCCTTCCTTCTTTCCTTCTATTTTAAAAATATTTTCTATTTTCTTGTTTTCTATCACTTCAACCCAGTGGCCGTTCAGTGACCCCTACTGTGGTTCTGTTTTCCAGGAAAGGCCACATAAACAGGGCAAGAGCTCCCAAGAATTTATGGGGAAAGAGGAGCATTGCCTTGAATGGGTAGGAAGTTTTAAAATAAGCTGTGTCTGGGAGAGTCTAAAGGGTTCTCCCTAACCCAATGCCACTTCATTTCCATGACGGAGGCTACCACAGGTTGCAGGTTAAGAATTCAGATGAACCACACATGGGCAGACCTCCTGGATGAGGTAAAGAAAGACTTCTTTTTTTCTGACAAGCCTCAATAAACCAGAATAAAGTTGTAGGATGTCCTTCACACAGACTAACAGAAACAAACAAAAACAACGTTTAATAGAAAGCAGCATAGTGCAGCAGGAAAAGCAGTTGCTGTGGAAACAGGAGGTGGGATTCTAATTGCTAGTGAGCTGTATAGCCTCAGATGTGTTGCTTACTCTGTGGCCCTGTTTCGCCAACTGCAAATCAAGTGAGCTGTGTTCAGGGATCATGGCTTTTTTATTGTTTAAACACTTCATGATACTAAGACTAGAAAAGTTGATTTAAACATCCTATGTGTATTACATTTCTATTGCTGCGTAACAAATTACCACAAATTTAGCAGCTTAACACAACATACATTTAATATCTCCTAGTTTCCACGGGTCAGGAGTCAGGACTCAGCAAGGCTCTACAGGGCTGCAGTTTAGGTATGGACTGGGGCTCAATTCTCATCTAGAAGCTTAGTTCTCATATGGAAGCTCAGCTGGTGATCTGCTTCCAAGCTCATGAGGTTGTTGGCAACATTCAGTTCCTGTGGTTGTAGGACTGAGGGTCCTGACTTCTAGCTGGATGTCAGCTGGAGGCCACTGTCAGTATCTGGAAGCCAGCTACAGTTCTTTGCCAAAGGGCTTTCTCCAGAGGCCCTCTGATAGCATGGCAGCTTGCTTTTTCAAAGCTAGCAAGGGAGAAAGAGAGAGAGCCTACTAGCCAGATGGAGTCTTATATGATGTAATCACAGAAGTAACATCCCATCACCTTTGCATGTTCTGTTGGTTAAAAGTTAGTCACAGGTCCCAGCCACACTCAAAGGGAGGGGATTAAGCAAGCACATGAACACCAGAACGCAGTGGTCAGGGGGACCACCTTAAAGTCTGTCAGCCACACTTCTGTATTTTTCCCACACTCTGTCCTTCAGCAGATCCTGTCAGTTCAACATTCAAGACATACTCCAAATGTGCCACTTTTCATCGCCTCCATTTGCAACCCAGCCTCTCTAGTCTACATCATCATTTTCTGTCATTAACATTACTGCTAAAATCTCTTAAATTGTTTCCCTCTCTCTTGCCCTATTAGCTTAAAACCTTCCAGTGGACTTCCTGTTATATGTGGAATAAAATCCAAATGCCTTACTTGCATGACCTGGCCCCTGACCACCTCTGTGATCTCATCTGCTTCTGTTCTCCACCTTTTCTCACTCCACGTCTGCTACCACCAAGCCCATTCCCACCTCAGGACCTTTGCACATGCTTTCTCCTGACAGAAATATTCTTCCTTTAGATCTTTACTTGGTGGTTCCTTCTCTTCATCCATTCCTCACTCAAATGCCGCTTCCTCACAGACCTTCCTAACCACTCTGTGTGAGTTAACCAACCCTTGCCCTATTCCAGGCATTCTCTGTCCTGATACTCTGATTTATTTTCTGCATAGAACTTACTGGTATGTGAAATATGTGTTTTATTGTTCAAAATTTGTGTCCTCCACTTAGAATGTAATGTCCATGAGGACAAGTCACTGTATCTCCAACAGTGCCCAGTATCACAAATACTGAATGAAGAAAACATAGAAAAACCAAACTCAAATTTTTAAAATTGAATAATATTGGTTATCTGGAAGTTTACTATATTGTCCTTAATTTTTTCAGTTTGCCATGGACCAATGACAGGTTTATCAGTAACTGCCACCTATTTCTGCCCAGCTTTTTGAAGACCATTACCTTATTTTATCAACTCCATAGCAATCGTTTCCATGAGGAAGCCCCTGTACTGAGTCTCAATAGCTGGTGAGTGCTTGGGAAATAGATATCTTGAGTGACGGACTCACAAGCTTTCAATCAAGACGTACAGCAGGCGAGCGCGAGGGGCGGAGCCTGCCCGGCGAGCGCGGAGAACGCGCGGTGTGAGCGCCCAGGAGAAAGGAAGGCGCTCCAGTTCCGGGTCAGGCCCTTCTCCCTCCTCCCTCGCCCTCTGGCCTCCGGCAGGGCGAGTAACAGCGGCGCCGGGGCGGCGGCGGCGAATCTGAATGCGGTGAGGGAGACTATGGAGAAATCTCTGCTTGAGATTTCAAGAATTTTGAATACTGGATTAGATATGGAAACTCTTGTCTATATGTGTACGGCTCTGTGAACAAGGAATTAACCCAGAAGCTTTATCATCAGTTATTAAGGAATTTCTCAAGGCCGCTGCAGCATTAAAGGCTGCTGAAAATACGACGAGCTGACTTTCTGAAGAAATCTTGATGAGATATGTCAAGCTCTGCAGGAGGACTGAAGATTGCATTGTAGTTAAGAATGTACAATGAAATCACTGCATGTAGCAATGTGGAAACATTGTCCTTTTTAAAAGAATGATAAAACCATAGCTTTATAAATCAGTGGAAAGTGGCTTACGGAGAAAACTATCAGTTGTGTTTACACCACATCTTATTTTCTTTTAGCAGTTCTAATGCTTTGGCACTGCTGTGTTCATATTCATGTGTTCCTTATTTATAGCTCTGATAGCTTTAATTTTCTAAGCAGTCTATCAGATGTGCACATCAGCTGTGCCTGGTTGAAGTATAGTGAAACCCATCCGTAGTAATGTTGTAGTTATGACTTGTTGACATTTCCATTATAAACTTTAATTTTGAATTGTTTATGCAAAATAACTGGATTTATGTTGTATTAGGCTGAAAGTTGACAATTTCAGCTACCGTTGTGGATTTTGACTTAGATTCAGTATGCATATCAGAATCTTGTTTTTTATAAGAGTATGGAAAAACATTTGTAAACTGCACTTTAACAAAGAATATTTAGTTTTTTTAAACATAAAATTTGACTGGCAGTTAATAGTGTGAAGCAGATCATATTTGTATTAATTGGAAAATGAAACTTAGAAACAGATTTTAAAAGTAATAACAGTGCTTAGCTTACCATTATCATTTGAATCATTTAAATTTAGTGAGAATATTAATTGAGAATGTTTTTCTTTCTAATTTTTATACTCTGTAAATAACGGCCTTAAAAATAATAATGCATAATGAAACAATTCCAACATGAAAAGTCTTTTTTACTTTCAATACATAAAAATAATTTGAGTGCTAACTTAATATACCTTGAGTGGTTATCTAGTAAATCACTAAATAGATGGTGTCACTCAACGAAGAATGTTATTATTTTCTGAAGGAATAAAGATTTCCAGTAATTAAACATAAACTAAATAATCAAGTGTTCTGTATCAGGAATTCTAAATGTGCCTTTCTAAGATCATTTTTATGTGTCATTATTTTTACCCTTAAAGTTTTAACAAATCGAAGTGATGGGTCAAAGTAAATTTTAGAAAACTTAGCATGGATTCTGTTCCTATAACAGAATCTCAGTGGAATATTTTTCCCAAGACTAATACAAATTTAATCTGATTTTTTAAGACTTTGTTAGCTTCCATTTAAATGACAGTATAGAGACTTTCCTGGAAATCCAGTCCAGTGGATTTAAATGATAGTATAGGGACTTCCCCAGAAATCCAGTCCAGTGGATTTAAATGATAGTATAGGGACTTCCCCAGAAATCCAGTCCAGTCCAGTGACTCCACCTTCCAATGTAGGGGGTGCGGGTTTGATCCCTGGTCAGGAACTAAGATCCCACGTGCCGTGGGATGCAGCCAAAAATTTAAAAAAAAAAAAAAATGATAGCACAAGCATATACTCTTTGGTAGCATTTTTTGTTCTTCAGACAAACCAAAGTGATTTTAATAAGGCTTAGTAATATTTAATGGCAACCTTCTGTTCTATTTAAAATATCTAGTCTTTTGACCACTTTGACTTTTTAAATACATGACATCTTAACCAAATGCACTGAAGGTCTATTATAGGGAGAACTGGTTGGGAGACAATAAAAGTTTTGATTGTAAGTCATTCGTTTAATTAAAAAACATTGCAAATACTGCATGTTGTTATTTATATAAAATCAGAAAAAGGACATTCTTGTCAAGTTCCAAAATTTGTATATACTTTTAGGTCATAAGAGTTAATAGTTTTATTTATGACTTTGTGGATTATGTTATTTATGTGTGAAACAAAGCAGGAAAATATACTGAAAAGGAGTTATGTTTATAGAGGACTTTTTTAATGTGTTACATTTCTTAAATGTAAACATATATTTCTAATGCGTACTTAAGTAATGTTTAAGGAAACCAAAGTAATGCATTGTTGTGCATGTTGGCAGTGTCAAAAATAAAACCATTTTGGTGGTAAAAAAAAAAAAAGACGTACAGGAGGCAATGACCCAGGCATTAGGAAGAGACACCTCTTCCTCATTTAGGAGAAACTCCTAAAATCAGTCATTTCTATCTTTAGTGAACAACTGATATGCAAAGGAGGTAGGATGATATGGTGGAAAGAACACTGGTCCAGGAGCCAGGAGACCTGAATTCTAGACCTGATTCTGTAGCAACAAAAAGCAATTTAGCATGTCACGTATTTGCCCCGAGCCTCATATTCCTCATCTATAAAAAGACAGAGTTCAGCTAGATGACTTCTAAGATCCTCTCGAATATTAAAATATTTTTTGAAATCTATGAGTTCCACCAATCTATAAGATTCTATAAAAGGGCAGCTGCTGAGTTGAGTTACTGAGCAAAAGTCTGACCAACTAATTACAGCACCTGTAGAAAGGAAGAAAAATGACCAACAATGACAACAGTAACAGCAACAGCAAAGATGGTTCATCCTGTTCCTCAGAAATTTGTCACACTGTCTTTCCATTAACAGTCCTGTTATAGCTGCTGACACTCGTCTTCCAGCCTAGTCATATGTTACCATCTCAACAATAAACACCTGAGCCAAAGGACTAGTAGTTGCTTCAGTTATCCACATCATATTCTAAAAGCTCCTTATACTCCAGCTACCCAGTTTGGAATTCTGGCAGCACAGAGGAAAACCTTCTTTTATCTAGTCCACAGAAATAATGTATTAAGACAGAAAACAGATTTACCAATTTGAGGGCCAACAAACTAGTTGGATGACGTAGACATGGCTTTCTAGAAAGCTTTGGGAATCTTAATTTTCTAGTAATGATATGTGGCCTATATACATAACACTTCAAAGTGATTCCACATGCCATGTCATTTGTCTTTCCTTTCATAAAATTGTACTATTTAAGCTCATTTGCAGTCCATACTAACACATTGCATGATACTCTAATAAAAGCAATAGTAAAAGGTTAAAGTTACTTAAGAGGAAATTCATCTTTTTTTTTTTTTGGCTGTGTTGGGTTTTCGTTGCTGTGCACGGGCTTTCTCTAGTTGCGGTGAGCTGGGGCTACTCTTCGTTGCGGAGCATGGGCTCTAGGTGCGCAGGCTTCAGTAGTTGTGGCTTGTGGGCTCTAGAGCTCAGGCTCAGTAGTTGTGGTGCATGCGCTTAGTTGCTCCACGGCATGTGGGATCTTCCCGGGCCAGGGCTCGGAGCCATGTCCCCTGCACTGGCAGGCAGATTGTTAACCACTGTGCCACCAGGGAAGCCCCGTTTTTTAGTTTTTATGGGTTGCGTAGTATCCATGTGAATTAAACAAATGCTCTCCTAAAGAAATTAACGTTCAATTTGATTATGCTTAATTTGCTTGGGGTTAGACCAGTTATAAAGACAGCCTAGGGTAGGTTCCTCAAAGATAAAACTATCAAATTTGGCCTTCTACTTTAGATAGCACTGTGGTTTGACATAAATAATGGACCTGAGAAAAACACACAGGAGCAACTGACACAAAAAGACTTACAAAATCTGGCAGACAATGCAAAAATAATGCTTCTTGGAAAAATAAACTTGCTTTTTAAAAAGCCCTTGAAATCAATTCTAAAATAAGAAACAAAAAGGCAAATATTTTATTTCACAATCTTCAAATATTTCATGACTGCGCCATTGGAGTTTCTGATTCATTCCAATGACCATCTTCCTCTGCCTTTGCCCTCACTTTGAAAGGCTTCAAAATGTGTACAGACCACCCAGGCAGAGTTGATGTTGAAGTCGGGAAGACCACACTTCCCTGCAGGCCGCTTCAGTCTGCCATCCACATGCTAATGAATAACTAAAACAAAGTATATGAGGCCTGAGAGAAAAATGCAAGAAAAGTTACAAATATAACACTTTCCCGTGTAATTCAGACAACAGAGAAAGAAAGAGAAGGGGACTGATGTGGCGAGAAGGCATAAATGTGAACTGACCAGGTCAGAAAGACCTGTGTTGGCAGTGAGAAGTGATGTGAAGTGTGTGTGTGCTTTAATCACTATCAGGTGAGTAGATAACAGCCTCCATCTTCTTGTTCATTTTACCTGCGTGTTCACAGATTGGTAACTGAGAGTGCAAGACAGATGTTCTCTTCCAGAGGATCATTTTCAAATCACAGCTTATTCATCACATGGAATGATTCTAGAACACTCTAAAAGGTGTTCATCAAATTAAAATGCCTCAGCTCTCTCATAAGGGCATCAAGCACTGTTGCCATGGCAACAATGCTAATGCTGGAGGTGGGGGAACCCCACTGTGATGATGTGGTTAATTTAAGGCTGTAGGAATTCACTGTGATCATGTGCCCCAAAGTGCCTGGATGTTAAGATTATTTTGAAAGCTCTAGAACGTGCTATTGTAAAACTCTCAATTTCTGCCTTCTAGATTGAAGTCCTACAATTGTTTTTGGCCAAAAAGAACCACTCCCAAGAGTCTTTTACTCACACAGCTGAAGAAATTTCCTTCATCTTTCTCTGGGGCCTGGATTCCAAGGCATGGAGATGCCAAGGGGCAAGGGTGAAGCATACCTGAGATCCAGTCATTTAATCAACTTTGGGCTCATGCTTACACCAGTGACCTGACAGCTTGACTATGTTTCTGAGAGAAGAGCTCAGGGAAGGGACAGTAGTGTTCCTTTCCAAGGCCACAGCAATGGTGTGAGCAGTGATTCCAAAGGACACCTGAGGCTGCTGGAGCAGTGACCTTCACAAAAGCCACTGGTGGCAAGGCAGCAACAGACTGTGATACCAAAAGGCTGATGTGGGAGAACCTGAGTTCTTGCTCTCAGGCACATTTGATGTGGGGCTTTGAGACTCTCCCAGTGGTATTTGCAGAAAGAAACCAGGTGAAGGTTGGACTTGGGGCAGTCACATAGGCTGGAAGTTTGTGTCATAATAATTTGGATATAAAGGGGGAATTGTGACCTTATTTTAGTCATAGGCTACAGAGACCAGGGACATACACTCCAACATCTATATAAGCTCCTTGAGGGCAGAGGTCT
Organism: Grampus griseus; assembly: GCF_964374135.1. Taxonomy (NCBI): domain Eukaryota; kingdom Metazoa; phylum Chordata; class Mammalia; order Artiodactyla; family Delphinidae; genus Grampus; species Grampus griseus. Next base: position 44,448,636 of record NC_139001.1, on the reverse strand, counting down.
CTGTGGCTTAGTTTATTTACAAATATGGGTAAAAGTTGGGTTTGAGGATTAAATTCATGTATAATTTATACAAATATAGTTTTATATTTGTATCATATAAATTTGTATTTATATATTACTGTGTTTATTATATATTTATATAAAATTTATATTATATAAGATACTTCTATAAGAAATTAAATTACACAGATATAAAAATCATTAAGTATCTGGCCATAAGAGATCAAGAAATAAGTAATAGTGTACAAATTTATATATTTACTCCCCAGGAGAGAAGGAAGAAAGGGAGAGAGGGAGAGAGAAAGAAAAAGAGAAAGAAAAGAGAGGGATGGGGCTTCCTGGTGACGCAGTGGTTGAGAGTCCACCTGCCAATGCAGGGGACACGGGTTCGCGCCTCGGTCCGGGAAAATCCTGCATGCCACGGAGCGGCTGGGCCCGTGAGCCATAGCCGCTGAGCCTGCGCGTCCGGAACCTGTGCTCCGCAACGGGAGAGGCCACAACAGAGAGAGGCCCGCGTACAGCAAAAAAAAAAAAAAAGAAAGAAAGAAAGAGGAATGGAGGGACAGAAGAAGAAAGAATGACTGCATGAACAAGCAAATATTCCCCTGCTGTGTCTAGAGAACAACAAGAATCCCTGAATATGCAGGGGAATGTTATTAGAGAAATAGTACAGAAAGTACCCAAGTAAATAAAACAACTCCATATGACACACATAAATCCACCCCCTATTTTAGTTGTTGACACTTAACACTTTAGTTCCTACATCCACAAATAGTACGTGACTGACGGAGCCGTGCAACAGGAGCAGCCGCAGGTCACCCCAGATCACAAGACCTTCCTGGGCCTCTCACTGGGGCATGCCTGTGTTTCCAGCCTTTGACACGGCCCCGAGGAGGCAGCTAGTGGGAGACAAGATGGTGGCTCAGGCTCACGTACATAGCAAGGCAAAAACAGACCACCTTCCTCTTGTCCACTGCCATTCCTCTGAGTGCTCTGTGGAAAGGTGGTGTCCTGATCCTACCTATAACAGCAGGGTTGAGCAACGCTGATGTGACACAGGGTCTGCCCTGGCCCTGCTCCACCCCCATGATATCCTGTCATACATTCAGTTAGAAATGCTGGCTTCCGGTCTCTCTCCTCACTACACTACCCTGCCCACCTCTTCTCAAAAACACCCAGATATCTAAATTCTATTAAACTACAACCATATGTATTTCCCCTATGTCATAATATATAGAAAACCACACCATGTATTATCAGGCACCGAACTGGTCTAATTCTCCAAAGTGTTGGTCAAAAATGGATGTGGGGACTTCCCTTGTGGTGTAGTGGTTAAGAATCCGGCTGCCAATGCAGGGGACTCGGGTTTGAGCCCTGGTCCGGGAAGATCCCACATGCCGCAGAGCAACTAAGCCCGTGCTCCACAACTACTGAGCCTGTGCTCTAGAGCCTGTGAGCCACAACTACTGAGCCCACATGCCTACACTCTGTGCTCCGCAACAAGAGAAGCCACCGCAATGAGAAGCCCGCGCATCACAGTGAACAGTAGCCCCCACTCGCCACAACTAGAAAAAGCCTGCACGCGGCAACAAAGACCCAACACAGCCAAAAAAAAAAAAAAAAAACGATGTGGATCAAGGGCTCCTAGTGGAAATTCCTCACTGTGTTTATACTGAGTGGGAGAATCATCTCCCTGCCATTGTCATTCTGGAAGAAACGTAGTAGTCACCTAAGTAGAGCCAAAATAGGAAAGGGAGAACATTGGTATTAAAGAAAAACTGGACTTATGAGGTCACTCCTGGCTGGGACAGTGCTGGCCACAGAGCACACACTCATCCAATGTGGGGTGAGTTGCTCAGTTGATCCTGGCTGTGGTCTTGACTCTACTATTTACTAATTGAATCAACCTAGACAAGAATCACAACTTCTCCAGTACTCAGATTCCTCACCTATAAAATAAGAAAATTAGGGCTTCCCTGGTGGCGCAGTGGTTGAGAGTCCGCCTGCCGAAGCAGGGGACACGGGTTCGTGCCCCGGTCTGGGAAGATCCCACATGCCGCGGAGTGGCTGGGCCCGTGAGCCATAGCTGCTGAGCCTGCGCGTCTGGAGCCTGTGCTCCGCAACGGGAGAGGCCACAACAGTGAGAGGCCCGTGTACTGCAAAAAAATAAAAAACAATAAAAAATTTAAAAAAAATAAGAAAATTAAACAAAACTTTTTTATTTTTCAGAAATTGAATCTTTTCTTCAAAAAAAAAAATCTTACGTGTGAAATCCAGCTGGGTAAACTGATACAGGAGTACCTGCATATGTGTAGGGATGTTGGGGTGAAAGGGAGCAGAACCTCTTCCACCGATCCCCTCGTCCTTCTGCCATCACAGAGTTTGAGGATAATTGTGACCTCTCAGCTATTCCTCCAGGAAATCTCTAATATTTGATGTGCACTTGCACCCTCTTTGGTGATGCAATTATAATGTTGCAACAGAGACAACTACAGAGCAATACAGACTGTGTTCTTCCTGCTGCTGCAGGGCTCTCCAGGGTAAGGAAACCCAGTCATTGGGGTTCTGTAACCTTCCCATTCCCACCCCTCACCCTTTCGCCCAGAGCACCTGTGCTTTACCTATTTTACCTATTTCAGGGCCCTGTAAAATTTCTTTTGAAAAAAAGATTCTGTTGCTTTAAAAGTGCAAAATCCTCTATTTTAAAGCAGTGGTTCTTAAGCACTTTTTCACCTTAAAGCACAAGCAAGATGGCATTGCCATGCACCTCACAGTCCCCTGAACATGCCCAGAGTGGCAGGCAGCATCTCCACCCCTCCTCCCACTCAAGGACACAGAAAGGCTTGCGAGAGGGTGAGAGTGATGTTACTACAGGGTTTGTCTTGAATATATGTATTTGTTCCTCCTCTGTGGCTGACATGATTGCTGTCCCCACCACTGTAAACAAGAAATATATAGGACACATTAATATTAACTTTACAATTCTTTCTAAATGATGGGGTTTAAAAGAGATGAGAATCACCAATACTTGGAGGAAGATGAGGGGACAATATGCAGGATTTAAAGAGATGATTTGATGTGTCTTTGTTTTTAAAGCCTGTTATGTTTAAAATGTGTGTGTGTGTGTGTATAAACACATATATAAAATACTGATATTTTAGTCATTACCTATGACCAGTAATAACTGAGGTTTTTCAAATAAAATTGCTCATATAAACACAATCTGCATAATCAATAATCAAACTTATAAATGAATCAGAGTAAAATCACTCATTACTATATTTGGGGCAATGCAGCCTTTCCTCTGCCCCACAGTTCTCCCCAATACTTTATGCACTCTACACAGTACTGGGGTGGGATGTACCCCACCACCCCAAACCCAGAGAGTGTGCCTGTTGGCTCGGAGAAGTTACAGCTTGGAGCTAGAGGGAAATATCTGTGTTTGAGGCACCTCCCTGACCCACCTGGAGTGTGAGGTGAGACCTGGTGCTCCACTAAATTCTCCTTTATAACTTAAATGTGAAAAGGCCCATCAGGTGTGTCAACAGGGTGACTTGGGTTATGATCCAGGTATTTTATTCAAATTCTTTCTTATAACTTCAAACCTTACATAATATCAATTCTGGGTAAAGTATGATTATCTACATGCCCAAACAAAGACAACCTGATCTTTTTCTTTTTTTTTTTGATGGGGGGATATCATGGAAATTTAATTTAAAATCAACTCATTACAAATGTATTAGAAGTAAAATCAGTTATTTTTACATCAAATATGCTACTGAAATTTATATACTTACTATAGTAACATATATACCTCCCTTCCTTGCCCCTTCCAAAATAATTTTTTTCAGAAGTAAAATATCTCCTACACTGGGAAAACAGTACAATTAATTTTATTGGTATGTGCCAAACTTTCCATGTAAAATTAGAGATGAAATTACAGTAGCTATACTTAAATTTTTGTAATTTTTAGTAATTTCATTATTAAGCTTACATAAAAAGTACATGAAGATAATTTCATTGTAATGTATGTGATTTTTAATACCAAAAAGGTGCTTTTAGAATAAAATAGAATCTGAATTTGCAGGAATCATGGAGATCATTTTGTATATTTTTTAAAACCACTTTACTGAGGTATGGTCAGCATGCAAAACGTTGTACCTATTTAATGTATACAATTCGATGAGTTTGGAGTTAAGTGTATACCCAAGAAACCATCATTATAACCTATGCCATAAACATATCCAGCACTACCAAAAGTTTCCTACTGCCCTATTTATTTCTTTATTATGATTAAAAAAAACACTTAACTACCTCCTGGCTCTCAACTCTACCCTTTCAGCAAAAATTTAAGTATTCAGTACGGTATTGTTAACTACAGGCAACGCGTTGTGCAGTAAATCTCTAGGTGGATCTTTTATAACTGAAACTTTGTACCTTTTGACTAATACCTCCCTGTTTTCCCCTCCCCCCAGCCCCTGGCATCTACCATTCTACCCTCTGCTTCTAGGATTTTGACTATTTTAGATTCCTTATATAAGTGGAGATCATTTTATATTCCCCCACACATACCTGCATCTCCTACAACCCTCACCTCTATTCCTGCCAATCAAGCCCCAATTCAATGAAATTACAGTATAGAAATAAGCAGTGACTAAAATTTGTCAACTAATTGGCATTAACAGAATTGGGACCCAGATTTGTGTCACTGATATTTAGTTTGGGGATGTTTCAGCTTTAAAGGTGTGAGAAGAACACTATAACATTCTTTGGGGGGTTTATTTATTTTTTGTTTTGCTTTATTACAACAGTCTTTATAGAGATCTAACTATTTTGTTTGAGATTTTTGGGTAAAGTAGTGGGGGATTGAGGCCCAGGGACTTGGGGGAAAGAAAGCAGGGGAAAATGTATCAAATTTGAAGGGAAGCTGAGCCCAGCAGCTGGGACCCAAGGAGAGAGAGCCAACTGGAAGACCTCCTGATGGAACATGGGCAGGGAACCTAGGGGCAGGGATTTTTGACAGACAGCTTTCAAGTCCTTTAACTCTTCTTATTAACAACTGTAATCTAACATCTGCCCTTTTTTAAACTGAAGTATAGTTGATTTACAATATTATATTAGTTTCAGGTGTACAACATAGGGATTCAAAATTTTTACAGACTGTACTCCATTTATAGTTATAAAATATTGGCTATATTCTCTGTGCTCTACAGTATATCTTTGTAGCTTATTTATTTATTTATTTATTTATATAAGCTTTTCTCTGATTTTTTTTTTTTTTTTTGCTTATTTATTTTATATACAGTAGTTTTTACCTCTTAATCCCTTACTCTATCTTGCCCCTCTCCCTTTCCTCACACCACTGGTAACCACCAGTTTGTTCTCTATATCTGTGAGTGTGTTTCTGTTTTGTTAAATTCACTAGGTTTTTTAAAATTTTGTAGATTCCACATATAAGTGATAACATACTGTATTTGTCTTTCTCTGACTTATTTCACTCAGCATAATACCCTCCAAGTCCATCCATGTTGTTGCAAATGGCAAATTTTCATTCTTTTTTTACGTAGTATCTGCCTAACAGTTGCTTAGAACATGAAGGGAGTGCTACTCTCCCATGAAGAAGAGGGAGAAGGCTCGACATGGAGTATGGTGACCAGATGACCAGTGACAATCAAGAACTGAGAAAGTAGTTAAATAAAAAGTGACAAATGACAACACAACAGGCAAGACTCCAGGGAACTCTCAAAAATACCCATAAGGGAAATGAGTTTCACGTAAGCAAGCAAATGGGTGTTCGCATAATTTTTATTTGGATATTAATAGAAAGGACAATCGCAGAAGGCCAGAAAATATAAGGCACTCCAGTTACCCTTGGATTATCTAGAACATTCTACTCACAACTAGATTCCTTCTCAATGACTCTGGAGTTACATCATGACTAAGTATAACTTTCTAAAAGCCTGACAAGTGGCAACAACTTGCTAAAACCGGTCTACTTTCTTTACTTGAGGAAGAGAAGGTAACTATTTGTAATTGGAGTCCTTACATCTTTTGTACCTCTGTGTAACCTCAGGGAATGAGGGAAAGGAGCTCAGAGAGAGATGAGAACTAACATTTACTGTCAGTAAATGTTACTCAGTAACATTTACTGAGCACCTAAGTCCCAAGTACTTTACAAACGCTGTCCTCATTTAATCCATAGCAACTTTCTGAAGGAGTCCTTATAAATCCTATTTTATAGATCAAGAAATTAGGGTTCATGGTTAACTCACCTACCCGAGATTACTGTGTTTCTCATGCTTGAGTAAAGAATAGACCCCTTTTATAAGAATCATCAAGAATATGCCAAGTCTCTGGTTTAAAACATATTGATCCAAAATATGTTTTTAAAGGATCTTTTGGTTATAAATTGTAACAAAAAAAGAAAAAACCTTTTACTCATGTACGGGTAAACAATAATTTAAAATATCACCATTGAACTGAAAACACACGCTTCAAAATACAAGGACCTGAAAATAATTTCTTCAGACCCCTAGGTATCCACAGATTCTTGAGAAACATTACTCTTCTACCATACTCTCATTTCAGGTATCAATAAAAGGATTGGACAGTGCTCTATATCATAATAAGTAGAATGATCGATCGTTAGAACTAATTTTTAAGCTTACAGTTGGCCACTAGACATAAAAATCCATATTCCTGATTTCTAATTTGCATACACATTTCTACAATGTATACCTGCAACTTTGCAAAGCTTTGTCAAAATGAGTCAGCCTCGGAAGATCAAAGTCACCCTCCTGCTATATAAGGCCATTACTTTTGGACCTCGTTTCCCCCAGGGTGTATCCTGCTCCCGTCAACAGCTTTGAACAGGCTGAGACTCTTGTTACCAAGCTGATCTGGCCTTTCCGCCCCTCCCTTCACAGATCTGCCTTGTTCTAGGCTCAATTTGAACAAACCAGTTACAATTGGCTCTCTATATATCCTACCCTTCAAGAGCAATTACATATACAAATTCCAGGGTTCAACACACACGATGCAAGCTAAGTCTAAGAACAAATAGGACCCTTCAAGCAGGAACTTCCTTTATCCCAGAAACTGCGCCAACCACCTCAACAATGATGTGATTTGGCAGTCTTCCAGGGCTCCAATATGAGCCCTCTTTGCACTGCTAGAGACGGATATCACAGCTAAAAGCAAAAGATCTACAAGTACAGATGGAAAACACATTGTGTAAGAGAAGCACCAGATCAATGCCTCCTTCTTAGGAATTCAGACTTTATCATCTTCTTGAATCTCTCTTCTAGATACAATTTTTAAAAAAGATCTATGCTACCTAGATGTTAAATACCATTAGACATAACAAAGGGAGAATTATTTCTAGTTGGGAACTCCGGACGCTTTTCCACTTGGGATTTCATTTGCTCCCCTTTTAGATAACATAACTAATTTCAGTGGATTCAAGGACCTGATCTATTAGTGGATATTTGAATTACAGAGAAACTAGGTGAACTACCCTACAAAACTAACATTTTTAACACGAACTTATGGCCAGTCAGGGACTAGGCTGGATGCTTTACCTACTTATCTCATTGAATCCTCAGTAGCTATGTGAGGTAGCTATTACTGTGCAATCCTAAAATCTCCATTTCACCTAGACAACCAAATACCGCAGGGCAGTGGGGCCTCTGGAATCTGTCTATGTGGCCTTGGGAGGCACAATATAGGGGAATTTATGAAATTGTCTTGGAACTACACAGCAAGCACACTGTTTCTAGATTGGATATTTAGTTGCTGTAGTTGGGAGAGGTGGCTGACAGTGATGTGGAAGGACTCAGCAGCCCCCTCTCCAGTCCTCCAGACTGACCTGCTTCTAGTACTGCTGCCTTGTGAAGACAGTGGGAACCAGCACTGTAGGAGGAAGGATTCACCTTGCATCTTAGGTAACTGCAGGAGTGAATGCATAAGCTAAAAATACATTTGATAACTTAAAAAAAAGGAGGTAGGGGAAAGTCTAAATTGCATTTTCCCTAAAGGAAAGAGCCGGTCATGAAACTATAGAGACGTGAGGTTTTCATGGCAAAAGGGGAACTGTGGTTCACACCGCCCAAGAATATGTTTTCAGTTGCTTTCCCTGCATTACCGAAGGATTGACTTTCTGACTTAGGACGTCTTTTCCATCTAAAATGTCAAAACATACGGGTTCAATTCATGGTGTCAGCAGAAAACGAAATCCAAACTATTTTTCTTCTCTTACTATTAAGAGCTGAGCCAGCTGTTCTCATGTGCCCACTTGGGCAGGGAAACTGGAAACAAGTGTGTGGGAAAAAAGGACTGGTGTCAAGGTTCACACAGGCCTGCAGAGGCCATCGTGCTTTCAAGTTGCATTGATTCCCATGTTAATACTGGAAGCCTCCCTAAATGATTTAAACTGAAAAAAAGAGTTTGGATTTTACATGATTCTTTGACCTCTATCTAGGGAAAATAATAAACATTAAATCAGTTCTACATGACATTTCATTTCTTGTTGTAAATGCTGGCAGAGCAATTTACCAAAAAAAAAGCATACCTAACAGGTTTCTTTCTTCCCCTCCTTCCTTCCCTCACTTCTTCCTTCCCTTCTTCCTTTCTTTCTTCTTAACAAACAGGGACCCAAACAATAAATTTGTTTTCCGATATCCATGTATTGGCTATTAAGTTAGTTAAGAAAGATGAAACTGACAAAACGTTTTTTTTCCCCTAAATACTGAACTCCAGTCAGTGACTGAGTTGTTTTCCGTTTGGGGCGTGTTTGTTTTCGACCTGTGTGAGTCTGCAGTCTTTAGGACTGATATCTGGCACACGTCACTGGAGGTGTTAGATAGTGAGAGTCCCGAGCCTGTAGAAGGCTGAAGCATGCAAGGCCGGGATCTCCTCTCTGCTCTCCACCAGCCAGCTCCACTTCCTGCAATTCTTTTCTAACGTGCTTCTTTGTTGTTCTGTAAGTGTTGACCAAAACTGTCAAGATTGTTTGCTATCTCAAATCCCAAAATATCCATGACCTTAAACAGAACATACATGATTTCTAAAAGGGGAATGGTAGCATTGATGGCAAACTTTTTTATACAGTCTTTTCCTCCCAGGGAATCAGAGCTACCTTGAAAGAACAACTCAACAAAAAATGTTATGTTTTACTGGGGAGTCAGAGAATTATAATTTGAATAAGACCCAGTTAAATCAACCAACTGACAGATATCAAGTTCACAACTTCTAGGCTGAATTAGAAATTAGATTTCTACCGTCCCTTCCCCTCTCCCCCAATAATAAAATGAGCCAATAATAAAATGAGAAACTTACAAACGTTTATCACCTCAAGCAAAATCTCAAGGATAGTTTAAACTTTTACCAGAAAAGGCAGACAAATCTGATGTGAGAAAGATGAGGCTGCTGCCCACTTAGAAATAAAATAAGGTATCAAACCAGGAGCTGGCCCCAGAAAAGATTTTGAAATGTGCATATTTTGTGTGCTTATTTCCCCAGTGTTTCCGGTCTGCACTTTCCAGCCTCTTAATAGCAGCCCTTCCCCCTTGCCCAGCTGCTGCGTGGTACGCACCAGTTTCCTGCACACCACTCAGCCCTCTCCAGAGCTATACTCAAGTAGGGACCATGGAAGAAGGTTTCAGCCAGTGTTTCACCACTGGGTCAGTTTGAGTAAAGTTGTTAATCTCATGAAGTGTGTTTTGAAGATAAGAGTCATATCTAATTTAATTACGGAATAAAAGACTTTTCTTTGTTAAAAAAAACTTCCGGCCTCGTTGTCCAGGTTTGGGATTGTGGTGGAGGTGTGGGCAGACAACTCCCTATACTTCTCTCCAGACTGACTTCTGTGCTTAGGTGGATCCAGGCCCAGCAACAGCAATGAGTCTACATAAACATGTCTCATTCCATCTGCATTTGAGAGAACTGTGTGTGTTTTGTGACACTGGTACTTTGCAAGCTCCATTTCCCTGGCAGAGTAAAAACACCTTTTGTAAACTGTCTTTTCTTGAAAACAGTAATAGTAAAGCATTCCACCAAAATGCTTTCATACTCATCAGCCTCACAACAGCCTGGAAGGTGGACAGAGTGGGCCTTGTTTCCCCATTCTACAGATCGGGAAATCAATGTCCAGAGAAACGGAGGACCACGGTAAGTGTCAAAGAACCCTAGTATTCTCAGAATTCTTTCCTCTGCACCAGTCGGTCCCAAACATAACATCGGAATCAGATTCCTGGATCCCACCTCTAAGAGGTCTGGAATAGGCCCGGGAATCTGCATGATTGCAAAGGGTTCCCCAGTGATTCTGGTGCTCAGACAGGTTAACCCTAATGAGGCAATAATAAGCAGGCAGGTAAGTAGAGGAAATGGTGACATAGCATGGCGTCTCCTGCAATCATCTCCGCAATCAGCTCTGTGTTCAGTTGGATGGGGTCTTCGACAGAGCAGAGCTCGAGAGGGTAGGATAGAGATATAAAGAAAGCAGAGAATCCAGATTTGAGAAAGGAGAAGAAAACGGAAGATTAACTCCAAATTCATAGTCTAGAGTCCTATCTACACAAAACATTGATTCAGATTCCCCCAGCACACAAAAGGAAGGAGTCCAGACTTGCTGCTGACTATGTTGATCCCTCACACAGAGCTAGTGTAGAAAACCTGTGGCAAAGTGCTTCCAGAAACCCAGAGAGTCACCTTGGAGGACTGAAATCCCTCCTTCAATTCACTGCAGAGCCACTCAGTGTCTGGAAAGCACAGAATGTTCTTCTTCACACCAACGTTTTAATAAACATATAACTTTAAATCATCTGTTGGATTGTGTTAGATGTGAAATGTAAAGATTATCCTCAGAATAAAAGGCACTCACTCAACAGCAGGAAATCACCTGCAGGGTGGCTTTTTCCATCAATTAGCAGGGTGTCTATTGTCCCAAGGAGAAATCTGATGAAGAACAAGGAACTTGGCGCCAAACTGCCTGGGTTCAAATCCCAGCACCACGACTTAATAGTGTGTAAACCAGACCGAGTTACTTTACCCCTCTGACCTTCAGTTTCTTCACGTCATTGGGTTACTGTGAGGATTAAATAGGCTAGTCTACAACAAAGACAGGGACTTAGTAAATGTTATTTATTAGCTAGTACAATTACTGTGCTTAGTTTTAACAGGCAATGAATAAACAATAGAGTATTTGTTATTTCAATTTTAATGAGACATATATATTCACCAAATCTATCAGTGTTCTCTGGGTACAAACACTATAAATCTACTCTGGCTAACAAAAGGAAGTGTTTTGGAACTTGGAACAAATTGGAAGTCACAGGATGGCTCACAAAATAGAAGGAAAGTTGAAGAACCAGGTCTCAAGGACAGACCCACACTGTTATGGAGATGTAGGTACCCGGGAACCAGATGACAGTCTCTTCAGAGCCCTGACCTTGGGATGAATGAATCACAAGTCATTATTTCAGATGGTGTGTTACTCATTTAAGATTCAGATTCCAGAGCAACTATTGGCCCAGTTGGGATCATGTGCCATCCCCTGCCTAGGAAACAATGGGACATTCTAATTAAGACTCCCATTAAGACTCCAAGGGAAAGTAAGTAAAATCAGAGTACTGTTACCAGGTGGAGAGATGCATGCTGGGCAGGCAAAGAGGACGGATATCCATCATTTTACCATCTGGTTATATTCAAAAGTCTTTTATACAATGGTTAGTTGGCATCTGCCTACATTTTGCAACAGATACCAAGATATGTGTGATGAAGTCCTCTGGCTGGCCCCCAAAGGAAGCCAGTTTAACTTACAATGTGCCAGAAACATTAATAATATTCTTTAGTCAAAGCTCCCCAAGGATTCTTAAGCCTGACCTTAAAATCTAAGCCCTTCCCTTTCAAACCTATGTAAGGGAATAAAGACACAGACCTACTGGAGAATGGACTTGAGGATATGGGGAGGGGGAAGGGTGAGCTGTGACAAAGCGAGAGAGAGGCATGGACATATATACACTACCAAACTTAAAATAGATGGCTAGTGGGAAGCAGCCGCATAGCACACGGAGATCAGCTCGGTGCTTTGTGACCACCTAGAGGGGTGGGATAGGGAGGGTGGGAGGGAGGGAGACGCAAGAGGGAAGAGATATGGGAACATATGTATATGTATAACTGATTCATTTTGTTATAAAGCAGAAACTAACACACCATTGTAAAGCAATTATACTCCAATAAAGATGTTAAAAAAAAAAAAACCTATGTAAGTATGGAGGAAAACAGGCTTAGGAGCACATGGACCATCTGAAGGTCCTGGGGGCTAGCCATATTAATTCCATATTGATGTAGCGAGGAAATAATACCCCAAAAAAGGGGTGGGCAGGGCCTGGATTCTGTGGCTCATTGGAAATAGCAATAGGTGCTTCCAAAGGGATATAAAGTTTTCAAAAAGTTGAAACTTGACTCATACAAATAAAAAATTAATATGTTTCAAAGGTTTTATTCAATGCATTAATTAATGAGAGAACGAGGAAAATGGTAAAACTGGTACACAGACCATTTTGAGGATTAGAATATGATTTCTATGTTAAATATTAAACTGGTGAATATTTTACTGAAAAATGACATTATAATCACCATAATCACTGGATTGTCTTTTACACCAGACAAAAATCATTTGCATTTCTACTGGAAACAAATCTATAAATTATCATGTAACTTCCTAAAGTCTGAGCCTTTAATCAATAGAATAGTGAGCCTCAAATACAGGTGCATGCCTCAGAGATAACTGAAGAATCCTTGATGTGGACAAGGGCTGGAGGAGGAGACATGCTGCACTCTCTTGGCTTTGTTTCCAAGCCCTGGATAATTTTTTTTTAAACAAGGGGATGTCAGCAGGGAATGCAAGAATTCAGTGGCAAGGAAAGTGCTCTGACTGCGAGGGTATCACAGGTAGAAGAGGTCTCTGCCCAGTGTCAGGGAATAAGAGGGGAGGCCTTGCTTTATACAAGGAGTTCCCATGTCAGGTGTTCTTGAAGAAAAAACCCATAATTAACACTTACAGTAGTGACAAGTCGTGGTGGGTACTGCATGAATAAAGAAGACCACCAAAAGGTTTGTGTGGATTACATACTAGAATAATTGTATTATTAAAATGTTTTGTTTGATTAAATACCCTTATTGTCTGTCTGATGCTGCACAAATTTTTACTGTCTACTAATGAATTATTTAGGCTTCTGTTCCTTTCTGGATGTAGAAAGCATTTTTCTTTCTCAGCTCCTTAGTTTTTGAAATTCCCAAAAATCAATCTTTTGTCTTTTAAGTCCTATAGCTGAAGGACAAAGCAGCAGAATTCCAACAATATCTGTTTTAAAACTACCATTATAAGTTTATTATCCTAGAACTGAAACGTCTTCATTTTTAGGAAGTCATATTTCTCAGGACATCAAAATGGAATGGATTTTTATTTTCTAGAATTGCTTTCTTCTGCTACTATCTGACACAGGGAATGGATTAGATGACCTCTAGTATCCCTTTATATTATTGCAGTCCCAGGATTCTATAGCTACTAGATTTCCCAATAGTCATATAACACATTTCAGTGCCAGATCATTAAAACTATACATTGTGGCAGATTCTAACAATTCATCTTTTAAATTTCCTGATATCAACACATTTAAAATATAAAATATGTGCTAAGAACACTTACCATACTTTGCCAGCTAAATTACAGGTACCTTAAGAGCTGGGATCCTGTCATCTTGTGCAAATATAAGTCTAACATGGTGCTTAGCATATCATAGATGCTCAATAATTATTTTTAAGTGAATCAATGAATATTGTTAAGTTAAATATCCAGAGGTAGAGATTCTGATTAGAAAAAGTAAAATTATTGTGTTGGTCTCCAACACAATAACTGAAAATCAAAAATTGAAAATCACTCTGTGAGAGTATTGACAAACTGCACATTTAAAAAATTATCTTTGCCCATTTAAGAATAGTTTATATTTTAGAATATGTAAAAGAAAAGACAGGAAATAGAATCTTTTGCTATTAATTGCTACATCACAGGTAAATCAACGACTCAAATATTATCTATCTATCTATATGTATGTAACTGAATCACTTTGCTGTACATCTGAAACTAACACAACATTGAAATTAACTATATTTCAATAAAAATTTTTAAAAGAAAAAAATAAAATAAAGTAGATAAACAGCAAGGCCCCACTGTATAGCATGGGGAACTATATTCACTATCTTGTAATAACCTATAATGGAAAAGAACATGAAAAAACTAACACAATATTGTGTTAGTTTCTGCTATACACCAGAAACTAACACAATATTGTAAACTAACTATACTTCAATAAATAAATTAACTTTAAAAATATTGATAAGGGGCTTCCCTGGTGGCGCAGTGGTTGAGAGTCCGCCTGCCAATGCAGGGGACACGGGTTCATGCCCCAGTCCGGGAGGATCCCACGTGCCGCGGAGCGGCTGGGCCCGTGAGCCATGGCCGCTGAGCCTGCGCGTCCGGAGCCTGTGCTCCGCAGCGGGAGAGGACACAACAGTGAGAGGCCCGTGTACCGAAAAATATATATATATTTATATTGGTAAGATCAGAAGTCTATATAGTAATCTTTTCCAAGATGTTTCTTCAGCATCTTTTGGAGCATCTAAATTATTTTTTGCTGTGTTCGTATCTCATTTCCTTCTGATCATTATCTGCAACTACCACAAAATGATGAAGCTTTTTGTGTTTGTTTTGCTGTGTTTTTGCCAAAAAGCAGTAAATAATTAATTTCCAACCTTCTGGGTCACAGTTTTTGGGGAAAACATTATTCTCCTCTTCTAAAGCTACCTAAGTTCTGTTTCAATGTGTTTTCAAATGTGTGTCTTTTGGAGAGCCCTTTCAAAATGAAAAGCAGATGGTGAAAAAAGTTCTTTGTCTGAGACCAAACTATAAAACTGCTGGAAATCTAACTGCGGTTAGGTAAAATAATAACATTTCATGTTAAAAGCTGACTCTCAGGAAAATGATTCCATTTTGTTTGGAAAACACTGTCAGAATTCATACTGATGGGCTCAGGCAGTATAATTGTTAACTATCTCTTTTCTTGCTTTTGCAAGGGGTCATAGAGCATGAAATTGGAAAAAAATACATTTTTGGATCTACAGAAAAGTTACTAATCCATTCATCCAATAAATGCTATTTCCATCTTCTCAGACACTGTTCCAGGTGCTGGTGATAATTAGTGAACTAGATACACACAAGTTCCCAGCCCTGAAGACTTTATAGTCTCATAGCTGAGACAGACAATAAACAAACAAATAAGTCAAAAATATAATTACAGATTTTGGTAAGTAACATGAAGGAAATAAATGGGTTCATGATAAGTAGTACTAGGGAGAGGGAACCACTTTAGACAGGTTCATCAGGAAAATTCTCTCTGGACAGCTATATTGATCAGAACTCTGTGTGTTCTAAATAACAACTCCAAAAACAAACAAACAAACCAAAAAACAAAACAACACAAAAAACTGGCTTAAACAATAAAAAGAATGTAATGACTTGTCTGGGTAAAGGTCTAATTTCCTGCAGAGTTTGGTCTAGCAGCTCAAAGTCCTTCCAGAGGATTTTCAGCCTGCCACCCATCTGTGCTTTCCTCACTGATGAAGTCATCCAGAGGTTCCACACAGTCGCTGCTCTATACTCCTTACCCCAGCACCCCCCTCCCTCACGAATACACAAATATGCCCCCATTCATGACCATAACTACCGTTCAAGAATCTAGGGAAAGAGGGAGGTCTCTTCGAAAAGCTCTCAATCAATAGAAAGGAACTTTTTTTTCTCAGAAACCCTAATAAATGTCTTCTCACATCTCCTTGGCTCTGAGTGTGTTACAGGCCCATCCCTAAACCCATCACTGTGGCCAGGGTAATGGAATATGCTTACTGACTTAAGCCAATTGGGACCACACCTGGAGTTGGACATGGGGTCCATCCCACCTAAACCACAAGCTTAAAAGTGGAGTAAGGTTGGAACTCCAGAGGAAAATTGGGTCACTCTTTTACCAAAAGAGGGATGGATGGATGTTGGGTGCAGAACAACAGATGCCTCTATAAGGAGGTGAGATTCAAGCTGAAAGCTTAAGAAGCCAGCCATGTGATAAGTCAATGAAGCAGGATTCCATGCACTGAGAATAGCAAGTGAAAAGATCCAAGACAGAAGAGGAAGTGGCAGGTCAAAGCACAGAAAAGTATAGGTATTTATAAGATAGACAAGCTATGATAATTTAATCAAGAACTCGTCTAACCACAAAAGCTAACTGCATTGAGTCTGCTTTCCCATAATCAGATATTGTCCCTCATATAGTAAATAGCTTCACATGAGCCATTTTAATAATATAATATGGCATAAAATGTCACACAGCGTATAGCTAAATAGTTCTATATAAATTCCATATTTGAGAGTTATTCAGGCAAAATTAGGGTATGTCTGAGTGAGAAAAATCTCGAGCTACTTGGTTAAGATTTGTTTGAATTATGGGGATAGCAGCAGCAAATCCAATTGCTCTTCTAATACCTGTAGTAAACTGAGAATAAACTACTGTAGTAAACTATCTCAAGTCTCTCTTTAAATCTACTGAAGCTCAATGGAAAGAGTTGCACTAAATTTGACATCAGATGGGGCCTCAATTCAGCTCAGCCACTTAGTGGTTGTTTAAGTCTGAGCAAGTTGCTTAAACCTTCAGAGCCTCATTTTGATCATCTGTAAAGTGGTGAACTAATACCCACCCTTCAGAAGTATTCTGAGACTCACACATAATGCACATGATAGCATCTGGCACAAAATGCTCAATAAATGTGATAGTTTCCTCTTCTTCCTTCCTTTGGAAATCTTAAGTTGAAATAACCGTCACTGAGTAAAGAAAAACTAAATTAAGTAAAATGTATTTCTTCTGGCAAGAAGACATTAACTACAGAATAGTTTTAAAACTAACTTAGCTCTCGGGGCACATACTGATGAATTTCCCAAGAAACAATGTACAAATACTTGACTCTACCAATTTTTAAAATTCAGTTGTACTAGTGTAATTGGTGCTGAGATTTATTAAGTCCTTAATGACCCATACCTCAAAGTAGAGACCCACAGACATATAAAACAAACTTATGGTTACCGAAGGTGAAAGGATAGGGGGAGGGATAAATTAGGAGGTTGGGATTAACATATACACACTATTATACATAAAATAGATAACCAGCAAGGACCTACTGTATAGCACAGAGAACTCTACTCAATATTTTGTAATAACCTATAAGGGAAAAGAACCTGAAAAAGAATATATACATATATATATATATATATCACTGAATCACTGTGCTATATACCTGAAACTAACACAACACTGTAAATTAATTATACTTCAATGTTTTTAAAATTCCTATAACCTGAATTACTTTCTGCAATGATAACAATAAAAACAAAACACAGATAAATGAGATAACAGTGGATAACAGAAAAAAAATTGTATTAACTTATGTACTTTTTGGAAGAAACAGAGTTTCGTAGAAATTTGCCACCTCAAAGCTCTAAGAGAGATTATTGGGAGTGAAGTGTTGGAAGAAGGCAGGCGAATGCTTTCAGTGGACTGTTGGAAATACATAACTTCTAGATCTCGGTTCAGCAGCCCTCCTTCCCAACCCAACCCCGCGCCAACCCTTCTGAGAACCAGCCTTCACTGGAAGCCTCTGGAAAGGCAGGATGAGAGAAAGGAAGAAGCAAGCATCTCTATCTCTTCCCATGAGTCTAGAAAACTGCCCTTCCATTGCTGCTTCTGGCCAAGCCACTCTCTGTTTCCATTTAGGCCTCCTGAAGAGAAGGAGGGCTCTATTTTTTTTCTTCATTTAAAAAAAAAATTACATTAGAAATATATCTCCCATACACGCCCACCAGAAGAAGTGTATCAAGTAGAAAGTTAAAGTCCCACCTAATCTTACCTCCCAGAAAAATCTATTTGAGGCAGGACTTTTTGGTCTTTTTACTATGATTATCATAAAAAGATAGATGATAGGTAGACAGAATATATATAAAATATGTAGTTATAAGGAGATCAAACTGCCCTATAGCCTACATTTTTTTCACTTAAGAAAGCAAAGATATTCTTCTATATCAATATTCATTCATTCATTTAACAAAAATTTATTGAGCTACTACACACTAGATGCTGTTCTGGGCACTTGGGATAACATACATTTAGATGACGAAATCATCATATCTAATAAAAGGAATTTTTCTAATTCAAACTGATGACTTAACTATGCCTTATGTAAACTTTGTTTTGTTGACTTCAGGGACTTGAATATTCTCACTTGATATGGGCCAGTACAGTTCAGAAAAGAAAGACTTCCTCAGAGGTCCAAGTGTCAAACACGAATCTAACAGAACCACTGTCATTACACCCTCAGAAACAGTTTTATATTCTTGCATATCCCACTTCCAAGATCAAATTGATCCTGTGTTGTTACCACCTTCCCCTAACTGGAGGGTCGGGGGGTAGACAGGGCAGATCCATTGTAGCACGCTCAGCTCAGAGACCTTATTTGTCATAGGATTTCCTGGTCCACCTCTGAATTCTAGAGACAAATAGGAGAGGAAGCACAGTATAAATTAAAACACGTAACTTCAGTGCTAGAGGAGATATAAAAACTCAGTTCCTGACTTTCATTTTCTATATAAGGAGACCCACAAATGACGCCAGAGATACTGACAATCTGCATTCATTTAAATTGAGTACTTGGCTTATATTAAATTATTGAATCATATTTCCTCACTTGCCTTTATGCTTAAGATTACAGAGCAAGATAATGGAGACAGCCTCTAGCAGCCCTAACTAGATCCGCCTCTTACACAAGCTATTCGATGGCGGAGTCAGGACTTAAACCCAGACAATCCAACCCCAGAGACAAAGCTCTTAATTACAACCTTCTATTACCACTTAAAAATGGTGACCTTTGCAAATTTCACCTCCCTAAATCTGTTTCCATACCCTACCCCATATCCCTCGTGGGGTTTTTGTAATTATTGATCAGGCATGTATAGTACTTTATCTAGAACTTTAAAGAATCTGAGATTTCACCCTACTTCCAAGCCAAGAAGTTAGTCATGGATGGCAGCAGAAGACATGAGACTCCTGAGTCAGAGCAATGAACGGTTTATTTCTCACAGCAAGAGCAGTGACAGAATATCAGCATTAGCAAAAGTTCCCTCAGCTCTATTTCTGCAGGGTAATGCAAAGAAGACCAGGTGTCACCTACATATGCAATGGGCTGTGTTACAGAAGAGAAACCTCAAGTACAGTGAACTCAACTATTTTATGATGGTCAATAAACCTGATTTCTGCTCAGGTTTTTGTATGAACATTTGCTTCCATTTCTCTCAGGTTAAGACCTAGAAGTAGGAGTGCTGGATCACGTGGAAGGTGTATGTACAAATACCCTTGAAGACAGTCAGGAACAAAGGCAGGCAGTGCCTCTGCTTGCAAGACCTGCACAAACTTGAGAGACCAGTTAGATGGTATACAGTGTTTAATAAAGCATATTCATTATTATCAAAAACATTATTGCCTGAGACCAGCTCTAGACAAGCTATTAGGTCATTTATTTATTCCAGGGAAAGAATCAAGGATCCTGAAGGGTTGTTACTTCCTACCTGCTTCCATTCCTCTAAGTTTAAAGCATCATTCTAATGGGAGATATCCATTTTGGGTAGAAAATAAAACCTTCTAGGACATCACAGATAGAGAGTCAATAGGTAATACTTTGTTGATAGTGGCTGCTTTCCTGACACTTAACTTCTATAATATTTCCCCACATAGAACTATTTAGTCAAGTGAAAAAGTTGAGGATGTCTATGATTACAAGCTTCACCTCAAGCCATACTAATAATCTTCTGTTCCCAAGTACCTGTAGACAGCAAGCTTCTGTTCGTGCCCGTGAAGCTCCAGCCTACTCGTGACCTTCCATTTCTGCCCTACAAGTTTTGGGTATGCTTAGCCAGTCCCTAGAGTTGTGTAAACCAATTTCTTACAAAAGTCCATGTACAGGCATATCCACATCCGTACATAAACATACACCCTACTAGTTATGCTTCTCTGGCCAAACCCTGAATGATGCATAATTTAGTACCAGAAATGGTTCCAGGGGAACAGAATTTAAGGATGGGTTCTCTGAATCAGTCCTGGGTTTTCCGGAATTGGTTCTCTAATATGATTAGGTTTAAAGGTGCTAATGATCCTGCTTCCAGTGGTAAAGTGGGCATGGGGAAAGGAGAGGGCCAGGTAACTGGGCTGTTCAAGGTATGAGTTGGAAACTGGACTTTCAACTTTTCACACAGACGTTCAACCAGTTCCTCCGTACCGGATTCACGCCTCACCCCACGTTGTTCCTCCTCTGGTGCCCGCAAATCCTGAGTCTATTGAGGTTTGCAGAGTGAAGACCTCCCTGCAGGCCCCTAAACTGGTAACTCTCCCACTCTGTTAAGTCAGTTACCATTCCCCTATCTGATTTCCATCTCCAAAAACTGGCGAAATCTCTTGTATCTTCTTCCACTCTCATTAGCCTCTTATTATTCATTTACTTTTAGTGGCATTTGGGAAGACAAAAAAGTTAAAATGTGCATTCCATCAATGGTGTTTAAGTGGAACCCCAAATTCTTATTTTAGGTGTATGTCAAGACTAGATCCATTTTCTCATCAACATTAGAAAGTATTTATACAGAGATGTGAGGTTTTAACCACATTTCCAGTTGCTTGCTTGTTTTGCATGTTGCAGTTACTAGGTGACTGAAGGATTATGCTATTGTGCATTGAAATTACTCCTGTTGGATGGCTTCCTTGTATGTTTTGTGAAGAAAATTAATTCAAAATAGACCCCAGAGCTGACTAGAGAGCAAGGCAGACCCACACCCAGAGCCTCAAAAGGTCAGAGTGCCAAGCATGAACTCTGTGGAAATCTGATGTGGAAAGTGTGTTTGTCAGGTGGTGAAGGACGGGGAGAGCTCTAGCGGGTCAGTGAGGTTGGCCTGAGGGAACTTAGCACTGCTTCCAAGAGACACGGGACACGAAATTCAATGGGACTGCTCCTCTACTTTTTTAAGGTGGTATTGTCGCCAATGGCAAAATGACAATAATTTTAAGGTAGGAGGTGACTATATTTTTCCTCTGATGTGTATGTTAGAATCTTTCCATAATAAAAATTAAAACAATTTTAATAACAATTAAAAGATGATGTGTGTCTCCTGATGAGAGGGAGACAGAGCCAACTGGCCATTGTTTTAACTTGGGAAAAATATTAAACCTAAAGAAAAGTTGCATGAATATATATCCATGACCCAGATTTGCCCTCTTTTAACATTTGTCTCTTGGACTCCCTTGCTCTCTCATACTCGTTTTCTCTTTCTCTGTCCAGATAGATGGATAGAGAAATAGATTTTAAGGGTAGGTTGCAAATATCACACCCTTTAACCTATAAATACTAGAGCTTCCATCTGGTTAAAAAAAAAAGATATTCTCTTACATACACATAGTTTACATAAACTACAAAAAATTTAACGTTGCTACAGAATTTTATCTATTCTTTTTATTAAAATCTTGTCAATGTGCACAATAATGTCCACGAAGGTATTTTCTTTGCCATCCAGAACAAAACTGTCAGAATCGTGGATCAGCCACCGTCCTGGGTCACCCCATTCCATGAGTCCCTGTGTCCCCAGTCAGGCCCTGCAGCACAGGTGAAGGAAGCCGGGTGCCTCAGGCCACCCTCCCCACCACCCCAGGCTTTGTCTTTAGGGATGTATTTCATTGAGTCAGCAAGAAAGCCTTCCCTCTCCTCTGAGAAGGAAAATTTCTATCCAAGAAATGTTTCTGTACAATTAGAGAAAATTAATTATTCCACATGCTACCACATCCACTGAAGAGGATGGTCCCTGGTCTCTGTTTCTTGTAACCGAGGATGTTTATTCCTTCTAAACATATTTGCTCTTCTAGTAGCCAAGTTCTCTCTTCTGTTGGTGTTATGTTTGGGGTTTTGTTTAGGGAATCTCAGAAGTCTGGGCTTTGAGGAAGGAAGGAGTCCGCTTCAGCCCTTACTGAGTCCTGTTCTGGCCTCTCAAAGGTGACCAGGGTCTGGGAAAGAGGCTGACCTTGGCTTGGCTCTCCCTGCCAGTTCAGAGGTATGTAGACAGATAGCAGAAAGCAGGGAGGCTGCTGGGTCTTGTTCACCCACCTGGATCAAATGAAAAGAAACTAGTTCTCAGCGGCCCTGTTCACAAGTGAAAGACCTTCCCTTTTTCCCTCATAGCAGAGAAGGTAAAAAGAGCTCTGTGTGAGAGATACATGTGTGTGAGTATATGCATGGTAACCTTGGCTACCTGACTGTAGGATTCTCTGTACTCAGGGTGGAATGAGCGTGGTAAAACCATATCCACATCTCCTTTCCTCTCTCTGTCAGGAGGAGGCCAAAGAAAGGGACCAACAGTCTGGGAGGCAAAAAAGAAGACTCGGACAAGCAATCTGTATATAGTTTCATATAGCACTCAGCTCACTTTTCACCACTGGAGTGTGAACTGGACTCCAAGACTGATACATAAAATTGACTCCTGGCCTGGGCCGGCTCTCCCCACCTCCTCTCCACTCCCCCACCGCACACCAAATCAGCCCAGCTCTGAAGTGGGTCAGGGACAGGACATTCTTCCTGAAAACTGTGGCTTCTGCATTTTAGAGAAGGTCCCCAGTATCACTGGGCCCAGAGCTACGTACACACCTGGCGGGGGGTTTGTGTGGTGGGCAGTACTGCTATGTTAGATTTTGGGAGGGCTCAGGGCCCAGCCTAAAATTAAGGTAAACTCACTTAAGATTCTGTGAAGTTTGTAGTGTTCATCTGCCTGGGAAGCAAACTTTAAACATGACAAATAGGACTCCCTCTGAAATGGGCACCCTAGAAAAGGAAAGCCCCTCCCAGCGGAAGCTGTTCAAGATGCCCGATCTGATGCCACATGGCTAGGTCAGAGTATCACTCTGCAGAAGTGTTCACGATACAGCCTCTCTACCTGGGGGAAAATGAGGCAGAGAATGAAAAAATGTTTTGGAATTTAGTAAATAAGGAGGAAGGAAGAAGAATAAAAAGAAAATAATCCAGCTGGTCAGAGGAATGGGAATGTTCCCATTATCCCCAGTCACGTCCCTCCCCATACACACACAACCGGAGCCAGGTCCCACCTCCTTGAGCCTCATCAGGCACTGTGAGCATTCTGATGCCATTCTGGAGGAAATGTACAAGGGTCTTATCTTTGATCACAAAATAATGTATATATAGGAATATCATCAGGCGTGGCATGGCCCTCTCTCCTCTCTGGGGAAGGTGACCTTAATGTGTTCCTTCCAGCTACGCTTGACGACAACGTGCAGGGCATGCACACAGTTTGATCACCAGGGTTGAGGCACTGCCTTGTGATTTTCAAGCTCTTGGTCAATCTCTAGTAGATCTCCAGAGACACCTACAATTCATGCAGGACTGGGAAGTCCTACTCCTTGCTCCCAGGGTTCAGTGGTTATAAGGTTGCCTTGGACCCCAGTTCAATGCTTTGAAGCCAAAGTAGTCAAAGATACCAAGCAAGTCCTCATTTTAATGCATATCCATGTCATCTGGATCAAAGCCACAGAATTCCAAAGGGACTGTCTTCAGGCAAAGAAGATATCAAAGGGATAGAACCTTAAAGAAGGAGGCGAAGGTAACTTGTGGGGCCAATGAAAGGTAAAGTCAAAGGATCTCCTTAAGCCACCTGATGTACCACCACCAAAATGCAAGCCTGGGGCGAGGAGATGGGGCAAAGTGCATCATCCTGTCTCCATCCCAGTCTCATCACCCTGCCCAAGCTCCCAATTCATGGGCCTAGAATAGCAACCTTTATCTTTCACAGAGACAGCCAGTCTCATAGAGAAAGTAAAGCCTACAGATGGCAAGATTAATTCCAACTCTTAATAATATAGCAAATAATACTGCACATCCCTCATTTTATTTGATTCTCATAATCTGAAGTTCAGAGAGACTGAATTACCCAATAAGTGAAAAATCTAGTACTAGAGAAACTCAGATGTGACTGACAGTCTTGGAATCTTTGCCATGGACCCACAGACCCTAACGAAGGGCTGAATGACTGGTCTGGGGACACATCCAAAGTCATCCCTAGTCCCCAGGTTTTTTCTTATCTCTAGAGATACACAGGAGATGAAGCAATCAGACAGGACTGAAAAACACAGGAGGCTAGTAAGGAAGGATTCCCTAATGCTACTCTGCTTCTAGCACTGTTTCTCCTTTCCAGGATCCATCCCATATGAGAAAACAGGAGGGCAAAACTCATTAGCTGAATATTGGTGGGAGAGATGAGGAGCCATTTCTCTTTTGAAATAAAGTTTTCAAATGCTTCATACTCACACCTAGGGCTCATAGTGTTGCTCAATTCCAAGGGTCATGGTTCACTTTATATAGAGTTGCACTCCAGGAGGTGATATTGACATAGAATATGATGGGAATGGGGCTACCTGGAGTTCAGGATCCCAAACCTGACATCCCACACCTAATACGAAGCCAATCAAAATGCATGAATGGGCTGGCAGCTTGGGATGAAGTGACTCTGGTCTACACATTTTGGGGGGTTGGTGTTTTAATGTTATTATTTGTCATAAATTTAATGGGCAAGAAGTAGTATGTTGGTGTTTTAATTTATAGTTTCCATAAGTTTATTAGCCATTTATATTTTTAATGAATTTCCTGTTCACTACCTTTAGCTTCTTTTTTATAGGATTTCTTTCTTTCTTTCTTTCTTTCTTTCTTACTGTTGATTGGCAGAACTTTTAGAATTTTAAACTTTTGTCTCTTATATGTTTCAAATATTTTTCCCAGTGTTATTTGTAGTTTACCTTTGTTTTGGGGGTCCTTTACCATACAGAAATTTTACAATTTTATGTATCAAGTCCGCCAAACATTATCTTTTTGATATTGTTAAAAATTCAGACGGTTTTAAACACCAGACAGCTTAACAACAAATAAGTGGCCCAGGAGAGGACTGGGTGAACTAGAAAGCGTTTTTTTAATAGTAAGGAGCACTACTTCTTTTAAAAATGGAGGAATCCTCTAGATTATGGATATGGCTGAGCTGATTTTCATGCTCTCTCTCCCAGAGCTCTGGCCAAGGTGCCACAGGCCTTGATGGAAGGGTATGTGCAGTCGTGCTGGGCTCGAGGATTCCTCAAAAGCACACAGAAGCTCTGGAAGGAACTTTAATGACTGAATCGTAGAAGATGTGACTTGCACAGGCTGAAAGTGGCCATTTCTCACCCGTCCACTTTGATGCAGAAGTACTAGTTCATCCAGCTTTGATGCTTGGATAGCAAGTAGTGCAACGTGAAGATATCTCATCAGTAAATATCTCTAGAAACTGAGAAATTGCACTGAAATCCATTTGTGGTGATTGTGAGTAAATACCTTAATTCTTCCTCTCTTGTACCCACTCTCCCACCCTTTGCCCAGCTCACCTGTACTCCCTCCAGTCTCATCTTAAAACTTCCTTTAATTTCCCTGACCTCTCCCTGTCCACCTCACTCACCCCTCATCTGCTTTGATGCTCTTCATATGTGCTTCCACAGCAAAATGCACCTTCTATATCGTAGCATTTATCACTTCAGAAGATAGGCTGCTTACCTGTCTACCTCTCTAACTACATCACACGCTACTTAAGGTAAAGACAGATGACTGCCTTGTTCACTGTTATATTCCCAGCACCTAGCCTAGCACAAAGTAGAAGCTGACATTTATTTGGGGCATGAAGGAATAATGTGTGGACGGCTCTATGGGAAGTACTGAATCTGCCTCGTATTTTCAGTCTGCACAGGAATTTAGAAGGCATGCTGGATGAAAAGTGGTCTTCCAGGCTGGGCCAAGAAATGCCTTCTGGTTTGGCAGTGACTCAGCCTATGTCTCTAACAGAAATCTGAGAACTATGAAAACAAACATGTGGTCATTTGAATCTCTCTCCCTGTTAGCTGGGGAGGGCTCAATTTTCATTCCAGAGGATTTTACATGTCACTCTTATTGTTTATTTTGGGTTAAAAAAAAAAAACTTGAAAAGGAATCAAATCTCTAATATGGAACACAAACTGCTAAAAAACATCAAGAGGCCGGGGCAGGGAGGAAGAGATGGAAATAGAAAAAAGACAGTGAAAATAAACTGAATAAAACAGCGTTTCAAAGCACATTCTTATTCTGAGACAACAGGGAGCTGTCTGACTCTGGTTCTCATGATGTAAAACATTTGACAAGTTTGTTGATCTTCATGAGAAAAAAATAAAAGCAACTTCTTGATTTGAAACTAGACTTTTTCTTAGATACCAAGTGGAAAACAAATGTTATCTTTCCTCTTCCTCAGCAGGGATCTCAGCCGAAAGAAAAAGAAAAGAAAAAATTCTGACGTTTCGCTTTCATGAATAGGATTGCACTATACAGGCTAAACATAAATACTAGGAAACAGCAAAAAGATTGGATGAACATAACTCCGGCTTCAGAATAAAAAGCAAACCTTTACCTGTTAATCTTAATGATATTTTTAAAAAACGTTTTTAATGCTCTTAGAAAAAAAAAAAGGGTGGTTCTTCTCTATCCTAGCTGTGGAGGTACTAATAGAGACACTTCAGGGGTATCTGTGTGGCTGACCCCTTCCCACTCTCTCCCTCCCCAACCCTCCCATGGGCACACACCTGCTTCCACCATTGCCCCACAGGAAAGATGAATCTCAGGGACATGTGATACTCTCTCCCTGACAGCAGCTGATTGAATCAGGGCCAACATCTTCCCCCACTATACCAATCAAACATATTCTCTCAATCTGAAGCAACAGACAGACGTTGACGTCAATTTGACTTTCATTCATCCCCCTTTACAGTCAGAATAAATTTCTGCTGCTTGAATCACTAACTTAAATACAATTCCATTGTCATATAGCAAAGAAATAAAGAGGAGGAGAGAAAGAGAGGGAGGGAAAATAAACATACTGAGGGTTTCCATGCATTAAGATAAAAGTACATTAACCCTAGATAGGTTCTCAAACAAAGCGATTCAATACATTCTGACCTACTGGAAGTCGAATCTCCATTATTAGGATCGAATATCTATAGATTCTGAACATATGTATTACAAAACAATTTACTGGTCTTGAAATTTCTAAAATGGTTTCACAGCTTCAATAAAAAAAATTGTATTATATCAGTCAGTCATTATAAAATTATCTATGAATTTTGATATGAATCCAGACAGAAAAAAATGAAATAACTCACTTCCTTTGGGAAATATGGAATAAAACTGAAGGCAATAAAGCCATTTCCAAGAGTATTTAGCTATTTTTAATATAAAAATCCATTAATAGGTAATGATATTGTAGACAACTGAATTCTAGGTGAGCCAACATAATTAATTACAAAAACTATACTCATTTATTCAAAATCATTTATTGAACTCAGCTATATGCCAGGCCCTCTAGTAGGCAATAAGGAATACAGCAATGAACAAAACAGACATAAATCCCTGCCAAATGGAGTTTACATTCTAGAGGGGGAAGAAAAACAAAATTAATAAAATATGCAGCAATGAATATTGCTCATGGCCAACAGGAAAAATGTTCAGAGATCTTAACCAGGCAGTCAAGTTCTGCAGCAGATGGGCCTTGACCACTTTCCTACCCTCCTCTCCCACCAACACCCACACCTCCCCTACTCCAGTTTTGCAAACAGGCTTATCATGACTTCAAAGCCATGTCTCTGAGCTTCTGCTGAGGCTGTTTCTTTTGCCTGAAGTTCTTGTTCTCCTCCTGTGTCTGGTAAATTCGTACTCATCTCAAGAATCTATTTGAGCTTTGTTTCCTCTGAAAAGCCTTTCCTGATTTCCTCAGGTAGAGTTAGGTCTTTTCTCTGAGCCCCATATTGATTTTCCATTCCTCAGGAAAAATATTTATCACACAGTGGTAAAAATGTTTCCTTGTCCGGTTTCTCCTCTTTTTTTTTAAATTTTTTTTTTTGCGGTACGCGGGCCTCTCACTGTTGTGGCCCCTCTCCCCTTGCGGAGCGCAGGCTCCGGGCGCGCAGGCTCAGCGGCCACGGCTCACGGGCCCAGCCACTCCGCGGCATGTGGGATCTTCCTCGACCGGGGCACGAACTCATGTCCCCTGCATCGGCAGGCGGACTCTCAACCACTGCGCCACCAGGGAAGCCCTGGTTTCTCCTCTTGACTGAGAGTTCTTTGTGATTAGAAACAATTTTATTCCTCTTTGTACCCTCAGTGGATAGCAACACTGCCAAGTACATAGTAGTTACTTAGAAGTCTTGGTTGAGTGAATGTTGAACAGATTTTAAATACTGGCGTAAGAACATTCAGCAAAATACTGTCAGAGAGAAGATAAGAAAAGGAGTCCCCAGTGTACTTGTTCCTATATATGTACCATTCTGCATATCGAGTTGTGGCTCACATTCCAAAATCAGACAATCTAACCCAGGCACATCACTTATCTCAGAAGGAAAGATCTCTGAAACCCTTGGTGGTTGAACATGTACATAGCATGAGCTATTTCATACAGCATTAAGACTTAAAATACATTCAAAATTAGCAATGTGAACAACTAAATGGAAGAACTTAAGCAAGTGGTTTTAATTGGAGACATTTAGCAATGTCTGGAGTTATTTTGGGGGTCACAATTTGGCGGATGGAGCTGCTACTAGCACTTAGTGGGTGGAGACCAGGGATGTTGTTAAACATCCCACAAAGTACAGGACAGTTCCCCATTACAAAGAATTATCCAGCCCCAAAGATCGATAGTGCAGAGGTTGAAAAACTCTGACCTAACCCTTCCACCTCAAGAAATTATAATATTTTTCCTCAAGTCACTATAATGACATTGAAAGTTATGATGGGCTCTTATGTAGATATGACTGCTTCCCTAGTCAACTGCTAAGAATGTACAACTTCTAAAAATAATTGTAAAACGTTGTACTCTGAACTGAGAGAAATGTTATCTCAGGGAAAAGGGAAGGGCTGGGCTTTCATGTTCCACATTTGATCAGTAGCAATTTGAACTCTGCTAAAACAATTAGATAATAATAATCATCATACTCGATCTCAGAAACATTTGGATGAATTATTAATAAACATTAATCAAATCATTTTGCTGATAAAATGGATGATTACTTTGGAAAGAACCACTTGGCTACTTAGCAACAAGATTATCAACCTTTGTAACATTTTAGCTACACATACAAGACTAGAGTAGTTTCAAGATAAGGAACTACATCAAAGCAGAACGAGAAAATCTGAAAGTGCTCTAAATGATGACACCTAAGGTTAACTAGCCACCCAGACACAGAAATGTGTCACGAATCTGGTGAGGGTGGCAATACTCCAACCCTTGCTACTTTAGTCCAGTGACACAATAGCAATGTGGTACAAAAGCAAATTTCTACTTCTGGCTCCAACTTCTTGCTGACCATATATTTGATTGTCTAGAGGTGATCTTCACTTAGATTTCCCTTTGACAAACAAAATACAACATTTCAAAACCTGAGCGTGTCATCTTCCCATAATAAAATGGAAGCTTCATTATTTTCAATGGCATCACCCAATTTCTGAGCACCTGGACTCAACCCTGTTATCTTACATTTCACTGTGTATATACTTCAGCCTCATCATCCAACAACCCCCTGATCTGTATCATGCACTGTCTTTTGAATTTGGTCCTTTGCCCCATTTATTCCCTTCTATATCTGCTTTTAAACCACTACCTTAATGTGGGTCCTTATCAGTTATGCCTAGATTTCTATAAAAACCTTGGATGGTCTCCCATCTTTATTGTCTCCTTGATCCACTGCTTCACATGCTATTGTAACAACAAGCACCACAAGAATACCAATGACAATTCTAGGCTGCTGTAGTTTAGAGGTTTATAGCTCAGGTTTTGGAGTCAGACTGCCGAGATTACAAGCAGTTAAGTGTATTAAGTCATTTAATCCTTGTGACAACCCAATGAAGCAGCTACTATGATTATCTTCATGTTACAGATGAGAAAACTGAAATGTAGAGGGTGGAAATCACTTGCCCAAGGTCACACATCTAGTAGCACTGAGCCAGGATTTGGTTGCAGTGTGTGGGACTCCACAGGCTGGGCCCTAACCACTGTACTACCCTGCCGATCCTCCAGCCTGTTATTACCCAGGACTTGGTGTGCCCTACACCTATGTCATGAAGCCACTCTCCATATATCTGGATTCTATGAAACCAACTCATTTACTCTTTCTGTGTCACTTTTGCACGTAAGGGACTAGTCACCTTTATTTTGTATATGGTAGTGAATTGTTTTGCAGTTATCCTCAGGTTACTCCGGATGTTTATATTTTGTCTCTGCACCTAGGATTAAGTGTTTTTGTAGAGCTTAGTTATTCTTCTACATTCTTCCAAAGTGCCTACTCTGACACCCATGAGTACTAAGTGCTTTAAGGCTAACCTTTTAATTACTTACATGAACATCCTCTACAAATAAAAAACACAATGAATGTAGGTGGATATCTTAATTCTAGATATTATGAATATTAAAATCAAGTTGGAGATTTCCTAAAAGATAATCAAGGCAAGCTAGATTTGGAGACCCTGAAAATAGTAAACTGTTACAGCTTCATCTGTTAATACCAAATACAAGAGCTGAAAAACCAAAGATTTTGTTTCCCCCATTAGTAAAACTGGCCTAGTCATTCCAGAACACTGCCTAGCTTGGGGGTCCACATGACACTGAAATCGCAAGCTAGGTTAGAAGTCAGCAGTGGTAGACAGTTCTTACTCTTTGTACAGCAGCGGCAACATCTGGGTGACAGTCCTAGGGAGAAGAGAGACTAACACCATGCTCCCTCCAGCACCACTATCATCACTGTGGCCACCACTTGGAAATCTTTCATTGGAATAATAGCTGCAGTGAGTCATTATCACAGGTCTTCAGTCTGGCTTGCTCATATTCAGAAAAGGGAAAGAGACAAGAGGCTTAACTCACCAATCAATATAAGCTCAGAGTTGTTCAGTGCAGATCATACTTGTCTGTCTTGTGTACCTAGAACAGACCTGACTCAGAGGCACTCAACTTGTTGAATTAATGATTGGCTTCAGAACTTTATATTCTCTTTACATAACAGTAATGATAACAATAATATCTATCATCTATTGGATTGACAGCATAGCATGGTTGTTACAAACCAGCTCTCTGGAATCAGACTCCCTGAATCCACAAACCAGCTGTTTGTCCTTGGGAGAGTTACTTAACTTCTCATACTCCCAGATTCTTTACCTGGAAAGTAGACCTAATAAGAGTAACTACCTTCCAAGGGACTTTTGAAAGGATTAAAGTCGAAAATAATGTTACACGCTTAGTATAGTCTTACACATCTTAAGGACTCTAAAAATTGTAGCTATTTTTGAGTGCCTACTCTGTGTCAGGCATTACAGCAGGGTTTCTCAGTCTTTGTGTGATTGACATTGTGAGCCAGATAATTCTTTTTTGTGGAGGGTGTCCTGTGCATGGCAGGATGCTTAGGCCACCCCTGGTCTCTACCCAGTAGATGCCAGTAGCATCTCCCCAGTCATGATAACCATAACTGGAGAGCAAAATCAGCCCTGGTTGAGAGCCACTGCACGAAACTGAGCTCTCTACAGGTATTTTTCCTGACTCCTCAAAAATACTCTGACAAGGTAGGATGCCAATGGAATCCTCTCTATTTTATAAGTAAGAAAGTGACAGCTCAGACATGTTACCAACTTTCCCAGGGTGACCCAACCTGCCCAGGTTCAGCTGACGCCACAGTCTTGATTGTGTTATGCCTCCCTCAGGTAGGTGATGCTTGTCTTCACGCCTCTCCCTTGGCTTTCGCACCCACAAAGGCAATTCCTATAAGTAGAGGTCGCAGGAGGACCTTCAGAGGATAATAGTGAAGCCAAACCTCACTTCTACAGAGTCATGAGATGATCTCAGGTATCCTCATCTCATTCCATAACTCTTGAACCACAGTATTTCTATGCAGAGCTACAGAGTTTTGGTAAATCCCACCTGAAGTGGGTAAATAAGCAAAAATGGCATTACTCTAAAAACGCACTCAAAAATGTGAATTAAAACTACACAAGGCCCTATTATTAATTCCTTCCTCTTCCTCAGTTCCCCTGTAAAGTCCCTCTCCAAGTAACATGCATGCTTTTCTACTCAGCTTCTCCTTTTTGTTTCTACAAACTCTATCTTATCCCTTGACCTCACTAGACACCAAGCCCAACATGCTTTAATGGCCCTCCCTCTACCACTCCAGTTCATTTAGCACCCTACTGCCAGATCAATCTTCCACAGTGATTAACTCACCAAGTTACTATTCTACTATAAAAGCACTAATAAATCCTTATTTTCTAAAGCATCATTTAAATTTCACTAATTGACATTCAAGTTCCTTGAAATACTCTCTCTCTCTGCCCCTTGCCATGCTGTCTCTCCTCCTCCTGCCAAAATCCTAGGTATCCTACCAATTGGCTGAGGGGAACACTGTTTCTCTGTGCCCAGAGAAATCCTGTGGCTTCCGTGTTTGGCCATACTCCCTCTTCTCTATGCCTGTCAAAATTCTGGCCATTCTTTTAGGCCCAGCTCAGGCTGAAGCCCCTCCATGAAGTATTCTCTGACCATTGCAGCCTCATCAAGACCTTTCTATTTCAAGGTGTTCACAGCCCTGATAGCGGTGAACACCATACCACCTAGCACCTTAATTTAAATCTCTGGTATCTGCTAGAGTTTCATGTTTGCCTAAATGGATTATAATTCTGTTGCATGCTGGCACCATATCTCACATTTATGGGCTGTGCTCTGAGAAGATCTTCAGTGAGTCCTTACAAATTGACTCTGTGGAAGCCTTCTGCTGTTGTAGGAATAGAGGTAGTGCTTCACAGACGTGTGCGCTCCTGACCTTATCTTGTCGTCTGGGACTCCACCCTATATGAGGTCACCTCATACGGTTCACTGCCACTTGGAGACAACATTGCCAGCACACCTGCTTTCTGCCAACTCACTTCCAGCCTGAACCCTCTGTTGGCCCTTTGCTTTCAAGATTCCTGGTCTCCTTTTCCTCTCAGCATACCTTGACTTACTTCTGCATCATGGTCTTTGACACTGACGTTCTTCCTTGGGAGTAAACCCCAATCACCATGCTGAAGTTAGCTATTTATGGCCTCTTTACTGGTATCTCTGGAAATGGAAATTATGACTTCATCTAAGCCAATGATTCCCAAACATAACTGAGGCTAAGGTCACTTGAGTGCTTATTAAATATTTTGATTCCTGGGCTCTGCTCTAGACCCACTACCTCAGAATATCCAGGATATGGGTCTAGGAACCAGAATGCTTAATAAGCATCCCAGGTGATTCTCAGGATCAGAAAAGTTGAGGCACTAAGCTACTGGGTAGTACTTTACCAGCTGATCTAATGAGATATTCAGGCCTAGTTGACAATCAGGAATTAGGCATCCTGTCGAAAGAAATCATTGATTTCAAGGGCTTAGCAGCATTCTTCCTTATCAATTTCCATTTTTCCAGCTATTAATATAAGGAAATATGTTCTACTAAATGGACCACTAATGTAGAAACTAACAGTATGACCTTGAAGAAGTCACTTAAGAATTCTGAGCTTCAATTTCTCATTTTTTAAAAATAAATAAATTTATTTATTTTTGGCTGGTTGGGTCTTCATTGCTGTGCGCAGGCTTTTCTCTACTTGCGTTGAGCAGGGGCTACTCTTAGTTGCGGTGTGTGGGCTTCTCATTGCGGTGGCTTCTCTTGTCACAGAGCACGGGCTCTAGGCGTGCGGGCTTCAGTAGCTGTGGTTCATAGTCTCTAGAGCACGGGCTCAGCAGTTGTGGCACACGGGCTTAGATGCTCCACGGCATGTGGAATCTTCCTGGACCAGGGCTCGAACCCATGTCCCCTGCATTGGCAGGCAGACTCTTAACCACTGCACCATCAGGGATGTCCTCAATTTCTCATTTATAGAAAAAGGGAGAGTTGGGCCAGATCAGTAGTTCTTTCATGGATGAACATTAGAATCACTTCAAGTTTTTAGAATACACCATTCCCAGGGAGTCTAATTTAACTGATCCAAGTGATTATGTTGTATAAATGAGGTTAAAATAAAGTGAACTGGGTGATTTTTACGATGCCTTCCAGCTCCGAAATAACTCTTTGATTTAATAACTCTA
This sequence comes from Grampus griseus, assembly GCF_964374135.1. NCBI lineage: Eukaryota > Metazoa > Chordata > Mammalia > Artiodactyla > Delphinidae > Grampus > Grampus griseus. The sequence continues at coordinate 44,414,277 of NC_139001.1, read as the reverse complement.
CCATTTTTTAATTCTCATGTCGACTCTAGATGTTTATTTTATGTCATATGAAAAAAACATACATACTGTTTTTTATTCAACTTTTTTTTCAATAACATCTTTGTTAGGTATTTGATGTTCATATAGGAAACAGGCTGAATAATTTTTAAATATCATTATGAGTTATTACTACCATGTAAAAATATTCAGGAGTATAATAAAGTCTTTTAAAATCTGTAGACCCAGACATAAAGAGCAAAAACTCAGCTGTTAATTAAATCAAAGATAGGGATATGCCTATCTGTTCCTTCAGTATTCAAAGTAATATTTATTGCTGAGTGGCTGCTTTCTACCAGCCCCTGTGCAAGTTATTGGGGATACAGCAGTATATGAGAAACAGTCCAAGCCCACATGGAAAGATAAACATTGTGTAAATGTTACAAATGTGATTAGGATCACAGTGGAATACAGAGAGCTACAAGAACGCATAAAGAGTACTTAACTTACTCTGTGCAGGAAAGGCTTATAGGAGGAAGTGGGAGTTAAGGTGAAGCCTGATAAATGAATTGGAATTACTAGTGCATGTTGGGTGAACAGCATGTTGGAAGGAACTGGGGTAGAAAGAGCTTGCAGTGTACTAGAAACAAAAAGAAGACCAAAGAGGCTTGAACTAGTAAGCAAAGGGGAAAGTGGCACAAGTGGAGGGCATGTAAAAGAGTTCAGAATTTATTCTACAATACCCAAGTATGAAAGTTTAGAATTAATTCTAAGAGCCTTGAATATTTTAAACAGGGTGCTGAAGTGATCTGATGTACATATTTGAAAGTCCTTACAGTACTTGGAGTACAGAGATGCCTGAGTGGGTACAGGGAAAACAGGCTACTGGAGTGTAAGACAGACTAAAGTGGTGTGAGCAGAGATGGAGAAAGGTGAATAAATTCAAGATACCCATCTGAGGAGACTCAGAAGGGCTTGGTGATTGATGGGCTGTGGGACAAGGGGTAACTTAATGAGTCAAGGTTTCAGGCTTGAGGAACTGGGTGGGTAACCATAAATTTACAGAGATAAGGAACCCTGGAGGAGGAGGAGGTTCAGTGGAAAACATGGGTTCAGACTGAGACACATTGAGTGTGAAACATCTGTGGGTCAACCAAGAGGGAGTCTTTCTCTTTCTTTCTTTTTTTTTTTCTTTTTGGCCACGCCATGTGCCTTGTGGGATCTTAGTTCCCTGACCAGGGACTAAAACCAGGCCTGGCAGTGAAAGCACCGAGTCCTAACCACTGAACCACCAGGGAATTCCCAACCAAGTGGGGGTCTTGATTAAAGTGGGTCTGAAACTAAAAAGAGAGACCTGAATTAAAGTTGCAAATTGCAAGTTGTCAGCACATAGATGATACCTGAAGTCACCAGAGACGGACGAAATCACCTACTACATGAGGGCTATGGTAGGTGCTAGGGCAATACTAGATTCTTTGCACTCAAGTAACTCACAGTCCAACAAATATAACCACATATGAACAAGGCCTGAATTTTAGTTCAACTGCCATGAAAACTACACCAAAAATCCCTATTATTGGTCATAGTAGGTATACCCCCTTTTTCCTTCTACCCTCTGGAGGTTTATCTCCCAATTCGACCCCAAACTAGAAATTCACCTAAAAGTAGACTAGCCTATACTTTGTTCTAATAAAGTGGACTTCAACAGAGAGGACTTCTTAAATCATTATGCGATATCACTTAAATCTTAAAAATAAAATTTACAAGTTGAAATATATTTACACTAACATCACACCCTTTTAAATATCAGTGAATGTGAAAATCTAGGGAGCAAATTGCAGATTTTGAGCTTGGTCATTCTCATGGTGATGTGAACTCTACAGTTTACAGGGCTATGATCACAAAGCCCAAGGTCTGTTAAGCCTGTGTCACATGAAAATAAGTCCACTGTCTAAGGGGTTCTTGGGACATGGTCTACTTTTAAAATGTACTTTGTAGCTTAAAAGAGCACTGCACCCAACAGCTAAGGCTTCTGTTTGAAAGTTCACTTGATACCAGAAATAATTACCAATAAACCTAATGGAGATTGACATTTCTGAGATTTGAACCTTCTCTGATTATCCTTTTTCCTTCCACCCTTCCTTTCTTTCTTCTTCCACTTCTTCCCTCCCTCTCTTTTTTCCTTTAATCTCCCCTCCCTTCTTTCCTTTTTCTCTCCTTTTTTTTCATTTTCCTTCTTTCCACAAATATTTTCTGCCTCAAAACTTTTATGGAATGAGACAAGGCATACATATATAACCTACATACAACAATGCTAATTGGCTCCTCTGTGCAAGGCACTTTGATAGAACCACAGCATAAATATCAGAAATGGAAGAGACCTCACAGACCATTTTATGCAATTCATCCATCTACAAATCAACGAAGGTAAACTTTCTTGATGTTCCACTGTCGTGCTTAAGAATCATCTTAAAGTTTATTTGGCCATCATGTCACACTTCACACAATAAGGGCAGACACTCTTTTTATTATTTTATTATGTCATCAGGCCTAGGAACCACACTAATCAATACAGTTACTACGTATGTGGAAACTGAGCCCTCAAAGTGTGCTGAGTCATAATTGAGATGTGCTGTAAAATACACAAAGAATTTTGAAGACACTATGAAGCAAAAGACTGTAATATACCTCATTAATAATTATTATTATGATATCTCATTAATAATAATTATTATTAATACCTCATTAATAATGTTCGTACTGATTACACAGTGAAACGATAATATTTTGGAAATACTGAGTTAAATAAAATATATTATTAAAATTAATTTTACCTTATTTCTGTTTACTTGTTTTAACGTGGCTCCTAGAAAATTTTATATTAAATATGTGGCTCACATTTGTGACTCATTTTACAGTTCTATTGAATAGAACTGTTACAGAATAATAGTTGACAGATTAAAAAAATTCCTTCACATACCAAAAACAAGCGGATCACATGTCCTAGAGGGCTGAGAATTTACCAGTCATAGCTCAATAAGACCCAAGAATTTAATGAATTGTCCAAGGTCACATAGTTTATTAGTAGAGATGATACCAGGACCCAGTACTGTTTGCTTATTGATCTTTTATCATAGGACGGTTCAATGAACAAAATTGTAAAATGGTCTTCAATGGCTACAAAACTGATTTCAGTTGAATTCAACAAATATTTGAACGCCTCATAGGTATCGGGCATCGTGGTAGGCAGTAGTGATTGGAGGGTTTAAGTTTTATCACTTGAATGTCTGAGGAACTTCCCTTCAGTTCTAAATGAAAAACAAAATTACTTTCATCATCTTTTTATCATATTCATAACTTAAATATGACTATATCTGTGTGGGCATGTTTTCTTAATTTTCAAATTCTAAACTGAATATTTGATCAGTGTGAAGAAGAAACTATTAAAAATTCCCTAAAATGCAAAAATATGTTAATAAAACTTATTTTGACTACAAGGAATATACATTATAGCCGTCACCAAAATTTTTTTCCTAAAATAGTCGTATTAATTTGGTTATAATTTAGTTAGCTTAAAACTGAAACATACTGAGATGCACTATTATATTCTTTTCTTAAATAGCTAGATTTTAACATCTATTGATTTTATTATATGGTTATGTGGTTTATAAATGCTCATCTGTTACTAAATAGTAAATTTTAGTTTTTCACTATGGGCAACTCATAAATTTTTTTGGTGAATTTAGAGTAATTGCACTTTATCAAGAGTAATTGTTGGTTGTACAGGAATCACTTCACTTGCTTTAAACCTCTGGACACTATTGCTTAATTCCATTTTCTATTAATATCTTGGCTTCATCTATTTGTCACTTAGGTGATTAACAAGTAAACCCATGCTTGTAGCCTTGGAATAAATTCCACTTTGCTATGGTCTTCTTCCAGTTTAACAATGGATTTCATTTGTTAATATTTTAATTAAATATTTGCATATATTCATAAGGTTGGGGAGCTTAATTAGATTTTGGTATTCAACCATGCTAGCTTCATAAATTAGGAGTTTCCCTATAATTTTTTATGAATCAGACTAGTTAAAATACAGGAATTGTCTATTATTTCTAGGTTTAAAAGAAGTCAGTAGTGAAAATCACTCTGGCCTGGTGCCTGTTTAAATAGTATTTCTTCAACAATCTTTTCCATTTCTTCTATACTTATTAGTCTTTTTTCTATTTTCTTCCTTTTCTTGGGTCACTTTTGTTCATTTATATTTCATCAGAAATAGTTTTCTCTAGATTTTCAAATTTATTGCCACTGAATTACAGATTATATTCTCTTAAAAAGTTTTCTTTTGATCTCTTTCATATCTCCATATTCCCTTTCTAATTCCTAAATTTATATCTTTTTTTTCCCTTTTCCTTAATCAGGCTTTTATTAATCTTTTCTGAGAACTCAGCTTTTTACTGTATTTACTTTTTTAAAAAATGTTGCACAATTTCAAATTTTATCTTTATTAAATCTCCGTTCCTACTTGCTTTTGGCTTGTTTTGTTACAAGGCATATCTGTTATTTGTTATTCATTACCTGAGGTCCCTGAGAAATTCTGTTTAATAGGGATGGAAAAATCTTCAGATCCCACAATCATTTCATAATGACCCGACCACTATAAAATTTGTCTCCACTCAAACATCTTTTTCCTTCCTTGCCCCCATGAACACTAGGATCTATCCTCAATCATGCAGGGTTAGCCTCTGGCTACTGGTGATGTTGGAAATGCCCAATGTTAAAATATACAAAACGAAAATGAATTGCAAGGTGATATTACTAACGTTGCAAAGTGATGTTTCATGGATAGCTGGAAAAGCTTTGCTTAAAGAGAAGATCAGCAAGGCTCATTTATATCACAATAGATGATTCAAAAGAGGCTGCTTTGAGTACCAAAATATTGAGTCAACTTTGGGAAAACTGATGAAGCATGAAGTTCTCAAATATGTTTGCAAAATTGGCTGTCTTTGACCATTTTGGGCCAATCAAATGTGAAATGAAAGATGTCAATCAGGCTCTCATAAAATGTCTCATAGAGTGTATTGCTACACTGTGTACATATGTGGGTGTACAGTAGTCAATAATCCTATAAATGATAAAGCAGTATTGTTCATACAAACAAAACATGCCTAGAATCATTAAGGAAATTGTGATATGTCAATCTGGTGCCAGGCATATAAGAAAAACAATAATTATACAAACTATATATGTATACAGACATTGTTGGTACATGAAAAGGCTATATGGAAATAGTTTCATTTTTATTTATTTAATTTTTTTTTTGCGGTACGTGGGCCTCTCACTGTTGTGGCCTCTCCCGTTGCGGAGCACAGGCTCCGGACGTGCAGGCTCAGCAGCCATGGCTCACGGGCCCAGCCGCTCCGCGGCATGTGGGAATCTTCCCGGACTGGGGCACGAACCCGTGTCCCCTGCATCGGCAGGCAGACTCTCAACCACTGTGCCACCAGGGAAGCCCTATATGGAAAGTTTCATTTTTAAAAAGGCTGAATACAATAAAATAATAGTAGATAGTAGTGCAAACTATCTACAACTAGTTAATTTATATATTATATGATTGGGTATGCATATATATGTAGAATATGTTGGTTAAAATGTTAATTAACTTACTGTCATCCAAATAAAAGGTAATTAAATGTTCTAAGTGTTAATTAAATGAATAAATTATTCTGTTAAATTTTACACAAAAAATTAATAGAAGCATAGTTCTAACAACATTTTGACAATAACTGAGGGACTATTCAGTGCTAGATTCTTCAGGATATTTTTCATGCTTACAAAAACATCATTAAGTAGGAGTTATTTTTCCAGAGGAGAAAACCTAGGTTTAAAGAGAGTACGAACTTGCCTAAATTCACACAGCAAGAAAGTTTAAAGGGATGTAAAATGCAAATCTAGGTCTTTTTGGTACCACAGCCCCATTCATTTCCTATGCCACATTGCCAAACAGGCTGCTACTTCTGAAGTTACTGCTTTCCCGTCTGTTAATATAAAACTATAATAACACGCTCTTCTCCCAATGGGCACATCCTCCATCCTCCAAAAATATTATGTTTACATTATGACTTTAGTCTTTTTTTTTCCAGAATCTCTGGGAATGCCCAGATACTTCTTATTTTTTATATTATTTTATAATTTTTTCTTCCAGTTTTATTGAGATACAGTTGACATACAGCACTGTATAGGTTTAGGGGGTACAGCATAATGATCTGACTTACATACATCATGAAATGTTTATTATAATAAGTTTAGTGAACATCCATCTCATAGATACAAAATTAAAGAAATAAAAACAAAATTTGTTTTCTTGTGATGAGAACTCAGGATTTATTTTCTTAACAACTTTCATATATAACATACAGCAGTTAATTATATTTATCATGTTTTACATTACATCTCTAGTACTTACTTATAACTGGAAATTTGTAACTTTTGACCACCTTCATCCATTCTCCCCTCCCCCCCCACCCTTCTCTGGTAACCACAAATCTGATCTTTTTCTATGTTTGTTTAGTTTTGAAATAAAACTGACCTAAAACACTATATTAGTTTCTGTTACACAACATAGTGAGTTGGTATTTCTATACATTTCAAAATGATCAGCACAATAAATCTAGTTACGATAAGTCACCATACAAGGATATTACATATAGACTATATATCCCACACTACACATAGCAACATATATGTGATTATTTTAAGTTGCTGATCCCTTACGTTCAAAGGTATTTTAACAAGCCTGCATTTTTTCTCCCCACCCCACGCTTACTGTTTTTTTTAAATTTAATTTTATTTATTTTTTATACAGCAGGTTCTTATTAGTTATCCATTTTATACATATTAGTGTATATATGTCAATCCCAATCTCCCAATTCATCACACCACCACCACCACCTCCCGCCACTTCCCCCCTTGGTGTCCATACGTTTGTTCTCTACATCTGTGTCTCAATTTCTGTCCTGCAAACTGGTTCATCTGTACCATCTTTCTAGGTTCCACACATGTGCATTAATATACGATATTTGTTTTTCTCTTTCTGACTTACTTAACTCTGTATGATAGTCTCTAGATCCATCCACGTCTCTACAAATGACACAATTTTGTTCCTTTTTATGGCTGAGTAATATTCCATTGTATGTATGTACCACATCTTCTATATCCATTCGTCTGTCAGTGGGCATTTAGGTTGTTTCCATGTCCTGGCTATTGTAAATAGTGCGGCAATGCACACTGGGGTGCATGTGTCTTTCTGAATTATGGTTTTCTCTGGGTATATGCCCAGTAGTGGGATTGCTGGGTCATATGGTAGTTCTATTTTTAGTTTTTTAAGGAACCTCCATACTGTTCTCCATAGTGGCTGTATCAATTTACATTCCCACCAACAGTGCAAGAAGGTTCCTTTTTCTCCACACCCTCTCCAGCATTTGTTGTCTGTAGCTTTTCTGATGATGCCCATTCTAACTGGTGTGAGGTGATACCTCATTGTAGTTTTGATTTGCATTTCTCTAATAATTAGTGATGTTGAGTAGCTTTTCATGTACTTCTTGGCCATCTGTATGTCTTCTTTGGAGAAATGTCTATTTAGGTCTTCTGCCCATTTTTGGATTGGGTTGTCTGTTTTTATAATATTGAGCTGCATGAGCTGTTTACATATTTTGGAGATTAATCCTTTGTCCATTGATTCATTTGCAAATATTTTCTCCCATTCTGAGGGTTGCCTTTTCATCTTGTTTGTAGTTTGCTTTGCAAAAGCTGTTAAGTTGAATTAGGTCCCATTTGTTTATTTTTGTTTTTATTTCCATTACTCTAGGATGTGGATCAAGAAAGATCTTGCTGTGATTTATGTCAAAGGGTGGTCTTCCTACCTTTTCCTCTAAGAGGTTTATAGTGGCCGGTCTTATATTTAGGTCTCTAATTCATTTTGAGTTTATTTTTGTGTATGGTGTTAAGGAGTGTTCTAATTTCATTCTTTTACATGTAGCTGTCCAGTTTTCCCATCACCACTTATTGAAGAGGCTGTCCTTTCTCCATTGTATATCCTTGCCTCCTTTGTCATAGATTAGCTGACCATAGGGGTGTGGGTTCATCTCTGGGCTTTCTATCCTGTTCCATTGATCTATACATCTGTATTTGTGCCAGTACCATATTGTTTTGATTACTGTAGCTTTGTGGTATAGTCTGAGGTCAAGGAGTCTGATTCCTCCAGCTCCATTTTTTTCCCTCAAGACCGCTTTGGCTATTCGGGGTCTTTTGTGTCTCCATACAAATTTTAAGATTTTTTGTTCTAGTTCTGTAAACAATGCCATTGGTAATTTGATAGGTATTGCACTGAGTCTGTAGATTCCTTTGGGTAGTATAGTCATTTTCACAATATTGATTCTTCCAATTGAAGAACATGGTATTTCTCTCCATCTCTTTGTATCATCTTTAATTTCTTTCATCAGTGTCTTATAGTTTTCTGCATACAGGTCTTTCGTCTCCTGAGGTAGGTTTATTCCTAGATATTTTATTCTTTTTGTTGCAATGGTAAATGGGAGTGTTTTCTTGATTTCACTTTCAGATTTTTCATCATTAGTGTATAGAAATGCCAGAGATTTCTGTGCATTAATTTTGTAGCCTGCTACTTTACCAAATTCATTGATTAGCTCTAGCAGTTTTCTGGTAGCATCTTTAGGATTCTCTATGTATAGTATCATGTCATCTGCAAACAGTGACAGCTTTACTTCTTCCTTTCCGATTTGGATTCCTTTCATTTCCTTTTCTTCTCTGATTGCTGTGGCTAAAACTTCTAAAACTATGTTGAATAAGAGTGGTGAGAGTGGGCAACCTTGTCTTGTTTCTGATCTTAGTGGAAATGCTTTCAGTTTTTCACCATTGAGGATGATGTTGGCTGTGGGTTTGTCATATATGGCCTTTATTATGTTGAGGAAAGTTCCCTCTATGCCTACTTTCTGGAGGGTTTTTATCATAAATGGGTGTTGAATTTTGTTGAAAGCTTTCTCTGCATCTATTGCGATATTCATATGGTTTTTCTCCTTCAGTTTGTTAATATGGTGTATCACGTTGATTGATTTGCATATATTGAAGAATCCTTGCATTCCTGGAACAAACCCTACTTGATCATGGTGTATGATCCGCTTAATGTGCTGTTGGATTCTGTTTGCTAGTATTTTGTTGAGGATTTTTGCATCTATGTTCATCAGTGATATTGGCCTGTAGTTTTCTTTCTTTGTGACATCCTTGTCTGGTTTTGGTGTCAGGGTGATGGTGGCCTTGTAGAATGAGTTTGGGAGTGTTCCTCCCTCTGCTATATTTTGGAAGAGTTTGAGAAGGATAGGTGTTAGCTCTTCTCTAAATGTTTGATAGAATTCTCCTGTGAAGCTATTTGGTCCTGGGCTTTTGTTTGTTGGAAGATTTTTAATCACAGTTTGAATTTCAGTGCTTGTGATTGGTCTGTTCATATTTTCTATTTCTTCCTGATTCAGTCTTGGCAGGTTGTGCATTTCTAAGAATTTGTCCATTTCTTCCAGGTTGTCCTTTTTAGTGGCATGGAGTTGCTTGTAGTAGTCTCTTAGGATGCTTTGTATTTCTGCGGTGTCTGTTGTAACTTCTCCTTTTTCATTTCTATTGTTATTGATTTGAGTCCTCTTCCTCTTTTTCTTGATGAGTCTGGCTAATGGTTTTACAATTTTGTTTATCTTCTCTAAGAACCAGGTTTTAGTTTTATTGATCTTTGCTGTTGTTTTCTTTGTTTCTATTTCATATATTTCTCCTCTGATCTTTACGATTTCTTTCTTTCTACTAACTTTGGGTTTTGTTTGTTCTTCTTTCTCTAGTTCCTTTAGTTGTAAGGTTAGATTGTTTATTTGAGATGTTTGTTGTTTCTTGAGGTAACAGTGTATTGCTATAAACTTCCCTCTTAGAACTGCTTTTGCTGCATCTCATAGATTTTGGACTGTCGTGTTTTCATTGTCATTTGTCTTTAGGTATTTTTTGATTTCCTCTTTGATTGCTTCAGTGATCTCTTAGTTATTTAGTAACATATTGTTTAGCTTCCATGTGTTTGTGTTTTTTACCTTTTTTTTCCTTGCAGTTGATTTCTAATCTCATAGCATTGTGGTTAGAAAAGATGCTTGATATGATTTCAATTTTCTTAAATTTACTGAGGCTTGATTTGTGACCAAGATGTGATCAATCCTGGAGAATATTCCATGTGCACTTGAGAAGAAAGTGTAATCTGCTGTTTTTGAATGGAATGTCTTATAAATATCTATTAAATCTCTCTGGTCTCTTGTGCCATTTGAAGCTTGTGTTTCCTCAGTAATTTTCTGTTTGGATGGTCTGCCCATTGGTGTAAGTGAGGTGTTAAAGTCCCCCACTATTATTGTGTTAGTGTCGATTTCCTCTTTTATAGCTGTTAGCAGTTGCTTTATGTACTGAGCTACTCCTATGTTGAGTGCATATATATTTACCATTGCTATATCTTCTTCTTGGATTGATACCTTGATCATTATGTAGTGTCCTTCCTTGTCTCTTGTAACATTCTTTAAAGTCTATTTTATGTGATATGAGTATTGCTACTCCATCTTTCTCCTGATTTCCATTTGCATGGAATATCTTTTTCCATTCCCTCATTTTCAGTCTGTATGTGTCCCTAGGTCTGAAGTGGGTCTCTTGTAGATGGCATATATATGGGTGTTGGTTTTGTATCCATTCAGCAAGCCTGTGTCTTTTGGTTGGAGCATTTAATCCATTCAAATGTAAGGTAATTATCAATATGTATGTTCCTATTACCATTTTCTTAATTGTTTTGGGTTTGTTTCTGTTTGTTTCTTTTCTTCTCTTGTGTTTCCCACTTAGAGAAGTTCCTTTAGCATTTGTTGTAGAGCTGGTTTGGTGGTGCTGAATTTTCTTAGCTTTTGCTTGTCTGTAAAGCTTTTGATTGCTCCATCGAATCTGAAGGAGATTCTTGCCAGGTAGAGTAATCTTGGTTACAGCTTCTTCCCTTTCATCACTTTAAATATGTCATGTCACTCCCTTCTGGCTTGTAGAGTTTCTGCTGAGAAATCAGCTGTTAACCTTATGGGAGTTCCCTTTTATGTTATTTGTTGTTTTTCCCTTGCTGCTTTCAATAATTTTTCTTTGTCTTTAATTTTTGCCAATTTGATTACTATGTGTCTCCATGTGTTTCTCCTTGGGTTTATCCTGTATGGGACTCTCTGCGCTTCCTGGACTTGGGTGGCTATTTCCTTTCCCATGTTAGGGAAGTTTTTGACTATAATCTCTTCAAATATTTTCTGGGGTCCTTTCTCTCTCTCTTCTCCTTCTGGGACCCCTATAATGCAAATGTTGTTGAGTTTAATGTTGTCCCAGAGGTCTCAGGCTGTCTTCATTTCTTTTCATTATTTTTTCTTTATTCTGTTCCCTGGTAGTGAATTACACCATTTTGTCTTCCAGGTCACTTATCCATTCTTCTGCCTCAGTTATTCTGCTATTGATTCCTTCTAGTGTAGTTTTCATTTCAGTTATCATATTGTTCATCTCTGTTTGTTTGTTCTTTAATTCTTCTAGGTCTTTGTTATACATTTCTTGCATCTTCTTGATCTTTGCCTCCATTCTTTTTCTGAGGTCCTGGATCATCTTCATTATCAGTATTCTGAAATCTTTTTCTGGAAGGTTGCCTATCTCCACTTCATTTGGTTGTTTTTCTGGGGGTTTATCTTGTTCCTTCATCTGGTACATAGCCCTCTGCCTTTTCATCTTGTCTTTCTGTGAATGTGGTTTTTGTTCCACAGGCTGCAGGATTGTAGTTCTTCTTGCTTCTGCTATCTGCCCTCTGGTGGATGAGGCTATCTAAGAGGCTTGTGCAAGTTTCCTGATGGGAGGGACTGGTAGTGGGTGGAGCTGATTGTTGCTCTGGTGGGAAAAGCTCAGTAAAACTTTAATCCACTTGTCTGCTGATGGGTGGGGCTGGGTTCCCTCCCTGTTTGTTGTTTGGCCTGAGGCGACCCAACACTGGAGTCTACCTGGGCTCTTTGGTGGGGCTAATGGTGGTCTCTGGGAGGGCTAACTCCAAGGAGTACTTCCCAGAAGTTCTGCTGCCAGTGTCCTTGTCCTCACAGTGAGACACAGCCACACCCTGCCTCTGCAAAAGACCCTCCAACACTAGCAGGTAGGTCTGGTTCAGTCTCCTATGGGGTCACTGCTCCTTCCCCTGGGTCCCGATGCACACACTACTTTGTGTGTGCCCTCCAAGAGTGGAGGCTCTGTCTCCCCCAGTCCTGTTGAAGTCCTACAATCAAATCCCGCATTCAAAGTCTGATTCTCTAGGATTTCCTCCTCCCGTTGCCAGACCCCCACGTTGGGAAGTCTGACGTGGAGCTCAGAACCTTCACTCCAGTGGGTGGACTTCTGTGGTGTAAGTGTTCTCCAGTTTGTGAATCACCCATCCAGCAGTTATGGGATTTGATTATATTGTGATTGCACCCCTCCTACCGTCTCATTGTGTTTTCTCCTTTGTCTTTGGATGTGGGGTAACTTTTTTCGTGAGTTCCAGTGTCTTCCTGTCAATGATTGTTCAGCAGTTAGTTGTGATTCTGGTGGTCTCACAAGAGGGAGTGAGAGCATGTCCTTCTACTCCACCATCTTGAATCAATCTCCCCATGACTTTAGTCTTGCTAATTAGAATACATCATTGGAATGCTTAATTGTATACCCTAATATGGACATTTACAAATAAAAATAAATAATTCCTCCTGAGTAAAATAAAAGACTTGGAGTTTCTTATTCCCTTGAAGCATGCGTTTGAATGAGTCACTGAATTTTTTTTGACCTACAAATTCCTTACCTATAAAACAGCAAAATCATACCCACCTCACAGAATTGCTAGAGATTAAACAAAATGTCATACGTTAAAATACTTATAAACTGAAAATCACCTTACAAATATACTAAGATTAGTATTTTAGTTTCCAGGGTTATTTTATACTGTTTCTGCCAAGATCACTAAAGTTGTCTTATTCCCACAATTCAGCTCTTCAAAATAGCATTGTAACAAGATATAAATACTAAAGACTCTACTTAAAGAAGGGGTATGTGGGATTAAATACATAACACTAAATAAATAATCACCAAAACTAAGATAATTTCTGAATGTAATGTGCTCTCACCTAAACAACTTAAAATTTTTCTGTGACATTTTCCAATTTTTATCCTTTTAAGTATACAATTTTCATATAATAGTTTCATTCAACATTATTTTGTATCGCTACACTATTCCATGTGTCTAGATATCTTGTGTACATTATAATGACTGCATAGTGATTCACAGAAATAAAACCTTAAATTAACTAGCCCTGACCTAGAATTTAAAGTATTTTCAGTTTTTTGCAATTAATAATTCTGCTATGAACATTTCTTTACACATAGCTTATTATTTCACTTTTAAATTATATCCTAATCAGAACAGTGGTGTGTCAATACTGTTTAACAACTGCCCTCTGGGCAGGGGTTGGGGGGAGAGGAAGGTAGAGTAGAGAAGCCTCCATTTGTCTCATGTGCCAACTTACGTGGTGTACCTATACCAACCATGGCCGATTTCAAACTCCAATGGGCAAAGATTGAAGCAGAAATCAGGGCAAGAGCAATAATAATCACAAAGCAAAATTTAAGACGTAGCAACAATCTAACAAAATGAACATGAGCCAAAAAAAAACCCCATGCCCTTTGACCCTTTAATTCTTTTTTTTTTAATTGTGGTATAGTTGATTTACAATATTATATAAATTTTAGGTGTACAACATAGTGATTCACAATTTTTAAAGATTATACACCACTTATAGTTATTATAGAACACTGGCTATATTCCTTGTGCTATACAGTATGTTTGTGGTGACGCTTTAATTCTGTAACTGAAAATTTAGCTTTAGGAAGAGTGGTGGTTGAAACCAGCTTAAACTGGCTAATGATTAAATTTTTAGGACTTTTATAAGCTGGTTGTTAAATATGACCATTATTTTAAATTAATTTGCACAAATTTACAATTAATTAAATATTTTAAACAGAGACAATAAACACTAAAAATTCATCATATCCTAATTTTTTTTACTATATTTTACTATTATCTATGCTCTTTAGCTTTTTATATCTATAGTGTACAACTGCATATTTCTTTCCAACTCTGCATTCAGTGATGTCATGCTGGTCATAAGGAACAAGGTATTAATAACATTTTTTTTAATTTAGTATTTTAAATGTTGAGTTTAAGAATTTAAAGAATTGTCAGTAGAGATATTGAATTTATTATTTTCTAGTGGATTGAGAAAGTGATTATGTAGATAAGAAAGTAAGAAGATGGTAGGTGATTTTCTAGCCTAAGAGAATAGACTCAGAGTCGGGTCTCTGGGAAATAAAATGGTAAAAGAATGGTAATAAGAAATGGGAAATGAAGTGTGACCATAATGTTGTGTTCAGAAAGTAGAATCTGGTTGTTAAATTGGAAGAAGGCTAACCTGGATGTGAAGGTATTTAAAGGTCATAGATTTTTTAATTGTCTGTGATGACTACAGCAGCAAGATGGCAAGGCCTGGGGTTCCCAAACTGTGCCCTAAGGTGCCCTTGGGTGTCCGAGTGAACTCACAGGGGCACCATGGGATATTTTAAATTTTTGAAGGCAACACAGTGATACTGACATCTGTTGGACATGGCTTGAACTGGTTGCTCGAAGTATTCTCAGTTTCAACATTAGATTGAACTATATTTATTTTAACAATGTCATATCTTTGCAAAGATATAGGGTGGCTGCTGAGATAAATAAAAAATACCTCATGAAAATCACTGAGGAACAGTAATGAGGGTGGTGATGTCCAATCTGACCCCAAGGTTTGAGAAGTTATGCAGTGCCCAACAGTCACACACATCCCATTAGTAATTGTGGTTACTTAAGAATAAAATGTAAATGGTATTTTACATTTACATTTATACATATTATTTTTTCAAGCGGCTACTAAGTTATTAAAATGCAAATACTTCTTAAGTTTTTGGACCTGATTACTTAGTAAAAAAGAATTGTTCAGGTTTTTTGTTTGTTTCTTTGTTTCTTTGCTTGTTTTTGACTTTGGGGACCATGAAAATGTTATGGAGACATTCAGGGTACTCTGAACTGAAAAAGTACGGGAATGTCTGGGTTAGGCATCAAACAAATGAAGAAGGAATGAGTGGGATTCTGGGTGCAGAACACCTCAAAACATAGCCATATTAAATGCAGGGGAAAAATGTTGCATTAAACATATAAAAAGGGATTAAAGGTCAGAAATAATGTACATGAACAAGAATAATAAGTAATGATGTATGCAGTACTACTTATAAAAGCAAAGGAATGGAAATAACCCAACAGTCCTGAAATAGAAGGATGACTGAATCACCTAAGGGACAACACATGATGGGGTACTTACTGGGCAGCTGTAAAAGGAAACAAATATGTATTGCTTTACATTATTGTGAAATCATCTCCGGGATATAATATTAGGTAAGAACATCAAAGTGGAGGAAAGTATGTATAGGATGTTATTGTTTATCTAAAAGAAGGGGAAAAGATATGAAAAGTTACATAAACATTTGTTTATAAATAAAATTTAAATATAATTTTTAAAAAGAACTATTATTAGACTTCAAGCTTCCCTTTAGGTTGTAGAAAGCCTGAAAGAAAATCACTCTGCCACTTACCATAACAAAAAAATGAATGATCTGCAAAATCAGAACTTTTCTTGAACACATTGGAGAACTGAGTTCACAGGGCAACAAACTAAGCCGAAACATAAGGAAAGTTAGGATCCCTCAGGGGGAGTCAGGACACATGCACTTCTTACCTGGAACAGACCCCACCAGATGCCATACAAGCCAAGAGGAAAAATTCAGCTAATGTTTTCAATGAATTGCTGCGAAGTGTGAGAGTATACAACATCTGGGAGACCATAAATACAAGGGAAATTTGCAACTACTGGTGCTCACAAGTAAGATGTGAGCAAGCCTTCCTCATGGTGCAGGCCTGGGGGAGGGACAAACTCTGAAAGACACAAAGCTCAAAAAGAAACATATAACTTGAACAGTCCTATAATCTATTAAAGAAATTGAAACAATAGTTTTTAAAAAACTGTCCAACAAATTCCAGGCACAGATTACTTTGCTGGGAAGTTTTACATAACATTAAGAGAAGAAAAAATAATATTTATATAAACTATTACAAAATACAATTAGGCAGGAACACTTCCCAACTGATTTTCTGAACCCAGCACTACCCTGATGCCAAAATCAGAAAACAATACATTGCAACAAAATAAAGCTGCAGACCCGCAGCTCTTATGAACCTAGATGTAAAAATCCTCAAGGAAATATTAGCAAATTGAATCCAAAAAATATTAAGAGGTAATACATCATAACCAAATGGAGTTTATTCCAGGAATATAAGACTGTTTCAACATTCAGAAAGCAATCAAGCTAATTCATCATATCAACAGACTAAAGAGTGTCAGGAAGCTTAGGGAGAGTGAAACCCAGAAGAAAGATCTGAGTATAGTAAAATGCAGTATGAGTGAAGATTCATGATTGCCACCCCAAATAGTCCAGCAACTCTGTAACCCAGAAGTTCCTGCAAATATTTCAGAGAAGGGACAACGTTTTTGCACCGGATAAACTAAAGGTACACGGGATTGCTTCCTAGTTTAACTACAGTTAATTCTTCTCCTAAAGGAAAATTTGCGTTTCTGATTTATTTCCCTTTTCAAAGTGCTGTGAGGATAGGGAATTATAATATTATTTCCATACCACCACTCACCAAGAACAGCCCCAGCCAGGCATTATTATAGCACACATTTTCATGTGTCACCTCTAATCCTCACAAACTGGAGAAAGCAAGAAAGCAAGAGAGACAGAGGAAGGAGGGAGGGAGAGAGACAGGAAGGAAGAGAAGGAGGAAGGAAGAGGGGGGGAACTGTCTCTTCATAGAAAACTAATTTTCTGCATAGAAAATCCTGAAGTATCTACAAGAAAGTTACTAAAACTAGTAAGTGAGTTTAGTAGGGTCACAAGGCACAAGATCAATCTATAAATCAATCATATTTCTACATACTAGCAATGATAAATAGGAATGTTTGATATATATTCTATATATTCTAAATATATAATATAATTGAGATATTATAAAAATATTCTTTCTAGGTGAAATGTAAGACTGTGTCCTTAGAGATGAACTGGGTCTCCAATTATAGAACAGCTTTTAAAACTCTGATTCCTGGAAAGTTTATTAGTAACTTCTGTTTGAGTATTCTATATCCAAGGGTGTCTCAAAGTTAATTTATGTTTCTTCTTTTTATCCTAGCTGTGTTTAAGTAATCCTTTAGGGAGCATCATAACATTCTTATAATGCAGGTGCTTATTATCCTTATTTTGCAGATGAGGTAACTGAGGCATAGAGCTCTTGAAACTTGCTCAAGGTTACACAGTGAATTAGACCTATCTCAGATTTATAAGTTAGGATTTCACATTTTTTAAGACTAGAATTTACTTATCCTGGGGTGTAGAATAATTTTCTAACTACATGGAGGAGGAAACAATGAAATGTTATGGGAGTTTTGTTGCTGCTATTGCATTTTATTTAGTTTATCAGTAGGGATTATATAAACTTTATGATGAGGCCCTTTGGTCAAAAATTCTAATTTTAGAATTAAGAACAGCTAGTCATAAAGAGTAAAGAAAAAAATTTGATACTGTAGAGTTCAGAAGCAGAACTTCAATAAATGGTGTTTGGGATAACTGGACAGTTATCCCAAAAGAATCAAACTGTATTACTTTCTCACACCACATAAGAAAACAAACTCAAAATGGATTAAAGACTTAAATGTAAGACCTGAAACCATAAAACTCTGAGAAGAAAACATAGGCAGTATGCTCCTTGACATCGATCTTAGCAGTATTTTTCTTTGGCTCTGTCTCCTCAGGCAAGGGGAACAAAAGCAGAAAATAAACAAATGGGACTATATCAAACTAAAAATCTTTTGCACAGCGAAGAAAACTATCAGTGAAACAAAAAATCTGCTTACAAAATGGGAGAAGACATTTGCAAATGATATATCCAATAAGGGGTTAACATCCAACATATATAAAAAACTCATACAACTCAAAAAAAAAGCAATTAAAAAATGGGCAGAGCAGGGACTTCCTTGGTGGCGCAATAGTTAAGACTCCGTGCTCCCAAGGCAGGGGGCCCGGCTTTGATCCCTGGTCAGGGAACTAGATCCCACACGTATGCCACAACTAAGAGTTCACATGTCACAACTAAGGAGCCAGTGAGCTGCAACTAAGGAGCCTGTGAGCCACAACTAAGGAGCCCACCTGCCACAACTAAGACCCAGCACAACCAAAATAAATAAATAAATGAATAAATATTATTTTTAAAAATGGGCAGAGGACCTGAGTAGACATTTTTCCAAAAAAGACATACAGATGGCCAACTAACACATGAAAAGATGCTCAACATCACTAATAATCAGGGAAATGCAAATCAAAACTACAATGAGATATCACCTCACACCTTTCAGAATGGCTCTCATCAAAAAGCAACAAATAACAAGTGTTGGCAGGGATGTGGAGAAAAGAGAAACTTCATGCACTGTCAGTGGAAATGTAAATTGGTGCAGCCACTATGGAAAGCAGCATGGAGGTTCCTCAAAAAATTAAAAATAAAACTGCCATATGATTCAGCTTTTCCACTTCTGGGTATTTTCCAAAGAAAACAAAAACACTAATTCGACAAAATGTGCACCCCTATGTTCATTGCAGCATTATTTACGATAGTCAAGATATGGAAGCAGGGCTTCCCTGGTGGCGCAGTAGTTTGGGGTCCGCCTGCCAGTGCAGGGGACACAGGTTCGAGCCCTGGTCCAAGCCCTGGTCCAGGAGGATACCACATGCCGTGGAGCGGCTAGGCCTGTGCACCGCAACTACTGAGACTGTGCTCTAGAGCCCACCAGCCACAACTACTGAAGCCCGCACGCCTGGAGCCCATGCTCCACAACAAGAGAAGCCACCACAATGAGAAGCCCATGCACCGCGACAAAGAGTAGCCCCCACTCGCCGCAACTGGAGAAAGCCTGTGTGCAGCAACGAAGACCCAATTCAGCCAAAAATAAATTAATTAATTAATAAACTAAAAAATATATATTTAAAAAAACATGAATGGATAAAGAAGATGTGGTATACATACACAATGGAATATTACTCAGCCATAAAAAAGAATGAAATCTTGCCATTTGCAACAACATGGGTGGACCTACAGGGTATTTTGCTAAGTGAAATAAGTCAGAGAAAGAGAAATACTATTATCTCATTTATATGTGGAATCTAAACCACAAAACAAACAAACATAACAAAACAGAAACAGACTCATAGACACAGAGAATAAACGGGTGGTTGTCAGGGGGGTGGTTGGTGGGGGGGATACAGGAAATAAGGGAGAGAGATTATTAAGAGGTACAAACTTTCAGGTATAAAATAAGTAAGTCATGGGGATGCAATGAGCAGCATAGGAACGTAGTCAACAATATTGTAATACCTTTGTGTGGTGACAGGTGGTAACTAGACTTGTCACGGCGATCACTTCATAATACATGAAAATATCGAATCACTATATTATATACCCAAGACTAGTATTGTATTGTAAGTCAATTATACTTCAATTTAAAAAGAGAGAGAAAAAGGAAACAGAGCTTATCACTCTAATAAAGGTCTATAAAATATTACACCAGCTTCAGATAGCTGATTTCAGGTATACTTGGTTCCCAGTAAGGACACCACTTTCCCACTGGTTCCTTTGTTGTTCTTCTCTTAACATGTAACCTTCTTCAAATATCACAAGGGATATAATATTTTAGTTACTATGCTTAGAAAATTCATAAATATTTTGTTTTTTAAAAACAACAAAATTTATTAATAAAATAATTCCTTAACTGAATAGATGAAAAAATGGTTCAGAGTCTTGTGGTCTTATGATAGAAATTTTATTCCTAGATAAAAGTTTAAATAGTTTTAATTAAAGTTTAACTTTAATTAAACCATGTATCTTGAGGAAGAAAACCCAATTATAGGTTTAAAGTCATGGAGAACTCTTTACCTAGTTAAGTTTTGTTTTCATTTACCTGACTCTAAGTAAAAGTCATAATTATAGCAGTAGTATAATTTCCAGTTGTTTTTTTTTTGGCCACACCCTGCGGCATGTGGGATCTTAGTTCCTAGACCAGGGATTGAACCCGTGTTCCCTACAGTGGAAACGTGGAGTCTTAACCACTGGACTGCCAGGAAAGTCCCAATTTCCAGTTTCTTTTTTTAACAAAATAGTCTCCCAAGAGTTTTAACTTCCTGACATTCCTCTTACTCTTTCATTTCCTCCCTCTTCCTCTGCCCTGTACAATATTCTTTCTTCTGCAAAAGCCATCCACGAACCTTCTTTCAAGAGGCCTCAATCACACAAACCTACATTGATAACATTAAACCAGCAGTGGGTTTGGCTTTGGTCACCCAGAATTTAATCTCAGCCTTCCTTGGACACTCAACTTCCATTATAAAATCATCAAGAGGTTCAGACACATATCTGTGTGCTGTTTTGTTTTGTTTCACTAGGGCAAGCCAATAACTACTCTATAGCAATGCTTTTAACACCAGAACCACAGAACCTACAGGCAAATAAATGCAGGTAAACTGAACAAACTTGCTTGTTTACACTGTGCTAATACTTGCAGTATTTTCCTGACTAGTGCTTCACAAAGGAAGAAAAAATACAAAGGCAAAGTTACGTTGTTGCCATAAACAGATTTTGCTTAACAGTTTTGTAAGAGTGAAAATCAGAGTGGAGTCAAAGTACCCAGCTATGTTGAAGAATTCTGCATTATAATGAGGGCATTCTATAAAGAAAAACATTACCTGAATGTATAAATATTTATCATTGATACATCATTTAGACTTCGTTTTTGTTGATTCACTCAGGTGGACACATTTCTGCACATTTTAAAAGCATCGAAATGCAAATTTGGTAACAGTAAAGGCCTAATCACTATTTGCAACTCTTCTGACATTAAAGATTTCATAACTCTTTTATTTAACTGACTCAGTCATTCACTGCGATCTAACTCACAGAGATGGCTACGTTTAATTTTGCTTCTTCAATAATGTAGACCAGGGACTTCCCTGGTGGTGCAGCGGTTAAGATTCTGCACTCCCAGTGCAGGGGGCCTGGGTTTGATCCCTAGTCAGGGAACTAGATCCCACATGCATGCCGCAACTAAGAGTTCGCATACCACAACAAAGGAGCCGGAGAGCCACGACTAAGACCTGGCACAACCAAAATAAAAATAAATAAAATAAAATAAAAAACTAAAATGTAAAAAAAAAATAATAATAAATAATGTAGACCAAGACTTTTTAAACGTGTCCTTAACCTCTGGGAAAGTAGATGGACTACGGCAACTGCATGGCAGAAGTTATAGAAGCTGCTAATTTTGATCAACCTTTTACATAGTTGTTGGGCATGTAAAGATACACTAGGCAGGGCAGCATATGAAGCATCTTTCACTGGTGTCATTCACGAGCCACAATGGGCACTACATTGTAAGACAGACCCACCAACAATGAAGCCTTCAAATCCCGTTGGTATAAGAGCGGGTTTGAGACTAGGGTGCGGTATATGAGGCACCTAGGGTGGAAAATTTAAAGAGGCACTCACTTGCAGCACCCTGAGAATGACTGCCTCTTTAAATTTTGCACTCTATGTCCTCATTTACCTCATCCTAATCCCTACCCTGCAGAAAAGCGCCAAAGTGATGTTGTCTGTACGAGCCAGGAGCACCTGATCTCCACATTCCACAGCTGAAGCGAAACTTCATAACCAATCTTATGTCAGGTAGTAAAGGTTTACTCATCCCCAGCCCAGTGCCTGGAGACTCAGCTATTTCCCTTGAGGGACCAAGATCAACCTGATGCATTCACTTCCGTACTAGAACTAAGTCACTGCGTCCCGCCAATGCCTGGGTGATAGAGACCCCATGGTCCCCCTTTCAGATCCTAGAGGCTGCTTACAAATATCTCTGGCCAACATCTTCTGACAGAATTCCCGGTGCAAATTACCTGCTTAGATTGCAATATTACCTTGCCCTTGATTTCACCTCCTTGTGATTTGGTCCTAGAGGCAGTCCCTCTTCCCATCCCACGTGATTCTCAGTGCCTTCGTCTGCTCCTTGAGACTGCTCTTTGGCCTGCTAGTCCAGGCTTCTTAGAGTCTGTGGCTCAGTCTGTCTCTTTTCGATTGGCTCCCAGTTATTTCTGTCCCCATCAGAGTTAACAGAACCATCCAAATACTGTGACAACCGAAAGTGCCTCCACATAATTTCGAAAGCCTCAGCTGGGGACAGTCCTAGCCCAGCTGAGAATCACTGGAAGTAGAAGAGAGGGTATATCTTTAATGAGAAATGAGTCAAGCATTTCAGAGCCTGGCTCTTTCCATTCCATTGGTTCATAAACCTTGCTTGTGTTAAAATCATCTGGGGGAACTTCTGATTTATTTATTTAACACACACTTAGATACTGCTGACTATGTGGCTGAAACTGTTAAAAAAAACACTCTACAAATATTAACTCATTTAATCCTCACAACAACCCTTTGAGCTAGGCACCATTATTGCTCTCATTTTACAGATTAGGAAACGGGCTTGAGAAGTTTAATGACTTACCCAAAGTCACACATCTAACATATGTAGAAGCCAAAATTCAAACCAGACATTCTGGTTATAGGGTAAATGGTAAGCACTTAGTTATGCAGCAGACAACCATGTCCCATCCACAAAGATTTGATTTAGTAAATCTGTGAAAAAGACTGAGAAATCAGTATGTAACTGAACAAGTTTTTCAGACGCTTTTATATAGTAAGAATGTCACCCTTCTACTAACTGTTATTTGGGGACCACAGCACTGTTCCACACCTTATTTGGGAGAGACCAGACGGAGACTGACTTATGTGGCTAGAAATAAATCTGTGTTAGATTACATTGAGTAAGCAAGGAAAAACAATGTTTGGGATATTATTTCTTCAAAACCTTAGAAGCCAAGCTAATAATACACATCACTTTTACAAAATGGTCAATATTGAACTATGTATTATTAAACAGAATGAAATATGTTAAGAATGTAGCATCAGAGGAAGAGTATAAATAGCATTAATAAATATGAAATTATTCTATGAAGTAGGACACACAACGGCAATGGACTTAACTGAAAGATGCATGAAAGAAGGAAGAACAGCCTAGCTATTCGTATCCTGGGCTCCAGACAGGCAGCCCTAAACCAGTCAGGCAAGACAAATGATACCAAGTAACCCTAAAGTGTGACTTTAAGCAACACAGAAGTTACAGCAACTGAGGGGGGAAGATAGAAGTAACTGGATAAAAATGACAAAAACAAGACAAAATATGAAAGAACTTTGAAAACGTTTTATCACCATACTAGTATGATTATCACTGTATTGTTTAATATTATGTCATCTTGGGTGGCCTCAATAAATAAAGAGAAACATCAGAACCACAGCAGAGCGATAAGCAGCAGCTCTCCCAACACCACCCCTCCCAAAGCGGGGTGAACAACTGTAGACCAATCAGCAGTGTTTCTGGTTACTCAGTAGGGAAACAATTGTGGGTCAGAGTCAACTCAAGGATTAACCAGAGCTCCCACTCTGCCAGACACTGCCATAGAAGGTAAGGTACAAAGAAGCCTAATACACTGGGAAGTTCATTCTCTTTAGCTTTACAGATAAGCCTCCCCATCACCTCCAAACACTAGTTAAGATGACATCCTATGTGTCAGTGTTAGGAAAGGCATGTTCCTAGGTTCCCACCAGATCAATTGTAGTGAATCCTAAAGGTTTTGGAAAATGGAGCCAGGAGGTGGGTTAAGAGAATGCCAAATTTTAGTTTTTAATTAACATAAAATTTGGCAGTAACGTTTTTAAAAAATAATTATCTTGTGAATAGGACTTCAAAACTGAATGTACTTTGCCAAAATTTTAGCATATTTCAAAATTTCCTTTCGGGGCCTGGTATTACAAACCAAGGCAAATAAGATCCACTTTCATCAAACCTTCTCCAACTTGCTATACTTCCTCAAGTTTTTGTCTTTCACTGTGCTCTTTCATATTCTGAATAAAGTGACACTTTAGGACTCTTTTTTTCCTTTCAAAACAAGACTCATTCCATTACCTTACATGCTCTCTTATTCCTGCCCTTAATGTGGTCATATTAATTATAACTTTTAACCAATTTAATAAGTTCTGTTTCATAGGAAAACTGGAGGTAGATTATTGAGAACTATCATATGCAAGCATTTTGGCAGATGAATAAAGCTTATAAGTCTACATAACACAAGTCTCTACAGCCACACACATTCATTTCACACCTTCTGAAAGTGGCAAAAATGAACATGTATATTAACATGACCCAAAAGGATAGCCATTCTATAGCATACAAAAGCAAGAAGCATATAAACTTAAAATTATGCTTTTATTAATCACTGTTTCAGTATTCAACTTTTAAAATAACCTAGTTATCTAATGATTAATTAATAATTTAATATTATCTTAGGGTTTTAAGTTACCTAAGGATTTTGGAATTATATTTAAATTTAGAGTATAAAACATAATTACTGTTGAGATAAAAAGTTTGTCTTAATAAGTTATCTTAGTGAACACAAATTAACATTTTTCATAAACTTAAATATTTTCTAGCAATAATGCTAGTTTATTTAATGAGTAAATCAATATAAGTAGTTTAGGAAGTTCAAATTAGCTAATCTCTTCATGAGAAAACAAATCTACATGTTATTCTTAAAATGTGTATTTATTTTACTTAACATTGATAAATCAGAGAAAAGACATATAATTGCCTTCTTTTCTTAAACCAAAATTATTAATCCAGGCTGATTTCTCCAAAGACTCACCTTAATTATATAAACTTGGATTCTTCAAATGTTTCTAAGCTAGCAGTTTTTGTAAGAAGGACTTTTTTGTTTTTTAAGTTTAGCACACTTAAAGCATTAGAAATTCTGGGCATTTTTTTTTTAATTTGGGGGATTTATGCAAGTGCATATGTACGTCTGTAGACCAATCAGAACAAAGTTCCTTTAATTTAAGAGGCATTACAATGGAATTTATTAATACCCTACAGAGTAGGAAAACATTTTACTTTTACTAAGCAAAATATAAAGGCTGTTATAAATTATAGACACAGACACCTAGAAAGCTTATAGCTTCAGCTTTACAACCTCAACCCCAGGTTGAAAGTAAACACAGACACACAAAAATTCACCAGTTCAGATCTCAAAAAGCTATTCTTCCCAGTGGGCACAACATTCTTAATCAATCTGAGCTCACAAAGGACAAATGAAAAGACTAAAAACCTGGATTCTTTGTCATCTCACTTCTAATAAAAACTAGATAGCCATCATTCAACAGGTATCACCAAATGGTTAGGCCGTAAAACCAAATTCTCAATCATTGCTACCAATGCAGAATAACTTAGCTATGCATAAATCAGAAAAAAAAACAAATATTTTTTTAAAAATCAGTAAAAAGGAAAAACAGACAGTGGTTAGTTCTATAACTGCTTTGGATTTACTCTAAGAGACAATAAAAGATATTCCTGGATTTAAACAACCCATGAGGTACGCTTCCTTAGCCATAAAGTTTGGCTCCATCACATGAGTTCACTTGAGCATCTCTGTGGAAACTTGAGATTTCCTACGTTAAAGTATAATTTTCAAAAACAGAAAACCATGTCTCCTGTGCAAATATAAAATGAACATTTGTCAAAGTTTTATTCAACTCATTAATTAATGAGCGAACAAGTAAGATGCTAAAACCAATTCTAAGAGTACATGAGAAAGTAGACATATATTCATTTTAAAAATTAGGGTAGGATTGCAGAGCTAGATGCAAAACTGTTTAATATCTTACAGAACAATAAGTCACAATGTGTCGGGTTATCTGGTGTATCAGATACAAATTACTGCATATCAGCCAGACAAAAATCTACCTGTTACCCCCCCCACCCCCGCCCCTACAGAATTATAAAATAGCCCAGTCAACATAAAGTCAAGCTCAGCAAAGCTATGAAAGAACACCTTGGTAAATTCTTGCCTATTTCCAAGTTTTGGATAATTTTTCTCATAGGAGTGAGATATTGCAAATATTGCATGGGACATACTTATACTAAAAATTTATTCATTTATCTGCATTTTTTTTTTTTTTTTTTTTGCGGTACACGGGCCTCCCAATGCCTTGGCCTCTCCCGTTGCGGAGCACAGGCTCCGGACGCGCAGGCTCAGCGGCCATGGCTCACGGGCCCAGCCGCTCCGCAGCATGTGGGATCTTCCCGTACCGGGGAACAAACCCGTGTCCCCTGCACCGGCAGGCGGACTCTCAACCACTGCGCCACCAGGGAAGCCCTACAATTCATTTTTAACTGGGAATCCAGTATTTATCTTTTAATCCTAATAACAAGTTAACAAAAACTTTACCTAGTCTGCACAGTTCCATTGCCAACAACGTAGCTCTTAAATTTGTGCCTGGCTTCATATTCTTGCCTAGATAATAAATATTAAGCAGTATTTCTACAGCGCTTCTATTCTTTATATTTACCACTGGGGGGCGCATATAACTCACAGTCTACCGGATGCCACGTGGTGAAGAGCGTTTCAACACCCCATCCACTAGGGGAACGTTCAGGAACCTCTCAGATTTCACAACCAGGCTCTGGTAACGTGCTCACTAATCATTTGTGCGCACGCGTACAACTGCTCCCAGGCCCGATCCGAACTGCGCAGGCGTAAGAGAGTGAGCGCGCAGGCGTAAGAGAGTGAGCGCGCAGGCGTGAGAGTGAGCGCGCAGGCGTAAGAGTGAGCGCGCAGGCGTAAGAGTGAGCGCGCAGACGCCATTGGTAGGACTCACGGAAAAGGGAAAGGGAGGGGATGGAGCCGCTGGGAGCTCAGACATTTTGGGACTCTGGACTGGAAGCGGCTAGAACGCTCTCCGGGCTGAGCATCCTGCATATTTGACGCTCCGTGGAGATGCCTAGCCGAGGTGCGCGACCCGAGGACGGCTCCGGGCTGGTCCCTACCGACAACTCGACCCAGCACAAGGAAGATCTTAGCAGCAAGGTGAGTGTGGGACAAGGTGACAAGGCCCCCAGGCTCGGGACGGGGCGCCGCTCCCCCCCCCCCCCCCAGAGAAGATCCACGGCGGCCGCGTGGTCCGGTCTCGGCTTTGTCCCGCTGCTTTGACAGCTACAGTTAAAGGGAGACCTTGAAACTTGCCCCAATATTAGACCCATGTGGCAGTAGGGCGGGGGTTTAGTTTTTTGTTTTTAAAATTATGATTTTTTTTAAGTTTTATTTTAAAAATTATCGTACAGTAAAATTTGACCCCTTTTCCTTTTCTCTAAGTTTAACACATGTGTGAATTTGTGTGACCACCACCACAATTGGGATACAGAATAGTTCCATGACCCCAAAAGTCTCCCTTTATAGCCGTGCTCTCCCCAACCCAGAACCTCGGGCAACCCCTGATCTGCTCTGCATCACGATAGTTTTATCCTTTCCAGAACATCATGTAGATGAAATCATGGCGTATGCGTCTCTTACTCAGCATAATGTCTTTGAGATTCATAATTGCTTTTTTTCTTTAAAAAAAAGAAAAGGTACAAAGTTTATCATTAGAGATATAGCACAACAACAAGTGGGAGACCACACAGAGAAACGGTTTAGTTAACATAGAGGCAAGGCAGAGATGCACACCCGGAGAGCAAGGGTGTGGATGTCCCCCCGTAATGAGGAGGAGCGCAGTAAAGAGGTGGTGAAGTCGTTTATATAGGGCAGTTCTTCCAGGTCTTTGTTTACCTTTGGCCCATTGTCTGGTTTCTTTTTCCACACCTGCCCTGCCCTAGGATCCTCCCCAACATGCGTGTGCAACTTTTTTCCAAGGTGGATTACAGCCCAGAGGCCTATGGGACGGCCATCACATATTATGGGGTGGTGCCCCCTCCCTTTTGACCCCCAAGGAGCCTTTCTGCGCATGTGCAATGTTTCCCTTGCCCCAAGGATGGGAAATGTATGACCTCTTGATCTTTTCACAGGGTTTAGTCCCGCTCTGTCCCTGCCATAAAAATGTCCATTGTCCAGTTATTTACTCTATTTCTGTTGCTGGTTTTTATATCGAGGTGCAGATCTCGAAATATAGACAAGAGTCCGGTCATAAATATGTAGTCCTGGAGCCCGTTTGTCTCTTGCTTCAGGAAATGTAACCAGGGAGCTGGTAATTAAGTCCGGTCTGAAGCCCATCTTCTTCTCACTCCAGGAAGTGTGAACAGGAGGCCAGTTGTAAATGTCTAGCCTGGAGCCCATCTATCTCCTGCCTCAAATTCCCCCTGAGAGATGTGAACCCCAATACATCTGTATTGGGAGGTTGAAGGGCAAAGGTCTGTCTTCTGCAGCTTCTTCATCTGACAGGGGGCTCGTAGACCCTACCTAGTTGGGGTCACAGAGCTCTCGTCCTGTCTCATTAAGGGGCCCATTGACTTCTGTTGGTTTTCCAAGGAGTGGCTGGAATCTGCATCACTGTCATCTTGTCTGGGACACCGTTGTGTCCTTAGAAGGAACAAACTAGACAAGTAGATTAATAAAAGGCAGGGGCCAAAGATCAGTAAAAGAATTATTGTAACCAGGGGCCCAAGCAGGAGTAAGAACCAGGTTACATTTGATAGCATTACCTTAACTGTAGTCCAGATAGTGTCAGCGCTTGGGTTACCCTGTCCAAAGGAACGAAGCCATTGAGCACGGTCATATAACTTTTTGATGTCTTTTTCTACTAACCCAGTGTTATTGACGTAGGTGTGACAGACCTAGTTAGTAGTTGGAGGAGTGACAACCTGAACGTTAATAGACAAAATAGATCTCATTTCTTTTCAGGAGATAAAGCCTGAAACCCAATCTGGACCTGACGCTTTGGGGTGACTTGTAGCCAGGTAGCCAGTTGTCTAGTTTCATTTAAGTAGGTTTTAACTTTTAAGGTGGTATTAACACATAGATAACAGGTGCTATTGGTCTGAAAATTTTCTCCTTAATAGCCAAAGCAGGTGTTACCATTAATGATGTTAGCGTTTTCCTGGGTATGAGAAGATGTAAGAATTTGGGCTCATAAAATCTTTTTCTGAAAATATCTGTCTATCTGAAGGGCTGTCCTACCAGTTTTTCCCAGAGCACAGAGTGCCTCATTTCTTTTTCTTTTTTAAAAAATATTTATTTATTTATTTTTGGCTGTGTTGGGTCTTCGTTGCTGCGCGTGGGCTTTCTCTAGTTGCAGCGAGCAGGGGCTACTCTTCGTTGTGGTGCGCAGGCTTCTCACTGCAGTGGCTTCTCTTGTTGCGGAGCATGGGCTCTAGGCTCCCGGGCTTCAGTAGTTGCAGCACGCAGACTCAGTAGTTGTGGCTTATGGGCTCTAGAGTGCAGGCTTAGTAGTTGTAGAGCATGGGCTTAGTTGCTACGCAGCATGTGGGATCTTCCCGGACCAGGGGTTGAACCCGTGTCCCCTGCATTGGCAAGCGGATTCTTAACCACTGCGCCACCAGGGAAGTCCCCCAGAGTGCCTCATTTCTGATCTCCACCCTGAACTTCTTTCAGGAGGTGTTGAAGGTCAACAGCTGCAGTGGCCATGATTTAGTCCTTGTAGAGGTAGCTGGCAAGGGTCAGTTACCAGTCGGCAGGGCCCCTTCATGGTCATAAGTTTAACTATGGTTTGGGGGGCATTTCATGACTATTTCGTCCCACAATGCTAGGAATGCTCGTTCCCGGGTCTGACAAAGATTTCGTTGACAGGCCACTCAATGTGGTGTTACTGGACTAGGCCCTGTTAACAGTAGCCAAAAACCTCTGGACCACCTGTCTTACTAATCCCTTATGGTCCAGGTAAATATTCCCTCTTGTTGCTTCTTCACATATTTAGAGTTACAGTATTAAAATCATTGATCTTATATGGAACTATGTATCATCATTTTATCAGAGGCTCAGTCACACATTTGGTAATGTAATAAGCAACAATTTTGTAAAACAGGCAATATAGAAAACAATATAACTAGCAGTACTAGTAAGGTCATAAGTAAGAATTTAAGTCAAGAACTTCCATTAGGTGTTGCCCAGTATATACCCAGGTTATCTGACTTAGTCTGTTCTGTACCAATCCTTATCTTTCAGGGAAATTATATATTGGCATTGTTCATAAGGCATTTGCCCCAATTTTTTAGCGTAACTGGACTGATTATCCTTAGTATGATTTAATTGTTCCCAGCATAGAGGAGCTGATAATGCTGCTGGGAACCTAAGAGTTTCCAATCTCAGGAGGGAGCAGGTAGAGAGAAAGATAAATGTTTTAATTTTACCCACAGGTGTAAATTACCAAATTGTTGTAAACGATAAATAACTTGAGGAGAAGAGCTTCATTATATCTTCAACTCCCAGGTTTCAGCACCATCTGATCTCGGAGAGGCAGCAGTGAGTGATGGCATGAAGCAAGATCTTAATTCCCTGCCCAGGAATTGAACCTGGGTAGCCTGGATGAAAACCAGGAATCCTGACCACCACAATCCCTGGCTCTTGCCCCCAGTGAAAAATGCGTTTCTCACGGAGGCAAAACTGTAAAAATAGGTACAAAGTTTATTATTAGAGACATAGCACAACAAGTGGGAGAGCACACAGAGCAAGTTTGTTTAGTTAAGATAGAAGCAAGGCAGAGATGCACACCCAGAGAGAAAGGGTGTGGGCATCCTCCCTAAGGAGGAGGAGCCTGGTTTGGTTTTTTTCTATGTACTCTTTTAATACTT
The DNA here is from genome assembly GCF_964374135.1 of Grampus griseus. NCBI lineage: Eukaryota > Metazoa > Chordata > Mammalia > Artiodactyla > Delphinidae > Grampus > Grampus griseus. Next base: position 44,383,288 of record NC_139001.1, on the reverse strand, counting down.
TCAGAAATACTGCTCACCTTAGATCTGCTGCCTGTATTCTCTGTCTCAGAAAATGTCACCACCATCCATCCAGTTGTCCATGCCAGTAACGTGGGAGCCAACCTTTATGTACATCAGGAAGTCCTATCAGTTTTATTTTAGAGTCCCATCTGAAATATGTGCCTTTATCACCATGTACATACACTCTTAACCATCCTAAACCAGCCACTTTCATCTACCGTAGGGAATCCTGCAAAGGTTTCCTAACTGGCCTCTCCTCATCCATTGTTACCTTCTTCCAGTGTGTCCTTCACTTTAGCCAGAGCTGCGTTCCTAAAACAGGTATCTGATTATCACTGTTCTGCCCCTCCCTCGCAAAAGGGAGCCAGTATAATATAAATCTTAACTGCCATAAGCAGGAAAAAAAAAAAAAACTTTAAAAATAAATTTGAGATGAGGATGGCTATAGCCTTTGAGGTAATAGAGGTCCTAGATAATACTTTGGTTCTGTCCCAAACTGACAGTGGCATCTTGGGCAAGTCTCTAATCCCTCTATCACAGTTTCCTTGTCTGAAGTACTAAAGTATACCTGCCATTCCTAAAATGAATGGGAAAGTGCTGTTCAAACATAAGCCTCCAGGAGGTTGTACAAATTCAATCTTGGAATTCAACTCAATCTCTAGTCAGTTACTACAGTGACTGTCAGCTGGAGAGCAGAAGGGTACACATCTGTGAGGAATGAATTTTCAAACCACACACAGCCCACTCTGATTACTACCATAGCATGCCACTTATACTGATGTATGACAGATCCGTGAGGCTTCCGAGGTAGGTCAAAATTATAAAATATGCTTTTAGAGGCTCTAGTGATACTATATAATCAGTCATGTTCACAATATAGCTACCTTTACTGAAAAGAGTTTAAAAGAAACTTAGTTGAGCCCTCTTCTACTAATAAAAAGTGAGACCTAGTTCAACAGTGCCAGCCTTGTGCTAACCTTTGAGATGTAAAGCAAAGATGGAAAGTGATGGGTTGTGCTACCCCAGGTAGGGCACTTACTGCTACTTCCTTCCTCTGAATGTCTGGCTGTACCATTTAGTACATAAATCATGAAAAGTATGGGAATGGGGCCGGGGGAGGGGGAGTAACCCACTCTTCATTCCATTTGGTATTTTTTTTTAAAGCTAAAATATAATTTAAAAGAAATCATTGAAAAATTGGTATTACTTTTGGGTTTTGGTGCATACTGTCTTTTTTTTTTTTTTTTTGGTACGTTCTCTATTTTAAATAAACGACGTAAATCTTACTTAGTAACTATGGCTCTTCCCTGAATATGAATGCTGGTTACCAATACCCTGTCTGGGCAGTGAGCCGTCTAACACTTTGTAAGTCTAATCACTGTTTCTTCCCTCAGCTTTCCCCCACCTGTACTTCCGCACAGCCGCTGTTGAAAAGAATCTATATATTTACAGACTGCCCATTTGGACAATCAATACTTATCCCATATCTTTAATTTTAAAGAGTCCTCACTGAGCATACTTTGATAACCTCTGATTTAAGAATGTTTTCTTATTTTAATAGATTAAAGAACAAAAAATTGTTGTGGATGAACTTTCTAACCTGAAGAAGAACAGGGTGAGTTATTAGAGTTACTCCAAACAGTATGTGGGAGGGTTTGATTATATCTTATTAACTATATACAAAAGTTATAAGAACTACATATAAGATTTATATTATATTAAAATTTATAAGGTTTCAGTATCTTTTTAGTTAAATTGCAAAAGTGAAGTGTCCGTGATTTTTTAATATATATCATATATAGTTATATACATATTAACCATAGCTGTTGATAATCTTTTCCCCATCATATGCAATTGACATTACCTTTGAACCAAATGATATTAATTGTACTATGTTATCTTGCAGCCATAGTCACTAATGGTATTTATTTTATACTTGAATTGGTGTTTTCTTTTGAAATAAATGAACTTTAAATCTATTGAGAAGAGTAGAAACTATTCAAGTGAGTGTGAATAATTGTTTAAAAAAAAAAAAAAGATAAATGCTTCCCCTTCCTTCCCCCCCCACCCCAGGTTTTTTACTCAAAGCTTCCAAATCTTTAACATGGTTATTTAACTCCATTTCCATTAATGTATTCACAAACAAGCAAGCTACTGTTTCATGGGTCATTTTATACTGCCAAAACATATTTTAAAGTTAAATGATTTGAGCCCTTTAAAGCATTGTAGAGATTACTTGGTAACTGACATGTTAGACATTTCTGATACAGGTACGGTACAATTGATACAAACTTTCTAGAGGGCAAATTGGCATAATGTATCAAAGTTTTAAAGCTATGTAACACTTTGATCCAGCTGTTCTATTTATAGGAATTGATACCTAGGAAAGTATCATGAGAGTGCAAAAAAATTTAGGTACAAAGACATTCATCTCAACGTTGATTTATAATGGTGAAAAGTTGGTAACACTTAAATGACCAAATAAACTGAAATATTACTAAAGAAAAATGGTATTATAGTATATGCAGAGAAGAAAGAGTTTTACCTCAGTGTTAATGGTAGCAATTTCTAGATAGTTGGATAATGGGTGAGTTCTGTTTGTTTATCTGTATTTGCTAAGGTATTGTTCTGAACATGTTACTGAAGTTCAAGAATAAGCAATAATAGGGTTCAGAGTTTTGACATCTACTTTTTAGAATAAATCATGATATTAGCCTAAATTATGTTTTGCAGAAAGTATATAGGCAGCAACAGAACAGCGACATATTCTTTCTTGCAGACCGAACAGAAATGCTTTCTGAAAGCAAAAGTAAGTTTTTTTGGTACATTATGTAGAAACACACAGAAATTCTTTTGTGGGCTTTCTGTAGAAATTCATGATGGTGCCTAAATTATACTGTCTACATCTGAATGTTTAAACATATATCTACATCTGAATGTTTAAACATATATCTAAAGATGGGATGGTGGTATACCTGTTAATAAAATTAATGCAATAGTTTGGTTTTTTTCAAGTTAGCCTTCCAAGGATGAGTCAACAGTAAAAATAAAATCAAATTTAAAAAATATAAGATGTGTTAGGAAGCGCTAATAATTAATGTAAGCTTTAGAGTTTTAGACAGATCTAGGTATGAAATATTGTTCTACCACTTTCTGCCTTTGTGATTTTGAGTGAATCACTTTGAGCCTCCAAAGTCTTACGGGATTTAAATAAAATAATATGTATATTTAATGTGCATAGCCCCATGCCTGGGTCAAAATAAGCATTTAACAAACAGAAACGGGTTCCCTAAATACTAAACATTCTTCATTAGAAGCCTGTTGTAAATTATTATTTGAACTAACATAGTACATACATGTTTTGATCTTGGAGAATAACCTGTTTTGCCCTTTGAATTACTAGGTAAAGGTTCAAGAATTTTTATTTCACTTAGTATGTCTTCTCCCTTCCCCCACAGATACATTGGATGAGCTGAGGAAAGAATACCAAGAAATAGAAAACTCAGAGAAGACCAAAATCAAGAAATAGTCAACTTGATTTTACATAGCAATGTGTGGCATTTGTTGTGCAGTAAGCTTCTCTGTTGAACATTTCAACAAAGATTTGAAAGAGGATTTACTGTGTAATCTTAAACGGCGGGGACCCAATAGTAGTAAACAGTTGTTAAAGTCTAATATTAACTACCAGTGTTTATTTTCTGGTCATGTCCTTCACTTAAGAGGTGTGTTGACTGCCCAGCCTGTTGAAGATGAAAGAGGCAATGTATTCCTGTGGAATGGAGAAGTCTTTAGTGGAATAAAGGTTGAAGCTGAAGAGAATGATACCCAAATAATGTTTAATTATCTTTCCTCTTGTAAGAATGAATCTGATATTTTGTCACTCTTCTCAAAAGTCCAAGGTCCTTGGTCTTTTATATATTATCAAGCATCTAGTCATTCTTTGTGGTTTGGTAGGGATTTTTTTGGCCGTCGTAGCTTGCTTTGGCATTTTAGTAGTTTGGGCAAGAGTTTCTGCCTCTCTTCGATTGGCGCCCAAACATCTGGAGTGGCCAATCAGTGGCAAGAAGTTCCAGCATCTGGAATTTTCAGAATTGATCTAAAGTCTACTTCCATTTCCAAATCTGTTGTTTTAAAATTGTATCCTTGGAAATATAACTCTAGGGAGGATGTTATCAAAGAATGTGTTAATAGCCTAACTCAAATTTCAGCAAATTTGCCAACATTTGTATCAGTGGCAGCAAATGAAGCCAAACTGTATCTTAAAGAACCTGTTGTCCCTTTAAATATGATTTTGCCACAAGCCGCATTTGAGATCCATTGCAGTAGCATTTCCAGCGTCCCACCGTCAAGAGAGACCCTTCAGGTCTTTCTTACTGATGGACACATGAAGGAAGTAGTTCAGCAGTTCATTGATGTCCTGAGTATCGCAGTCAAGAGACGTGTCTTGTGTTTACCTAGGGATGAAAACCTGACACAAAGTGAAGTTTTGAATACTAGTAATAGGAAAGCAAATGTTGCAATCCTGTTTTCTGGGGGAATTGATTCCATGGTTATCGCAGCGCTTGCTGACCGTCATATTCCTTTAGATGAACCAATTGATCTTCTTAATGTGGCTTTCATGACTAAAGAAAAGACCATACCAGCTGGTTTTAACAAAAAAGGGAGAAAAGAGAAAAATAATTGTGAAAAACGCTCTGAAGAATCTTCTACAAATGTCACTGCTGCTGCTGCTGCTAATCCTGGTGAGCAATTCAACGTACCAGATCGAATCACAGGAAGAGCAGGGCTAAAGGAACTACAAGCTGCCAGCCCTTCCCGGATTTGGAATTTTGTTGAAATTAATGTTTCTCTGGAAGAACTGCAAAGATTAAGACGAACTCGAATATCCCACTTAATTCAGCCCTTGGATACAGTGTTGGATGACAGCATTGGCTGTGCAGTCTGGTTTGCTTCTGGAGGAGTTGGTTGGTTAGTGACCCAAGATGAAGCAAAACCATATCAGAGTAGTGCAAAGGTATGACACGGTATTTCTGCTCAGGATTTCTGAGACCTAACTTTGACCCTTAAAGCTTTTAGCATTTAAGTTGCAAGAATATAGCGTATTTCAGTTGCATTTAAACTATAACACAAAGTATATGACTTTGTAAAAATTGGGCCTATTTTACTATTTTATGACTTTGCCTTATGGCTTTTCTCTGAAGATGTTATCTTTGGGGTTATCATTTTTTAAGTTTGACTTTTATCTTAGTTATTTTCCTTACTGTATAGTAGATAACATTTTTTTATGGATTTCTTTAAACCTTTATAGGTAGTTCTTACTGGAATTGGTGCAGATGAGCAGCTCGCAGGTTATTCTCGTCATCGAGTCCGCTTCCAGACACACGGGCTGGAAGGACTGAATAAGGAAATCGAGATGGAACTGGGTCGAATTTCTTCTAGAAATCTTGGTCGTGATGACAGAGTTATTGGTGATCATGGAAAAGAAGCAAGGTAATTCCTATTATCTATCTGAGGGTTTTTGGGTAATCTTGTAAAGACAATAGACAGTAAAAGGAGATTTTTAGGTTCCTTTTTCTTTGGAGACTTGTTCAAATGAATAACAGTAGCAGCAATATCTTGGCTTTATATTACAAACACAGTCGGTCAGAAGCAAAGCTGGAGAAGAGCCAGAGGAACAGTTTTTCCAGAACTCATTCTCCAAGAAATGGCTTTTCAGTAATTTTCAAATACGATACAATGACATGATTGCTTTTAAGACTACAATGAAAGACTGTAAAACTTGAGGTAATGAAATACTGAGAGGTGTTTAAGGGGCTTTGTTTTGTTTCAGATGTTTGCTTTCCTCCCAATAAGGGCATAGTCCTACTCCCAAGCTTTCTCCTCCAATGTTACAGAGCCTGACTTTGTCTCTACAGACATTTCTGTATGTACAGGCATACCTGGAGATATTGCAGATTCAGTTCCAGATCACCGCAAAAATGCGAGTCACGTGAATTTTTTGGTTTCCCAGTGCATACAAAAGCTATGCTCACACTGTACTGTAGTCTATTAAGTATGCAGCAACATTATGTCTAAAAAAAGAAAATGTATATACCTTAATTTAAAAATACAAAACAAAAAGCAATCACAAGGTAACATCAGAGATCACTGATCACATATCACCATAACAAATATTATGAAATTTTTGAAATATTGCGAGCATTTCCAAAATGTAACACAGAAACGTGAAATGAGTAAATGAGTAAATGCTGTTGGAAAAATGGCACCACCAATAGACTTTGCTCATTGCAGGGTTTTACAAACTTTCAGTTTGTAAAAAAAAATAAATAAGGCAGTATCTATGAAGCACAATAAAACAAGGTGTGCCTGTATAGATCCATACTGATTTAAATGGTGGTTCCGTTCTGGTACTGGATTCCTCTCTGTCATATGTTTTTTGAACACAGTTTAGTCATATGTTGCAGATTACCTAAAAGTTTCAGAGATCAAGCCACTTTCACGTGTATATTCTTTTTTAGTCTTAGGGGTTTGTGTTTACCTACAACATATTTCTGATGATAGTAAACAGGTGCTTGAATACAACTTTTTAAAGCATTAAGGATAAAAGAAGATGTTTCATTTAATTATAAAAAGCAGAAATTTGTTCAAGTAGGTTAATTTATTAAGTGATGGTTTTATTACGAGAGTACGAGCTTGCAAGAACAAGGAGTCCAAATAAGCTTCGTGGGAATTGGAGCATCATAATACACGAACTCCGAGACTTCATTGTTTCTTGTCTCTACCTTGTCATTCCTGTGTTGCCAGTTCTGACATGTAAAATTATCATAATTTTCAAAATTTCATTATAAAGAAATAAGTAATGCCACAATACAAAGTGTGTAAAATGTTTTCCTTTTGAAGGGTATATGTGTATGGGAGAGAGAAAGAGAAATTCAGTTCATTATTTCAGCTAGGTCAGAGAAAAGGGAATTTATTTTATTCAGTAAAAGCAGTTAATTCTAAAGACCCCCAGGATTTCCCTGGCGGTCCAGTGGTTTCAGACTCCATGCTTCCACTGCAGGAGGCGTGGGTTCGATCTCTGGTTGGGGAACTAAGATCCTATATGCCGCACGGTACAGCCAAAAAATAAAAAAAAAGACCCCCCGCCCCATGACATCCTTGGGTAAAAATGGATGTGAAGGATGTTTAAAACAGCAAATCAGAATTGTAATTTAACAACTACCATTATAGTGGCTAGATTTAAACTGATTTATTATGGATTTTGGCATACATATTAACTGTAATCTATTAGCTTCTCTTATTTAAATTTGCTTTCACAATTCATTTTTATAAAATATTTTTTATAACAAATGCCTTTACCCTTTCTGATCTTTCTACTTAAGTTAGAATGAAATGTAATGAAATAGAAATACTAGTGTAATTGTATTGCATTTTGAGGAATTGGGAAGGAAGGGGGTGAGATTAGAGTATTTTAAATGAAAAAAAGAACAGAATTTGCTAGAAAATTAGGGAAGCCAAAAGAGCAGAAAGTTTTTTTTTAATCTAATATTTTGTCCTGTTACACCAATTTGTCGCCATTTAAGCAATTTAAATGTAATTATAATTTTGATACCATAAAGTTTTGCCATGAGTAAATGTTTCACAAGTTCAGGAGAGTAGAGCCCTTCTATATTGGTTTCGTATCCCTAAAGTTCAATATCTTTAGATAGTAAAGAGCAGGCACAGATTGAATAATTAACTCAAGACCATGCTTATTTTCAAGGCATCTCCAGAGATTTCTTGTGAAACAATTTGAAATTATTTCTTGACATCATAGGCTTAATTTGTTTATCTATTGAGGGAAAATTTCTTTATATTTTAGCATATGTATTAAAGTTAGACAAGTGTTGTGACTAAATTTTAGCCATAAAATTGTATAAATAACTAGAATATTTTTAATCTAGAAAAATAGTGCCCTCAAAAATAAATTTATACTGTAAATATTAACATACTGAAGAAAATGCAAAAGGAATAATCACAACAGATTGATATTTTTCTTTAATAGTAGCTATACTTTTTATTTTAGATTTCCTTTCCTGGATGAAAATGTTGTCTCCTTTCTAAATTCCCTACCGGTTTGGGAAAAGGCAAACTTGACTTTATCTCGTGGAATTGGTGAAAAACTAATTTTGCGTCTTGCGGCAGTGGAACTTGGTCTAACAACCTCTGCTCTTCTGCCAAAACGCGCCATGCAATTTGGATCCAGAATTGCAAAACTGGAAAAGAATAATGAAAAGGCATCTGATAAATGTGGAAGGCTCCGAGTCATTTCCTTAGAAAACCTTTCTATTGAAAAAGAGATTAAAACGTAATATTTCACAGTGTTAACAGGATTTACTGAATGATGATTTAAAAAAATACTCTGCTGCTTTATTATTGTATAATGTGGCTGTAAAATTCATTATGTGGATTTTTACTTTGTAGCGTAATACAACCAATTTAATCAAATTGATACTCCAGAGAAAGAGATTATACTTGAAAGAACAACCTGGATATTTTAAACTGTGGTATTAACATTGTTTTGAACTCTTACATGGTAATTTCCCACCAGCAGCACTAAAAGAAGGCAGCGTTTATTGACTCTTCATGGTAGCTATATCCAGAAATAACTCAATTTGTTACTGTTGTTATTTAACAGATAAGAGAACTAAGGTTTAGAGAAGCTAAACAATTTGTTTGAGGTTCACACTCCTGAGAGACATGTGGTACATCTCTTTAGGCAGCTCACTGTCCCACTCTGAGAACTTCTGAAGACTTTTAAATATTCTCCTGTCCCACAGATCTCTAACCTCCCTCTTTTTTCCCCATTCTCAGCTCATGACCTTGGCTTTTCAAAGAGAAATCAAAGTCATCCAGCTAAGAACTGCTCAGCTTTCCAACACCAAAAGTTCTAACTTACCTGTGTGTGCACTCATCCTTTTCTTCCTTCTTGCCTTTAGAAAGAGAAATATATGCATCCATCCATCAAAAAGGCTGTGCCTCCACCTCTTCTTTGTATCCCAACCCTTCCTGCCTTTCAGGAACCTTACACTTGTCTCTCTAGTATCTTCAGCCTCTTTATAGTATCCTTCGTATAATCATTTAAAATGTTCTAGTCTATACCAATTTAAAATACACATCCTTGGTCCTACATCTTCCTGTACTTACCATCTCTTGCCTCCCACCCACACTCACCCTTTCCACCTTTTCACTCAACTTCACTCCATCCTGACATCCACCCACAATATTCAGTCATGACCACCATAACGCAGGGTCACATTTTGGATCTATCCCCAATTAGGTTTGACACCCTTTCTGGATCTGGACATACTTTGATTCTTTTAATTATAGTGGGAAAGAAATTTTAGGAATTTACATACATTGCTCATACTTCATAAGTGCAAACATGCAGCTCTCTTAAAGAAGGCAGTGACTTTTTGACATCTCTTGATCTGAGAGAGCAATCACAAATTTATTAATATTCACTACCTCCACAGCAGCTAAGGTAGTGACATGGTTGGAATAAGAGAAATTCTGCCTTCAAACAGTGACCAGAACCCTCCCTGTTGCTAAATTCAGGGAAAAGTTTCAGTTCTTCTCTCCCTTGACCTAGAGCAGCATCCAGTGAAGTTGGCCATTCTCTTCTCTTGGCTTCTGTGACCAATCTTGGCTTTCCTCCTGCTCTCCTGACTGCTCGCTTTTTGTATTCTTTCCTGCCTCCACCCTCTCCACCTGACCTTTACATATTAAATTTCTCAGGTCTCCATCCTGGGTTCTCAATTATCTATTCTCTCCCGTGGTGATTTCAGCCACTCCCCTGGCTTCGTTTACCCTAAGCCTGCCGGAATGTATACATCTAACCCAAGCTGCCATTTTTAGCTAAGACCTATATATCTAAGGCACATCTGACATCTCTACTTGGTTCTCTCACAGGTACAACTGAACTCTTAATCTTGCCCTGATCCCCCATAGCTCCTGACAGAAATTGAGGTGTCACCTGGATGACCATCTTCTTTTTAAACTCTGCCACTATTCGATCTGTTCCCAGTAGGCCATCTCATTATTTCTCAAAGCCATCCACAGCCCTCGCATCACCACCACCACCACTCAAACCTGCACCTGCCCTCTACTGCCATCAATGTAGTGTAAACTCTTAGAATAAAGTTCAAAATCTTTAACTCAGCAGCCTGCATAGTCTGGCCCTCACCTACCTCCTCATCCTATTTTTGTGCCCACATCTCTAGTTCTCTATGGAGTTTTGTTCAGTTTCTCAAAAATTTCAACTTTCTCCTCAGCTCAGTTCTTCATCACCTGTTGTTCCCTATGCCTGGAAAGCTCCTTCTCCAACTCTGCTTGGATAGCTCTTGCTCATCTATCAGGCTCAGCTTAAAAGATCACTTCCTCAGGGCAGCCTTTCCCATGAAGGTTAGCTTTCATTCATGTACTGTCATTACATCTTACATTATGGTACTGTTTAAATGCAGCTGTATGATTATTTGCGTAACTGTAAGCTCCTTGGGGTTTTACAGCTGCCCTTTTCCAGCGTCCCCCAGCGCCTGGCTTATAACAAGCGTTCCATAAATGTTTGTTGAGTAACAGAATGATGATGGAGGTGGGATTCTAACTCAGGACTACCTCAGAACCTGAGGCCCTCGCCTCCGCCGCTCTGTTTCTGTGCTTTCTCGTAGACAAATAGTGAATGTAGGAAATGACAGAGATGCACGGTTCGCAGAGCCCCAGTCCGGACTGAGTTCTAAAGGGGAGGGGTGGGGGTGGAGTGGGGCATCTGCCTTGGAGGAATCTAAGCCGCGGCGAGCATCCCTGGCACCGGCGGGAGGCCCCGCCCTCGGAAGCACAGGAGCTCCCCCTCACGGCGCGACCCTGCCGTCCCAGGCCCCGGGTACCAACGGCTTCGGCCCGCGCCGGGGCGGCGGGACTTCAGCAAAGGCCCGGGCTCCCAGTAGAGCCTGGAGGCCGCGTGGGGCTAGCAGGTCTCCCCAGGCCCTCGGCTTAGGAGAGCCCCTCCCAGCCCTCCCTGCAGCGGCTACCCTCGGCCTCGCCCACGCGGGGCTCCTGACGTTGGCTTCGGGCCCAACGAGAGACCGGTCATTCAAAACAACCACTGTCCTCGGCCCCCGGAATACTCCAAGGACCAGCGTGGACGCAGCTCCCCTCTCCTGGACAAGCAAACCATAATCTCAGAGTTGGTTTCTTCCCTTTTCTTGTCCCTTCCCTTTTCCTGTGTCCAGTGGGCATAGGTCTTGAACTTGAGGATGGACAGACCTGGGATGGTTCTGATTCTGAAGGTGTGAAACCTCAGGCCTATCCTGTAACCTTCCTAGTCTCGTTTCTGCGTCTATAAAGTGGGGCTCCCAGCGCCTATCTCGCTGAGCAGCATCTAACTTTTTCAGAAACGGAAATTCTCTGGCTCCACTCCAACCAACTGGATTGGAAACTCTAGGGTAGGATCCAGCAATCTGTCATAACAAGCCACAGGTGATTTCAACACAGGTTAGATTTTGAGAACCACTCTACAGAGGGGCCAATTAAATGAAATAAATATTGTGTATAAAGAACTGGGCAAATAGTAGATGCTCAATAAATAGTGGTTATGGAAAACCACACAAAAAAAGGAAAAGCCCAAGCATAGATAAAAGAACAGATTGGTGATTGCCAGAGGCAGGGGGTGAGGTGGGCAAAATGGGTGAAGGGGGTCAAAAGGTACAAACTTAAGTTATAAAATAAGTAAGTCTTGGGGATATGATGTATAGCATGGCAACTATAGTTGATAATAAAATCTTGAAAGTTCTCATCACAAGAAAAAAAATTCTGTAACTATGTATGGTGATGATGTTAACTACATTTATTATGGTGATCGTTTCAAAATATATACATATATCAAATTATTATGTTGTACCCCTGAAACAAATATAGTGTATGTCATTTAAAAAGTTTTTTTAATTGAAAAAAATTTTTTTAATTTTTAATTGAAAAAGAATTTTTAATTGAAAAAATATAGTGGTTGACCATGGAACAATTAACGTGATAAAGATGAAAGGTACAGATTTATTTCTTGAGAAATTCAGCTTCATTACTCTGGTAAATTTTATTGCTTTTCCTTTTTATTCATTGCAGAAACTTCAAAAAGGACACACTAGAATTAATTAGAAATGTTAAGATTGCCCAAAAAAGGAGCACCTAGATTTGATCAAATTCAAGATGAAGAAACTTACCTGGAGAATTTAGCAGTACAGAGAAATGCTTCTGCTTTTTTTGAAAAATATGATCGGAGTGAAGTACAAGAGTTGCTGACTACTGCACTAGTTAGCTGGTTGTCTGCCAAAGAAGATGTCCACTCTCAAGTAGACATCCCGTGTGGAATTATGAGTCAAATAAATAATGTAGCCTTCTCCACTGCAATCCTACTGACTCCTGTAGACCCTACTGCCCTCTTAGACTATAGAGAAGTCCATCAAATCATAAGGGAATTGGCTGTTGGAATTTATTGCTTAAATCAAATTCCTTCAATCAGTTTAGAAGCTAATTATGATCAGAGTTCTTCTTGTCAATTACCTCCAGCTTATTATGATACCAGAATTGGGCAAATTCTGATCAATATTGACTACATGTTGAAAGCACTATGGCATGGAATATATATGCCCAAAGAAAAACGAGCTAGATTCTCTGAATTGTGGCGTACCATCGTGGACATTGATCCAGATGGGAAGCCTCAAACAAATAGAGATATTTTTGCAGAGTTTAGTTCAGCAGGTAAGAGAATTTAATTTGTTTTATTTTTATTAGAAGTCTTTTTTTAAAATTTAAAAGTAATTTATCTGTGACTCAGTTTTATGTATTTAGCCATGTTTCTTGAAAGAGGTTTTTCTGAATTACAAAGTATCTTTTCAATAATTAATAATTAATTTTTTTCAATGTCACCTTCTGAAGCTTGGTTAGGACCTGTTAGGTTAGGACCTTGGTTAGAAGTGTTCATTTGCTATTTACTGTTATCTGTTGCTAGACTTCTGTGAAGTTCAAATGCTTGGGAGTAAGATTTGCTTGATGACACTAAGGCAGCCTGACTCACCTGCTATGGGTTGGGTTTCCAGATGTGTTTCAGGCTCTGTAGCTTTTGTGTGTACCAGCAAGCAGTACCATCTCTTGGAGATGGTATCTCTGTGTCTCAAAGACAGTTTAGATAGCTAATAGCTCTCATTTCTATGCAAGGTAATCAACTTCTGTTGAGAGCAGACTCCAAGAGTATTGAGTATAGGCAGAAATTCTACCCCTCTGGGTGAGAATTAGTCTATGATGTTGGTGGAATCAACAAATGTCACTGGATAGGTGCAGAGTACCTACGATTGGAGGATCACTGGCTTCTAAAAGATTATAACTGTAGCTGGAACCGAAAAATCTCTTCTTGTTGTTCAGGTCCTTGGGGTGATTAGGGTGAAGTAATGCAAAATGCTGCCAGTAATGTCTAGTAAGTTCCATTAATTTCTGCATTCCCTTGACCGGTCTGGTAGTTCCTCTTAAAGGGTACTGATACTTTGGCACATGCAGATACATTGTTGAAGAGAATATGGCATGGTCAAAGTCTTGAAAACATTTGTTAGCGTTCAACCAGAAGTGCTATCATTTCTGGTACTTTAGGACCTCCAAGACTAGTTGAGCTCACATAAATGAAATGTATCTAAATTAAGGTGTCATTTTGATGTCAAAGATGATAGAGTAGTTGATGACTCTTTTATCCTGGAAGTTGTCTAGTAATCTATATTCACCACTCACTGGAAGACAGTAGGGAATATGGCACAAGCCAGATAATGTTTCTGCCTACTTGCATTGCCCAAGATGTGTCTATAAGCTACACCGTTTGCCCTTCTTGATTGAGATGATGCCAGGAACTTTGTGAAGATCTGAGCTCCATGGAGGTTAAGGATCAGCACGATTGGATGGTGGGTTTTAACGTTAGAGCTTTGACAGTCCTGACAAAAATTGGGTTTGCTTTTCTTCCCTTTTTACAAAGATTACTTTGAGACTCTCATCAGAAAGGAGGTGGAACTAATGAACCATCATTCCAATCTGGCATGTGTCAAACAAAGCAAAAGCCAGAGCTGACAGATTGACTGGTAAAGAAACAATGAGCCCTTTTTAGATCCAGATATCTAGGTGGAAACTCTTATACAAGTCAAATTCCAGGAGAGTAATCCAGGTTAGAGGTGCACATTGAGGATTCAGTCATTCATATGTTAAAGTCACAAGAGCCTTTGAATCATCCAGTGAGAGCATCAATAGTAAGAAGAGAGATGGCCAGGGCAGGAGGGAGCACGTGTCCTGTTTTGTATCTATGGACAAAGGGCTCCTACTTAGTTGATGATAAAAATCAGTTATATCAAGCAGCTTTGTGGCCCAACATCTGGTCTATTGAATCTAGCTGTCTGTCATATCTGAGGCCACCCTCTATGAGTGGTGCCTCACAGTGGTGCTCCTGGTTGAAGAGATCAGAGACACATAGAAACATTCGAATCAAGCTGTAGGTGGAGTTGGGGAGCACCCAGAGACTAAAGTTATCTGTCTTCCATGGCTTACATTTTCAGGGGTGACATTCAAAATAATTAACCACCAGCACAGCATGAGCACTGACCAATCAGAACAGACATCAGCAATAATGCTGGAACAGGATCTCAGAGACCTCCTGCTTGGCATATGTACCCTTTGCTGGATCATGGAGCTTTCTAGGCTATCCCAGGGAAGGGAGGCATTCAAAGAGCTCAGGGCTATAGCAATTTAATTTACCACACAATATGGAAGATTTCAATATTTTAACAATGTGGCCGTATTGGTACGTAACTAAATATCGGTCCCAGACATTTCAACTTAATTCTCCTTTTCTGGATGGAAATACATGTCTTGACTATTATGATTTTTCGACTTAATTCTCCTTTTCTGGATGGGAATTCACGTCTTGACTATTATGATTCTACCACTAAAATATCTCAAAATCATCCACTTTGCTTTATCTCAACTACAACACCCTGATACAGAACACTCTTTTCTCTAGCCTTACATACTGCAACTGCCTTCTGGCTGCTCTCTCTGTCTATAACCCCTTTTCCGCTGAATATGAATGAGGCTGGAAACCTTTCAGAGCCAGTCACTCTACCACCATGTGCCTTGGGGAAAGTGCTGTGTATGTTACACTAAAGCGCTTTGTAATATTGGCTGCCGGACAATCAAAGAAGAGCATCATATGGGGATAGAGATTTTTTTCTCCCTCCACCACACTTCAGGAGTCTGCTGAAGAACCAGCAGCATCAATATGCTTCAGGCACTGTAACAAAGGTATAGTGCAAACAATTGTAAATGACCAAGCAGCACACACTCGAGGTGTGCTGGAGCAGAGTTTTCAGGGGGAAACTCCCAGAGGCAGCAGCAGGAATAGGTACAGGTTCCCCATCATGCACCACATCTGGAGCATCACTATGAAATCCTGCAGGGCTAAGCATCAGATTCCGGGAAAGGGACCTGGACTCTTAGAAGGTGGGGCTTTTATGCTGCATGCTTAAGGATATACAGGGTCAGACACCAGCATACAAGTGCAAAGTGTATTAGCCTAGGTTACCCCCCAAATTAGGGCCTGAAATGAGGGCTTAAGTCAGAGTAGTTTATGTGAAATGACTCCAAGGAACAGGAGTGAGGGACAGGAAAAGTGGATAGAAAAGGAGTAGTCATCAATCCAAGGATAATGCTGTTGAGCTTTCATCACATGAATAATTAGGGACGGTTTTGCTGGGACTCTCTGGGGAGCCACATAGACTATGCTTCAGGATTGTCAGCCCGAGGGATGGAAGAGGAGAGCATGTTTTCCCTGACTTCTCTCCTTCATTAGTCAAAGGTTCCATGAGAGTTAACTCCCTCATCTAGATTTGTTCATCCGTCAGAATGGTGGAATGGGTTCTGTCAGGAGTCCAACACAGCAGTGGCAGAGGAAACCCCAGGGCAAAAGTAAGGGCCACATGGTGCAGTCAGGTTACATCTGTGTGGAGCTGGTCCATGCAATGACAGCTAGAGTGAAAAATACTGTCTGGGAGGAAGTGAGGTAGGGAACAAAAGGTGTCTGATATAGAGTATGACTTATGGAAATTTGGCTCTAACCCTGTGCTCTCAGCTAAGTCCTTGTAGTTGCCGCTGTATGGTGGCAAGACAGTGGCGAGACTTGCTATTTCATCTTTCACGTTTGGGGAAACAGCACCTCCTCTCTTCAAGACTGGGTTCAAACCTTGCAACTGACCATGTGATTGCCTTAAACACTGTGCTACAGTGAATTTCCGAGGAACTCTGCGGGAGGCCAACTATTTTTTGGGGAGGGAAGACTGCTGGGAATCACTGAGGCCAAGTTAAGCTTCACCTGTTTAATACCTTTTGCACTGTATAAAACCACCAGCAAACACCACCTTTAAAAAATGGTAGCAACAGCAGTGGAGAATAGAGCACTCCAAAAATCTAGTCATATTATCCAGTTTGCTGAGAAGGGATACTCATTAGGGCAAGTCCCTTGATCTGATGACCTTATTTAAAACCAAAAGCTGGTAAACTGAAATGGTTCTTTTTTTATGCCTCTGCTCATTCCTTGTCCTTTATCTGGAATGCCCTTCTCTCTCACCCCAGTCTTCTGCATTCTTCCCCAGGTTATTGCTACTCATTTTTCAAGACCTGATTCAGACACAGCCTCCTCTATTCTGTACACATTGTACCATTTTGTGTTGAAATTATTGGTTTCATCTCTGTCTTCCTTAATAGATTTTCTGTGCTTGAGAGCTTGAGAGCACACAAAAGTATGCCTTTTTTGTCTTTAAATTCTCATCACATCTACAGTGCTTGGCATGTAGTAAATTTCAATACATGTAGAAATTAACAGATGGTTAACAGAGTGTAAGAGAAAAGGAATTGAAGGCAACTCTCGGGTTTTTAGTTTGAGGAACTGATAGATAAATAGTGCTTTTAACTGTGATAGGGAATGAAAGAAAAGCAGATTTGGGGGAGAGGAAAGGTGGATTTTGTTCGGAAGTGCCTCTAGGACATTCAAGTAAAGATATATGTTAGGCATGGAGAAAGAATCTGGAGTTAGGAGCAAAACCAGGGCAGGAGAGAATATTAAAAGAAATTAGCATAGAGGTTAAAACGACGGAATCTTGTATTTCTCCCCTTCCCCCCCGCCCCCCCTCCCGCCTTCCAAATTTAGTTATATCCAATTTTTAGTTAAGTCCTCTCTCGTTTTTTTACTTCATAATGACTTTGTACATATCTTCCCAGCTGATTTGCATAACATGCTATGATCACATTTCCTTTCATTAATAACTTCTAATTTTTTGTGACATGAACAATTGTGCATTCTTCAAGAAATTCGCTTGGTTTTCCATTGTACGTGTCAATTCAGCCCCAAACTTTTGAGCAGAAATATCGAGCTCCTCTCAGTGAAGTGAAACATCAGGTGGTGCAGCAGTTCCATTTTCTCCTTAGAGATGTCTCTCTCCACACTTTCACCCTCGTACTCCCATCTGAGCTGATCGATTATTTTCTCTAGGCACTTTACTGCTCTTCAAAATCCATCCTCCCATTCTCCATCCTTCCTCCGTCCCTCCTCCGCCTCCCTCCTCCTGCCAGTGTCGGTCTTTCACCTGAGAGGCCTTCCTCACCAGTCTGGTGATCCTTGCTGTTTGTTCCATCCTGGTTGAGGGGTGAGGCAGGAGCCCGCTTGCTGACTAGTACACCACGCTGTAGAGTGATTAGGAGGAAACCTTGCTGTTTCACTGAGGAGACTTTCCCCAAATGCCGTATTTGTAGGTCTCTTCTCTTTGATTGGTCTGTTTCCTCCTATATCCTGCTTGGAGGGGGCAATGAGTCTGGCTCCAGAGGAGGGGAATGGTCTGTGGAGCTCCCCATTCCCTTCTAGTTTTTCAGCCTTTCTGCCCTTCTGGGGTGAGAATTGACTTGCTGCATTTTGGCTCCCATCCACTCAAGCCACAAAGTTTTAGAGGAATCAACAGTGCTCTAGCTTGTGTTTAGATCTATTTTAACTGTCAGAAACGCTTAATTTCTTTTTAATCTCAATAATTTATCTTACTATTTTGCAAAAGGGAGATGAATCATAGTGGCCATCTTAAAAATCCAAGAGTATTCTGGCTTTTTTAATATGTAGATTTGAGGAAGAAAAAAAGGAAAAAGAAGCGGGGAGGCACGTTGATGAATTATTTACACTTTAAGGCACATATGTTACAAACTCCACATTTTCTATGAAGTCTTATTTTACGGTTCTAAGCCGTTTTTCTCAAGCTTTGATTAAGGTTGTAAATATCTTAAAAAAGACAATTTGACAACAAGAAACAATTTAATTTCATCATAAATGGGAAGAAAATGTAATATAAAAATTGTCATTCATAATGTAGAGTAAAATCAAGTTTCAATTCTTGTTTCATCATGATTAGTTGGTAGGAAAGTTATTTATTGTATATGTTTAGCTTCTGTTATCATCAAAAAGAAGAAATATGTAATATAGGACCTGAAAAAGCAAATATACTTTATGCCCAAGTAAGAAGCTGATTCTCTGCTTAAAGGAATATCACATTTCTTGTTGTTCTTCCATATTTTCTTTGATTAAAGATGGGACTTACGTTATTATGTTACCATGGTGTTGTATTTCTCCAAAGAGAATGAAAATCAATTCTTTTTAATTCCGCAAGCTTCCATCTTTCTTTACTCTGCTTAGTTACCACGTATCTATCTGCTTTTATTCTTTGACAATTTTACTGGCATTTCATTATCCCTTTGCTGTCATTTCGGTAGAATTTCAAGATGAAACCCTGTCTTCAGTCTACTCTGTTTATCCAGAGACCAAGTAAGAAATTTTCACAATCTAAAATCTTTCTTTTTTACTGTGAAGGTTTGATAGATATTACAAAGGATCCAGATTTTGATGGCATCTATGATGAAGACATGAATGAAGATCCAACATATAATCCCAATAGCCCTGAAGAAAAAGCTGTGTTTATGAAATATGCTGAAAATATTCTACTAAAGTTGACATTCAGTACCACACAAGTTCAACAGTGTGAAAATGTTTTTATATTTGAAACAGCCTATTGGCTTACTAATGCTGTAAGATATAATCAGGATTATCTTGACATTTGTACCTACCAGAGATTACAGCAAAGGTTATATCTTCAAAAAAAGATTATTCAAAAACACTTTGAGAAGAAAAAAGAAATCAGGAAAGGGATAGGATACCTAAAATTAATATGTTTTCTGATTCCATTTCTACTGAGTTTAAAAAAGAAGATGAAAGTTCCATATTTAAGTAGTCTGCTTCAGCCTTTTTCAGGTAAGAGTATCACCAAAAATTTTATATAAAATATAGCTATATATTGAACCTATATGTAAATTCAATTTTGTTTCTAGTATGTGGGTCCCAGCATGTAACCAAGCTGTAGCCTGTTAAAAATAAAAAGCAAAATGTAATGTCTCCAAAGTAATTAAAAATACTTGGTATATTCACACAGTACATGGTGTATATTTATATCAATTATAAGGACTGTTGAAAGACTTAAAATGAGTTCTGAGAAAATAGGGAAATATGCTATGTTCACGATGGGACAACACTATATTATATCTCATTCAAATTATAAGTTCAGTGCACTTCTACTCAACATCCCTATTGTGTTTTTCATGAAAGTTTAGAAATTGATTCTGAGATTAATATGGAGCAGTAAAAGATCATGAATGCTCTTACATTTCTGAAAAAAAGATGAAAACATATTAAAAACTTTAGTAATATATTGGTATTAAAACAAAGAAATAGACAAATATTAGAGAATAGAGAGCTAAAATAGGACCATGTTTACATGGAATTTGACAGGAATGCAGAGCAGACTATTCTTCCCACCCAGATTAGCACACAATTTGTGTATTTTCACTGGTGCTCAAACTTGTAGGCTTATTATAGTGGGCTTTCTATTCAGATGGCAAATTTTCAGTAGAAATTTTGCAAGTCACTTAATGAAAATTTGTATCATGAGAATTATGATAGTGAAGATTATAATCCATATCTGTAAACTATTTAAAAATGGACTCATGACAGCTTGTCCAGGATGGGGGTGGGAAGAATGTCATGTGTATGGAACTAATATGCTTAAAGAGGATGTTAACAATATCTGTAATGTCTTATTATTTAAATTATTGGAAACAAATACGACTAAATATTAATAATTAATTTCCAGGTGGTGAGATTAAGGTGTTATATTTTTCTTTGTACTTTTCTAGACATTTTGCATTTCTCAAAATATATTATATACCTTATATTGATGAAACTATATTCTGCTAACAAGTCAAAATATTGAATAAACCTAATCCTTGCCAGGATTTTAGAAAATTATTTTTCAAAGTAAATTTTATATGTGTAGCTTCATTACTTTCCAGAAAAATGGGCTGATTATTTTTGTCACGTGAGAGATACCCACCATTTTCTTTATAGTATCTCTCTTTTCCTTAACTAGCTCAGGTAACTTTTGTTTATTTAACTAAAGATTCTCCACAGCACAGAGTTTCAAATCTTTTCTGATAATTGGGGGTAAAATATTAGTCTTGAGCTCATATATAGTAATCAATAAGTAAAATAATGTTTTGATTATTCTTTTGAAACGTCTGTACAATGAAACTACAAAAAAAGACCAAAATGTATGATATAAATATATTTTAATATTTAAAATATACATTAAGAGCATGAATAAATAGACTGTAATTGCCAAGATTTCCATTTCACATAGAATTTTTTCACTTTATGAGAGAATTTAGACCTCAAAAATATGATTGCCTATATGCTGTTATTCAATTTTTAAACAAAAATTTGTTTTCATTTTTGGAGACGACAAGGTCAAGACAGAGCGAGAATTGCCTCCATTCATTTATGGACGAGATTTTAAATGCCAGAATTTTCACTACAAAGAGGATCAATATTTTCATGTTCATGGAGGAATTGAATTTGATATCAGCACTCCTTCAATTGAGGATGCTTTGGAAGATTTTAAGGTTTAAATTATTATTGTTCCTGAAATGGTTTGTCATTTCACAACTCTTTTATCCTATTCTCCAACCAGAAAGATTCTCTGTTGGTACAGGCACTAGGCAGCTCTCCAAATGATTATCTTCACAACTCACTAATTTCTTCAAACATTACATAACGTATATGAATTAAGTGCAAGTATATCTAAGGTCTTGTGTTAGATGTCAGAGATAAAATGATAAATAAGCTAGGCACAACTATCCTTGCAGAATTTACAGACTTCTAATGGACCACATTTGCCCTAGAATAGTTAACTGAAGAATACAGTAGAAATCCCTGAACATTAACTACATATTCTTCCATTTTTCTCAAAGATTAGTATTAGAACAGAGATCCTCAAGAGTTTGAGAACAAAATTTATCTGGAAAACATAATACATTTCAATTGTCATTGTTTTTCTACCTTCTCCATATTATATTCTTTTTAAAAAATTTTCCTCTCTAATCCAAATTAGGGATTGGATATATTCAGTTATTACCAGGGTCACTTGGGATTTTTTTTTAAAAATTTGTCCTTTACAGGTATAAAATTTCATCTAAAATAAGTTAACAATTGTTTAGATTTGTTTAAAGATTTTTTTTTTAGTAACATAACTTGTATTTTAGAACAATTTAGAAAAAATACGGGATTGTGCTGCTAATACGTTTGCAGAAGATTCAGGATACAAAGAATATTACTCAATACCAATCATGAAATTAAATGGAAAAAGGTAAGGAACTTTTAGTAATTATTCACAGTAACACAACTTGTTGAAAGCAGAAAACCGGAAAGTGTCAAAATGCAAAGGCTAACTTAAAACCTCAGGAAGGAGATCCTAGAACAATAATAACCCCCGTGAATGACTACGGACTCTGTTACAAAGTATTAAATGTTATATTTATTACTTCATACACCTTGATACGTTCTGTGTAATAATCCTTAGACATTGTAATTTGTTCTTACAATGAACACAGTGGTTAAATGGGGATGGAGGTGGGGCTCAAATCCTATGGGCCCACTGAAAAGCAATGGACTCGGCATATACCCCTTTGTTTCCATAACGAATATGATTTTAAATCCTCTTCCTCTGCTGGGTCTTGTTAAGCCTGTCATCTCTTAGAGCACCATGTTTCTCTCAGTATTTTTAGGCTCTTTTATGTATGTTCTTGGATTTTCACAGCTTGGAAACTGAAATTTGTAAATAAGGGAAATAGAATGCAGAGGAAACATTTGAGTTGGAGGTAGAGACAAGATTTTAAAGCATATTGGAGTTTGTTTTGTTTTTCTTAAAGTCATGGAAGTAGTTGAGAGGCTAGGGCCATGTCAGGAACTCTGGAGAATAGAAACCTTTAAGGGGGGTGGGGAGTAGCAGAGGAGAGAGCAAAAGAGACTGAGAAGGAATGATAGAGGTAGAGGAGAAATGAGAAAGTATGACAGCATGGAAGCCAAATGGGGAGAAGTTTTAAAATATGGTAATAGTTAAAAGCGTCAAACTCAACAGAGAAAAAGGCCAAGTTGATTTAAGACTGAAGAAAGCCCTCTAAATTTGACAATGACTTGATAAGAGAAGATGTGGTTATAGAAGGCTATGTGTAATAAGTTGAAGGATAAAGTCGGGGAGAGTTCATGGGATGTGAAGAAGTAAAGACAAAGATTATAAATTTCTTTCAAGATGCATGGCAGTGAGGAAAATAAGAGGAATAAGGCAGAGGGAGAAGCAGATAAAAGATGAAAGGTGGATCTTTCCACGGAACACTGCCTGGATGCACACAAGGTACTAGAGCTAAAGTCAAAGACCATGTGGCTAACAGCCTCCGTGATTTTGAAGGGAACTAAGAAGTAGATCTCACTCCTCTGGAATGGACTGTTGGTGTGCATCTCGACCTGGAGGAGGAATCTCTGAGGGACCTAGCACCTGTAGACATACTCCATGTACGATTCTTGTCAAGCTGGAGGCTCTTCTAAACAAAAGTTTATTCTCCCAGGTTCTAGTGTCTAGGGGGACATGAATGATCCTGGAAATGCAGGGAAAGAGCTGGAATGAAGGCTGTGCTTGATGAGAGGTTGTTGTGGGTGAAGGAGTATGGTTGGTGTAAGCACCCTGCCATTGCACCCTAAGGGATCCAGTCATATCGCTGCAGTGGGATCTCATAGTGGAACTGTTTCTCTAGTTTCTGACGAATGCACAGCATTTGGTTATCAGTGTTGGCAAATTGTAGACGGATTTGAATTTTCAGACTTTCAAAACTAGCATAAGCTTGTTTCCCAGACCCAGCCAGCATGGAGTAAAAGTGAAAACCACAAGAGGAGGAGTAGTATTTTCCTGGCTCCTGAGCCAATTACCAGTGAACCTTCAGTTCCCTATAAAATCTACCCCCACAGAATTATTTCTAGAAATCTGGTATTTCCATGGGTCAGCACTCTCAGCTACTATGACATTTTTTCGGTCTCCTCCTTTCCTGCCTGGGCTCCCTCTAATGATCCACTGCTGGAACTCCAGAGCCCAACAGCCCCAAGAAGGCAACTCGATACTGATGTCACTGTTGTCTCTGACACTGCTGCTCCTGGTTACAGAGCTGGCATCACCCCTGGGCTGACTCCTCCTGATGTCTGGTAGATAGCACGCATCAAATGTGAGATGTGTTGAAGCCAATTCAATGACATAAAGATAATTTCTTTCCCAATTTTATTGGTTTCAAACAAGTGCTGTCTTGAGCCCCTAACAATTTGGTGCAAAAACAGCTCTTTCAGTCATTTTGCTTACAGTTGTTTCTTTCTATGTAGGGATCTTCTTTCTGTGTTGGTCCTGGACCAGAGAATAATCTGAATGATGGAAAACATACCATCTCAAAACCTCCCCTCTTCTTTGCTTTTAGGGGCACTGTTATTGGGGCTGAGCTCATGTATCGTGATGTTCTCTTTCCTCAGAATGATTTACTTCCTAGGAGACTCCCGGTCCCTAATGAAAATAGGATCATTCCCACTGGCCTTCCTGCCCCGCTTGGCATCTAAGTCCTAGATTCATTTTTGGCTCAGGTTGTATTCTTCCACCATACCAACATCAAAGAATAGGAGCCACAGTCAGATACCCAGGATTTGGCAGTCCATGAAAGTAGAAGAACTCATGAATTATGAAGATGACAATGATTGGAGCAAATAGATGAGCTGATACTGATACTAAAATGTCCTACTTGGGGGAGAGCATACCAGCATCATGATGCTGTTGTGGATGTTGGGAGGCAGGTCAGAAAACAACTTGACGTGACAGTGGCGTGTCAGGGAAGTGTGATGTTAGAGGGTCCTACTGCAGTCCCTAAGCTGAGTGCAGATGCCCAGGCAGAAGACTATGGAGGGAGTTGTTTAAAAGTGAGGCTCCGCTAGAGCCCCTGCTGATGCCTACACTTAAAGTTTTGAGTAAGAACAGTGGTGTGTCACTATGCAGTACTTGGATGAGGGCTCACTCACAGTGCTGGCCATCTGGGCTTTCTGTGCTTCCAGTACTCATCTCTGTGTGGGCCACTGTTGGCCTAATGCACAGGTTGTGTATCCAACTTTGCAGGGGTGGGAGGGGTCACAAAATTCTGAGGTCAGAGACTTTTTCAGCGTACGGTGATCTTCACCACCGGTTGCTTCTCCAGTTTCTAGGGTAGGACAGCTCCCTGCTGGTTTTGGATGTTTGATTGGTATTGGATGATTAGACCAACTTTCTAAAAGAAATCAGCCTACCCTCCTTTGGTATTTGTTAAATTCATAAGTTTGTTTCATCGCTTGGGCAGTTATCTGGGAGTACATCACTGAGTACCGGGGCTCCAAATGTAGTCAGCAGCTTCTGATTCCATAGCAATTTCCCACAGCCAGAGCCAGCTCCCTAGAGAAGTACATGTAAAGACAGAGGTTTCTGACACTGGGATTCTCTTGGAGCAAGATGATGTAGAGCTGGGCCAACCAAAGACCAAAGGACATCCTTAGTGTAATCCCTCATG
Source organism: Grampus griseus (assembly GCF_964374135.1). Classification (NCBI taxonomy): domain Eukaryota; kingdom Metazoa; phylum Chordata; class Mammalia; order Artiodactyla; family Delphinidae; genus Grampus; species Grampus griseus. The sequence continues at coordinate 44,358,193 of NC_139001.1, read as the reverse complement.
CCTAGATCTATGGACACAGTCTTACGGGACTTGGGGTATCTGTATTTGGTGTCCACTCTTATCAGTGTGTATAACACCAAGGAAAGGTGAGCCGTTGTCTTACAGAAATTTAGTTTAGTCATCCAGTGCAAATCAAGTATCCAGGTCTGATCCATATAGCTCCTTAAGGCCTATTAGCCTATCACCACTATGATCTGAAAGCCTTCAAATCTGGGTGGGATTCAGAATACCTGCTCCTCAATTTCGGAGGCTGGAGTCTAGTAAGTTAGGCAAGTTCCCATTGATGAAGGTGGACAAAGTGACAAGTCCACCACCTGGCCTGGCACTATAACTGAGAGGTGTGGGTAAAGAAGCCTTTAGTTTATATTCTCGTAGTCTGGTTTCCTTTGGGGGAAGAAGATGGTGGATATGAAGAATGACAGCCTCAAATAAATGCTAACAGGTCCTCAAATATGTCTCCATCTATGCAGAGGTCTATTATATTCAGAAAACTGGGATTGAAGTAAAGGTCAAAAAAGAGAAGGTATTAGCCCCTGATCAGTTCATAATAGAGTGTTTTCCTAAGATCTTCCTTTAACTGATCCATGGGGCCCCGTGATTCCACCTTAGCCTATGGGCAAGGAGTTTCCTTAGCATAGAGAGTCACCGACTCACTTTCCTGGAAATTAGCATAATGGAAAAAACTTCTCAGCATCCTTAGAAGAACTAATAGTCCCTGAGCAGCAAAGTGAAGAGCCATGGGAGGGGATCACCACTGTCAAGAATACTGTTTTTACAGCAATCAGTAGTTGCCTTTAGAGGAGAAACCCAGGTAACATTAAGAGGCTTCCCACTGGCAGAGGTGGGGACAGCAGCTGAGACACTCACCACTGAAATCTGCCAATGGGGAAAGGTAATTCGTGGCAGAAGTGGAGGAAGGCCACCATTTTCTTTTACCTGTGATGATAAGCAACCCCAGGGAACAGAGCCACTCAAGATGTCATTTTTTCATTCCAGAGTGAGAGGGGACTGGACCTATTGCCTACCTATGATTCAAGGACCTGGTGGGTTGGGGTTTCTCTAGCCCACTGTGCAGTGAGTAAAAGTCAAGCAGCCATTACCCAAAACATCATTCCAAATCAGACTCATGGTCCACTCTTGAGAAAGCAAATGTAGACATAACTAGATTAAAGGAATTAAAAAGTAAATTTGTAAGAGGAGATTAAGCAGATGGTTAGAAGGTAAACCTAGGAATCTTTCAACCAGAGTTAGGACTTTCGGTGACTTTTAGGCAGTGCCCCTAGTCAGTGGTATAGGAAAGACAGAGTCAAAAAGGTCAGTATGGAGAAGATACTTGTTATAAAAGACCTGATTAATAACAGTTGATAACCATGTCATTAAAATACAATCAAGTACATTTTATAAAAGACCTGATTAATAACAGTTGATAACCATGTCATTAAAATACAATCAAGTACATTTTAAACTATATTTTGTATTTGTTATAGAAAATCGTAATTGTTATAGAAAAAGTTTTGCCGGCATAGAAAAAATGTAACAAATAACTTCCAAGTCAGAAAGACTTAAATTGTTTTCTTTATTTTTTTTAATAGCTACTATGTGATCAGTTTTGAACTTGAAACTTTCTATCAGCAACTATATAAGACACAGTGGTGGGGAGCCATAAATGAAATAGTGAACAATCTGAGACTGAAAAGACTTCCGCTGACAGATGCTCAATTACATGAACAATTTAAGAAAAAATTTGGTTTCACAAAAGCTATGAAATGCAAGGTATTTCAATGATTACCACATAATTTAGTGTAAGAAATTTTAAATAAGTATATGTCTCAAATTTTTATCATAGGGATAAATAATAAGTTAAATAAAGTCTTCAATATGCAGTTAAGATTCCACATTTTAGCAGCTGAAAAGCTCTACAATTCTGGATTACAAACTTCTGGCCAGGTTACAAAACAACCTGTTTATGAATGGAATTGTGATTAATATTAATAACAGCTGAATATCTATTGAGTGCTTATTTTGTATGCCAGGCATACAAATACTATAAATTCTTTGAACAAATTCTTTCAAGGCACTGGTACTATTGTTATCAATCCTATTTTACAAATGAGAAATTTGACATGCAGCGAGTTAAGGATCTTTCCCAAATCACACAGCTAGTAAATTGCAAAGGCAGGCTTCGGTCGTGGGGACTAAATCTAAGGAGCAAACCTGGCATCCTGAATCAAACCTCTGTATCTGCTTCAATATGCCTTGACTGACAGCTTTTGGAACTGATAAATTAAGTGGTGAGCTCACCAGTTTCAAAGGATACATTGGCATTTACTTACCATTTATTTGTTTTAATGTCCACAAATTTTAAGCTTTGATAAACTATTAATTTAATTTAAAAATATTATTGCAAAGCAATTATATGCCAATAAAGATGTTAAAAAAATTGAGTAGTCAGAACATCTAAAAGAAGAGTGTAACATTTTCACCTCTCCACTTTGAGACATAGAGCAAAGAAGACAAACTGTATTCCTATAGCTATATATTTCAAGTCTCTAGACTTCTAAGTTAGATTGTTCTTAAATCAGAGAAGGAATTCGATGTCCATTTGCTTTTTAAATATTTCAGAAAGATATTTGTTTCCTTGTTTTAATTGTCTCCAGAGAAGAAAGATTTACAACTTCTCCCTTAAAAAAAGGACAGGAAAAAAAAAAACTTCCCCAAAATATTTTTTAAAGTTCTCAATGTTTCTTTATAGCTCTAACAACTTCCTTGCCCACAGATCTTGTGAAAATTCTACTGTAATTGCACACCAATCATGTGATTATAATAATATAGTTCATTGTACTTTTCTTCCTTTAACTAAATAAACTTCAGGTGTATTTTGAAAAAACTAATTCTGGCCTTCCTAATAATTTTAGAGTATCCCATTTGGTATGAAGTCTGCTGCTGAAAGAGGATTATCTGCTGTTTTCCATACATTTAGCCGTAAAACTTCAAGTTCGACGATCAATGTTTCAGATGAGGCAGGTTATGCTATTTTCCATCAAGCTGCTCTACACAACAGAGTTCCAATCATATGTCAACTGTGCAATGCCAACTTCAATGTTAACCAGAGACGCTTTATTATACTTAGCCAAGGTACCATAAAGTTTTTAAATCTTAAAATGTTTTTCTTTTACTTACCCCTATTCGGCATTAGGAATGCATGTTGATTTTAGCACAAGGTTAAAATTTAGTATTGGAACCTAGAGCAGAGCTGAGGTTTTTGTTTCATTTATCTCAGAGAGGCTCCTTTTAGTTCTCTAAGTATCACTTGTTGCTCCCTTATGTAGTAAATATTATTTGTTTATTGTGTTTCCCTCATTTGAATATAAGCTCCATGAAGGGCAAGGATTAGGTTTAGTTTGTTTGCCATGGTATCCTAGTGCCCAGAAGAAAACCTGGCATTGGTAGGTGCTTGAGAAATATTTGTTGAATGAATGGCATGATGGATGAATTCAGGGTAACCTTTGATAATCACTGACATAATTAATATACAGTGATGTACTGTAGAAATTCTGAGAAAAGGGAGATAAATAGACATCCCAGCAGAACATCCATTTCTTATCCTAGGCTCTTAACCAGGTAATAGTTTCTTCATACTACATAAACTTATATTTAATAACAAAAAATTCCTCTATAATCATAATTTTAGGATTAATGACCCTTTAAGGGTAACCTGGTTTAAACTTTAAAAAGCAAATTTTCTTGATTATTATTGTAGATATACATACATATTTATATGTTCATTGGGATAAATTTAACCAGTATAAAAATAATAAAATTGAAAATAAAGTGGCAGCCCTCCACAACTGAAGAGGGAAATAAAATGTTGGGAATAGCTAATGCAATAACGTTGGCAATAAGAAATGGCAATTTTATATTTTAACTTGCTGCCTTAAGAGGCTGTGTTTAAGTTTCACACCAACACAAAATGTGCTACTTTAATCCTGTTGACTACTGATAAATTTCATACTCTATCAGTATAATTAAAATGTTTTGGTATTAAGATGCTTCTGTTACTTAATTAAAATATTCAATACACAATGAACTTAGTTAAAATAGAGCAAAATTCAGTCAAAATGCAATGGGAGGCCTGTTATTTAAAGATGTGTTTTATTTTAATTTTTTTTGGTGTAAAAAAACCATTGGTAATTAAAGTTTCTCATTCATCCAGTGACTACATAGATTTCCATTTGCTAAGAACTGAGTAGAGTTTGAAGTATGGAAAATGTCTATGTGTTATTACTTAACCAACACAAAACTGCCCCCTGTGAGTTTTGGCCAGCCACGAGTGAGACAGCGTTTCTGGGTCTGCTCTGATGCAATGACAGACGCATGCCCACACCCAGATGACTTGGCCCAAAATTACACTCAGTCCTGCTGGATGTAATCCTGTCACCTGCATCTCAAAATAGTCATTTTGTTCTCCTTCATATGAGTCAATGTTGACTAATTTAGGAAACCTTTTGCATATTAATAATCATACTTCTATGTATATTCCCTTTTAAAACAGAGTCATCAAAACTAGACATGAAAAACGAAAGAAATGGTAAGACATAAGTAAAATACTTGGTGCATTTTTAAAAGTTTATATATTAAAACTTTCCTTGTAGTATATAATCTTCAAAATGCTGTCACATGAGAATAACACAAAATGATTTTTATATACATTTTGAAGTATACATTTTTTTCTACCCATGATTATTTATTCATCTTTTTCTTAAGTTTTGGGGGATGGTTCTCTTTTTTTTAACCTTGGAATTTGCAAATTATCTCTACTTATTTTTGTAAAATCAGGCCCCAATGTGGGTTTTATGCCTAAAAAAAGAGCAGTTAATATTATTTAGATATGCTGCCATCTAGTGACATTAACAATCTGTGAGGTCTGAGGAATGAGTCATTCTTGCTGAGGTGAGAGACTTGACCTAAGTATTGTGTATGATGAAAACAAAAAATTTAAAGGATACACCTTCTATATCTATATCTAAAAGGCTATACCTTCATACTCTATATAGGCTAATTCAAGGAGGGTTTATTTTTCAAGAAACCATTTACAAAGACCTGAATTTTGTAAGGGGAGGGCAATAGTTATGCAAACCAGCCACCTTCCATTGGTGGAAGAACAGCTAACGTGAGATGACCAGAGAGGATAAGTATCCTGACCTCATCATCCTCCTTCTCCAGTCTCCTGCCAGGGCTCCGCATTGGCAGTTACTGACAAGAAGCCAAAGGACAGGGGTTGCAAAATCTGCAGAGGCAGAGAGCAAGGAGCGTCTTAGAGGGAGGTGAGTGGGCCTGGAGGGGGAAAAGAAAGCTTATCTACAGGCCCACCTACCCTGTAGGAATTTGCAATTGAGTAACAATAGTGCACCTCCTGCATCATTGCTCTATTTTTTCCCCTTTTTCTTTTCTAAATATTACTTATGGCTACCTTGTATAATATTATTTATTTGTTTATTGTGACTTCCTCCATTGAATATAAGGTCCATAAGGGCAAGGATTTGGTTTACTCTGCCATAGTATCCTAGTGCCCAGGAGAAAGCCTGGCGTTAGTAGGTAGTTGGGAATAGTTGCTGTGTGAACGCATGATGGATGAATGCAGGGTAGCATTTCATAATCACTGGCATTATTAATATACAGTGATGTACTATAGAAGTTCAGGGAAAATTCAGGGAAAAGAGAAAAATGGCTTTCAGGTCCCATTAGAGCATCTGTTCTTTAGACCAAGGTTCTTTCTCTATCCGAGAATAATTTCTTCAGACTACATAAACCCCTCCAGAACTTCCCTGATTCGAGCATAACTAGGACAGTGTTTCTCAGCCTCAGCACTACTGACGTTTGGGCTTGATAAGTCTTTGCTGTAGGGGCTATCCTATGCACTGTAAAATGTTTAGTAGCAGCCGTGGCCTCTACCCACTAGATGCCAGTAGCAACCCCTACCACAGCTGTGACAACCAAAATATCATCAGACATTGCAAATGTCAAGGGGAGACATTTCGTCCCACTGTTATTGGATAAACTTTCAAGTATGTAGGAATCACACAGGTATCTTGTTAAATGCAGACTGATTCAGAGGGCTGGCTGAGAGCCGAGATTCTGCATTTCTATTAAACACACTTTAAAGGAGTAAGGGGGGCGGGTGTAAGAATAGTATTCCTGCCCCTGGGTTGTGCTGAAATATTTTTTGAAGGAAGGTAGAGAAGAGAAGGAGAGGGTCAGTGGGGAGGTTAGCATTGTTTAAAACAAACAACCAACCAAACCAAACCGAACAAACAAACTTCAGTTCATTTTGATATGTTTCTCCTGCTGAGCTAATTGCATTTTATTGATTGAAATGAACCAAAATGTTCTGTAGTCCTATAATTAGGTCTCAGTCTTTTGGGGAACTTGTGCTCCTGAACCATGAACTTCAACTTGCTTCTCAGTCCCTGCCTGCCCCTTAGGTGGATCAGGATGGCTGAAGGGGACTGTAATTGGGTACTTCCCTTCCCCCAGGCAGGTTAGGCGCCGATAAAACCTCAGCAGGTGAGGCTCCTGAGGACCGACTGGCCTTGTTAAGAAAATTAGAATGCTGTGGTGTATTTCCAAATGGTTCCTTTCCCCCTTCCCCTGCTGGAAGCACAAGGGGGTATTTCCTCAATATTAACTGTGAGGACCTGGTCGAGCTGGAGGTAAAACTCTCTAGAGCATGGGGGCCTCTTATGACTGGGCCCCCTGGAGTTTCTGACTATCAGACTTGTCCACGCTGAGCCACCAGCAATTTGTCAATTACACATCAGGTTTTCTGACCCTGCCACTGGTTCCTATAGAGGTTTCTGCTCTTGGATTTCTGCTCCAGTAAGTTGTGATTCTCTGTATCTGCCTGTCTATCTCTCTAGTTTTGGGAGCAGCATTTTTGCCCTGTGACCTCACTTCTCTAATGGATCTGAGAAGAGTTGTTCATTTTTCAGTTTGTTCAAGTTTTTACTTGCTTTTAGGATGGACTGGGGACTTTTAAGCTCCTTACATGCCAGACCAGAAACTGGAAGACTAAGCAGTAATTTTAAATAAATAGATTTGGGTCAGATGTTTTAGATTATCAAAGGCTATGATATAGAGCTTAGACTACTAAGGCAGGCAGGAGGCCATTGGAATTTTCTGAGTTGGGAGAAAAACGGTGCTTCACTGAGGAAATACAATTTTGGCTGGTGAATAAATAAGACTTAGGTAGACCCCAATCAGAGAAGTGTTGTTTGGGAGAAGGAAGCTTTCAGACAGCAGAAATAGCCCAGGGTGACCAGATAATTCATCATCCAAATCAGGGAGTTTGAAAATGGAAGGGCGGTATTACTAATTATGCTGGGGCAACAGGCATAGACCAGTACTTTCCTGGACGGTCGGTCACCCTACATTTGAGGAGCTGCAAGAAGGCCAAAATAAAGAGAACAAGGTGTGTATGTTGCCTTTCTTTCTTTCTTTCTTTCTTTCTTTCTTTCTTTCTTTCTTTCTTCCTTCCTTCCTTCCTTCCTTCCTTCCTTCCTTCCTTCCTTCCTTCCTTCCTTTCTTTCTTTTTCTTCCTTCCTTCCTTCCTTCCTTCTTTCCTTCCTTTTCCTTTTTGGAGGGGGGATGGTTCAGGTTAAGTTGGAGCCAGTGCATCCTTTTCCTGTACTAATGATCAGGTGGCCTCAAGAAGTCACCAAAGAGTTTTAAACAAGGAGGTAAAAAGATCAGATTTACATTTTGAAAAAGTGGATTGGGAAGGGCAAGAACAAGGTGGGGATATCAGTTTGGAGATGATTACGGCCTTAAGTAGGGTGGTGATGGCAGTAAAGATTACATTCTAGAGATATTTAGACTTGGTGATGGGGACTGGTTATGAAGATGAAATGAGAGGAGTCTTTCAGGTTTCTAGTTTGTAGAACTGGCTGGATGATGATTTCTTTCACTGAATTAGGGAGCGATTGAAAGAGGATCAGGTTTGGAGGAAATGATAGGAGTTCAATTTTGAATATGATAAGTTTGAAGTGGTGTGTGGAGATGCCTAGTGAGATGGTAGATCTGGAGCTTGGGGAAGAAATCAGACCTAGAGACATAATAATGGGGGCCATCAACTTATAAATCGTAGATGAAACCATTGAGAAGATAAAAGTCTTAAGGCTCATTTAGATATCAGGACAATGAAAAGGTCCTAAAGGAGACTGCAAATAAGTATCCAGAGATGTTGGAGAAAAATAAGAGTGTCTCATATCACAAAAGCCAAGGGAAGAAACCTTTTGAAAACAGAAGAAGTGTTCAACTTGAGAAGTAAGATGAGACTTGAAAAACACCCACTGGATTTAGTGACATAGAAGCCTTTTATGAGCATATTTTTTTCAATTTTAAAGAACCTTATCTCCTACTACAAAACATTTGAATAAAATGGAAAATAATTTAAACAAGAAATAGTGTATTTTATGACTTTTATACATTGACTTAATTTTTTAAATATTTAAAGTGTTATTTATTCTTCTTAACTTATAAAGAAATATTTATTTTTAATGGTCAGACATCCTGAGTTAAATAAAGAAGTATGGAGTTGCCTAAGTAAATCCTTTTAGTGATCTTCTTGGAGCTTTTATATCACAATACTAAGCTCTGTGGTCGGACATTAAAAAGGCATGTTTTCAGAAATGTTAGCTCTTTGACCATTGAAGTAATTATCCATCCATTCTAGGTCCAACACCTCTACACCTGGCAGCACAGGCTTGCTCATTGGAAACAACCACCTGTCTACTTTATTTCAAAGCTGATTACACACTTTCTGAAAAAAGAGGCTGGATGCCAATTCACTTTGCTGCTTTCTATGACAATATCTGCATCATAATTGTTCTCTGTAGGAAGGATCCTAGTTTACTAGAAGCTGAGGCAACAGCTGAGTAAGTTATTAAGCATTTGTAAAAATATAAATTTCTGCTTTCATGGCTTGCCCCAAACACTGACACTAAAAGGACTGGTTGTTATGATTGATTTGAAAGGCTATGTTGGACTTACTCTGCTGTCCTTTCTAGTCTAGGAGAATGTCTTCTCCTACCACTTATCTTTAGAATTTATAAAAAATGGGAACTTCTGTTAACCTATGCATATTTTCTGGAAGAATAAGGAGTAAGCCCTAGGAAGTTTTTCCTAACCTTTTCCCAGAGGTGTGGTTCTACAGATAAATTTATCAGGTTAACTACTGATACTTAGTGTCCTGGAAGAAGCATGAGACAAGGGAGGAGAAAGTTGTCCTAAATTGGACCTTATACAACCAGGAGGCAGCCTGAGGGCTCCAGACCAAGGTGGATAGACAGTGGACAGTTGGAGAAATATCTAGTGGTATCCAGAATAGAAAGACATTAAAAAAAAGAAAATAACTTTGCAATAGGGAAACATCCCAAACGGTGTTCTGTTTCACAGCTTAGCAACCTTTAGGGTGGAGGTAAACCTTCTCTTGAGGGTACATTCTTGGCTAGTAATCTAAATACCAGGTTATTATTTTGGTTTAGGCATAGTTTCACATATTTTTGGGTCTTCAAATAACTTGTTGATTATTATTCAGTGTAGAAATAAATCCTCCCTAGGTTGGGGCAGAGATGTGTGTGGAAAAGCTTTCAGGAAACCAGGGTCTCTGGCTAATAGATTGTCTGGCAAATGCATTCTGGAAAGAGCCATGGAATGTGGAGACCTGAGTTCAGTTCCTAGTTATGTCATATTTTGACAATATGTCTTTGAGCAGAAGGGAGCTAAAAGACTGGGTGGATTGTAAAAGGTCAAACAATTGAAAATCAGAGGTAGAAGTAAAAAGCTATCTGCGAACTTAAGGAGGAAGCAAAGGATTCATAGAGAAGACAATTACCAAGGTTGAGATCTATGTGGAGCCAATGAGGAGTGTGACCAGGCTGGTGCGTATGAATGTGGAGCACAAATGAAGGTATGACAAGGACCTGAGAGATCAGGACCCAGATGGTAGTTAGCATGGGTGCTGAATAGAAGGAGGCATGTTGGCGAGGCAGCCAATACATGAGCTAGGCTGGCGGAAGAGGACCCACTTGGCAGGGGGCTGTGGCACTGTGGAACTGGAAAGGGTCATAATATAACTTGCTAACGTATTTTTCAAGTGAGGAATATCAGAGTGATGGTGTTAGAAGTCGGAGTTATCTTTATTCCTACCACTGAGTAGGCGAAAGACAGGAACAGGAGGAGAACTCTCCTGTTAGAATAGAAAAGGGAGAAAATGAAGAGATGTTTACTCATAAAGGATGAGTTTCCCCCGGGCCCAGGAAAAAGAGGAGAAGCTTGGGGCCAGCTGGATATTGGTGAGCGTTCAAGGACAGGCAGCAAGAGAAAGGGGCTTCATGAAGAGAAGAAGGCATGGGTATAAGGATAAAACATAAAAGTAATGTTTCAGGCAATGTGATATGGTGAAAAAAGGCAGGGGGACTATGTATGAAGACTGTGCTAATAAGCACCTTATTCATCCCTTACACCAAAACTGTCAGCTGATTTTTGTTACTCTCATAATTTTACCGACAAGAAAGTAACCCAAGTTGCTTAAGGTCACATTGCTAGTCAGTAGACCTGTTAGTTAAGATACAGTTGAAGTTGCCGTGACAAAGCTAGCCCCAAATATCTGTAGTTTTAAAAAAGATAAATGTAGTTCTTTTTCATGAAGTCTGGGTTGGTGGTCGAGGGCTGGCATAATGGCTTGGCAATATGAGAGACCCAGACGTCCTCTTGTTGCTTCTTCACATGTGGTTTCCATATCCTGGTACAAAATGGCAACTCCTGCTTTCATTATTATGCCTGCATTCTAGCCATGAGAAGAAAGAGAGAGGAAAAGTAATGGCACACTCCATTTCTCTTTAGGGAATTGGCCAGGTAACTTCTACTAACATCACACAGGCCAGACTCAGTCATGTGGCCATACCTACCTATATGAGGAGGTAGGAAATGTAGCATTTGGCTGGACTACCATGTGCCCAACCAAAAACTCTTCACCATCTAAAAAGCAGATAGTGGGTTTTTGAGAAAAACTGTTAGTTTCTGCCACACTGAGGAAGCTGGGATTTGAGAAGTGGACATGAATTGTAAAGAATGGGTTAGCAACTGCATAGCACAGGGAGATCAGCTTGGTGCTTTGTGACCACCTAGAGGGGTGGAATAGGGAGGGTGGGAGGGAGATGCAAGAGGGAGGAGATATGGGGATATATGTAAATGTATAGCTGATTCACTATGTTATAAAGCAGAAACTAACACACCATTGTAAAGCAATTATACTTCAATAAAGATGTTAAAAAATAATAATAATTATAAAAAGAAATGGGCTGGAGCACTACCTGAGCCTCAGTTTCATCATTTGTAAAGTGGGCTGATAACACTTGCCTTGCTTTTTCCTTCACTCATAGAATTGTAGGGAGCCAATGAGATAGGATAGTCTAAGAACTCTCTACATTATCAACTTCCAAATGAATTGTAATGCATGATAATCAAGTTGGGAGGGAAGGTAGGGGTAGCCAAGGCAAGGGGGGCAAATCTACTGACATGTGGAATATACAGAACAACACTATGTAAGGAAAAGAAGATGATGTATAAATCAGACTTCCTCCAACAGCCATTTGGATAGTTTTACAAGAAGTAAATTTGACACTATGTGTGTGCTCAATTATTATGACATATTCCTTGATTTTTAGGAATCAGTGTACTCCACTGTTACTTGCTGCCACTTCGGGAGCACTGGACACTATTCAGTACCTACTTTCTGTTGGAGCTAACTGGAGAAAAACAGATATTAAAGGAAATAATATAATTCATTTAGCAGTGCTAACCTTTCACACGGAAGTTCTCAAGCATGTAATAGAGTTAAATATTCCTGAACTCCCAGTTTGGAAAACTTTAGTAGGTGAGTACAGAACACATAATCTCTTTATAAATAAATGTTCTGATCATTATTCAGTTTAATTATTGGTACTTATTCTGAAATAAAACAAAGTAAAGCATGCATCATATTCTGAGTTAAAATCAGAAATACAAATAATACTGGACTATTTTTGTGTGTGTAAAAGTAGTTTTATTTCTAAATTAAAATAAAAGAATAAACCCAGACGATATTTCACACAATTATATTTATTTTTATTTTCCAACTTTCTCCAAAAGTCCAGCCATCCTCGGTTCCATTAAAAAAAAAAAAAAAGAGGTAGGAAATAAAGTTTGAGTGGAAAATATAAGATTCCTTCCAATTCATTCCTCACATCCTAATTTTAGAGACAGATTCAGCAGCATCTTTCCTCATATTTTGATAATGTTTTGTGAAAAATTCTATTTGAGGTTTTCTCCCCCAATTTATATTCAATCTAGCCAGAAATACTATAAAGGTAAGAGTTACTGGCCAACTGAATGTACACATCTAATTTTACTCCCTCTCAAGACCCTACTAAAATTATGTAGAGATTAAATAGCAGCAAACAAGCATTGAAGAGAAAACAGGAAAAAGCAATAAAATATTGAAAGCAGACAGGCAAGTCTTAGGACGTAGCAGACCAGAGGGATCATTCCAAGCCAACTCTGGGAAAGCTGAGAACGTCTCAGATTCACACCATAAATCCCTAATAGGCTGGCTGGAGAACTAGCAGTGCCAGTCAGGAGTGCTCTCTGCAGAGGCTAACCAGGAAAGACCTAAAGATCTAAAGCAGGGATTCTCCCCAACTAACAGGAAACTGGGAATCTGACCCAAGAGAAAATCAAAGGGAATTTCAAAGATGACAGCAAAGGGAAGTCCGAGAATGGAAACTGTGTACCCAGACCAAAAGGAAAGTGTGGGAGGAATAACCAATAGGTACAAAGAAAACTAAGCAGATGAAATAAACTAAGGAAATTATTACCTCCAGGAAAAGCAAAAGTAAGGAGACACAAGGCAGTACACTGCAGTACTTAGCTGTGAATAATATCTGTATAGGCATTATAATGTAAGTGTTGAATTTTCATTTAACTAAAAACTATAAATATAGGGAAGGGGGGGAACAGAGGAAATGGCAGAGCAGTGTTGAAAGAGCTAGTTTCCCATTTATCATGACATGAAGTCAATGATGTCTAAAACTGATATAGCCAAAGGTAACTGTGTATAAATATTTAGAAATGTGGAGATATGTAAATCACAGAAGGTATAGGGGAAGAGTCCAAAGTGGCACTATCTGGAGAGAGAAATTCAGAAAAGTGGAGAGGGTGGGGTAAAGAACCGTTATATTTTGCTGTAGCCTTTTTAGTAACATTTAACTCTGAATCATGAGCATATATTACTTTAATAAAACTAAAGGAAAAATTAAACAAATTGGAGAATGAGAACTGATATTTCTCCCAACAACTCGTTTTAGGATGAGATAAGATAAATAAATATTTAAGATTTTCAACCGACTGATGCACAAAGTCTGAGTAACTAGTTTCAAAACTGGCTCAATACCTGATTTTGGAATTTACTGGGTGCTGGGAACACATTCCAAGTATATCAGCCCAAGAGATACTGGACGGGGTTTTCAGTGTTTATTTGTATGCATATATATCATTATATCTTAGTCTTTTGAGAGGTAACTAAGAAGACTATCCTGCTGCTTTTGATAAAGGCTAACACATTTGAAATGCAGTGGTAGGACCTTCTGGCCCCTAACAGTAACAGCCTAATGGCACAAAAAATTCTTGACAGCCACTCCTTCCTACAGCGATTGTTGGGAAGTCCTGATAATGACATGAACACAACAGTAACCATGAGCGTCTGGCCACTGCTTCTTTGCTTCGTGCCCTATAATAGCTCTTTCTCCTCACACTACCCATTTCCACGATGAGTAAAAGAAGAATTAGAGTTTATTAGAACTCCCCGGGATTAGCTCTTGGAGTGGAAGCTGAAATTTAAAAGAGAGTACCATGGAGTGAACCAGCTAGGTAGGAGTCAGGACCAGATTTGTTGTTATAGGGGCTGGGTAAAAAGAGATGAGCAAAGATATTTCTATGTGGTTTTGCTTGAACCAGAGATATTGTTTAGAATCATGTATATTTGTATTACTTCCTGTCTGGAGTATAAGTTCATTCAAGATTTTTTTTAAAGTATCTTCTTCATACTCAGGAAATGTATAAAGCTTTAATGGATATTAAAATTTTATTGACAGTAATGTAGTTTACTTTGCTGTCCTTGAAAACCCACACTCAAATTTTATTCAACAACTGATATCAGGCAAGAGAGAGGTATACTATTTTCCAAGTGAATTTGAACCATGTGGCCAGCCAATCTAAGTCATTCAGACCAAAGATAAAAAATTTCAGAGTTTTTAAATACTAATTATATAGATTATAAACTTCAAAGAACATGGGTGTTCAATCCGTTTAAGCACCTCACATGCACAGAGGGGAATTTAATGAATGCAGTTGGTGGTGATGTTGGTGACCTCAACTCATGGCTTCACTTGGCCTGTACAGAAACAGAATCAATCATTCCATTACCTCTTATGAAATTACAATGTGTATTTTTCTGTTGAAAACTTACCAGAAATGTTGCAGTGTGAAAGCTATAAACGAAGGATGATGGCTGTCATGTCTTTAGAAGTAATCTGCTTAGCAAATGATGAATACTGGAAATGTATTTTGGATGCAGGTGATGTGAAATCTATTAACTATCTTTTGCTTATGCTATTTTATGTAGGGATTTATTCAGTCAATCACTTTAAAATGTATTTTTAATTATGGAGAAAACTTTTTAGTTGATTTTAACTTTCTATTTTTCTAAGATCATTTCCTTTACCTGTAAACCTTATATTTTATATTCCAAGTGGAAGCTGCACAGGATCAAAAAACTATATAAATCTCATTTCTCTAAAAGTTTGCGAACTTAAAAATTATATTAAATTACTTCATCATACTATCCTATGTTTACTTTCACTTAGAAATTATCCCTATTCTTTTTTGGTACACTTTATTTGTAAAAATAGCAGTTGCAGTGTCAGGCCTGGGTTTGTAACTAGCTCTACATTTAGGACTTAGGCTAGTTGCTTACTCTCTCTATGCCTAATTTCCTCATTAATAAAATAGTTACTACCTCACAGGATTGTTTTGAGAATAGCACTTCCCATTATAACTTTCTGAAATGATGGAAATATTCTATCTACACTATCCATTATGGTAGCCATTACTCTAATGTGAATATTGGGCACAAATGAGATGCTTCATAAATATTTGTTGAATGAATGAAAAATTTATCGTAGGTAGTCCCCTAATATGTTCCTAAAAACATGTACAAAAAGCTCTTTGTCCAAAAAAAGTGAACCACAGATAAACAAGTCATGATGGAGGTTTCATTTAAGGTAGCTAAATACATATATACATCCCTAATTATACCCATGATATTACCAGCATGTCATGTGTGCTCTTTAATGTTTTTCCTTCACATTGAACTAAAGTAACAAGCATCCAACTGAAGCCATATTTTCTATTTTCACCATGCCCAATGATTTTCATCTTTGAACAGACTGTAATTAATGAGGCTAAGACTGCTTTATACTAGATTCAGCACTTTTCATTTTTCAGTTGATTGTATAAAACATGAGTAAAACATAATAAAATGCTCAAATAATTATACAAACAACTGCCACACAAAGTTGATGCAGTAACCAAAACTGAACTCTACCATATGGTAGCTCAAATCATTTATATATCAATGATCTTAAGTCAAAATTCAATGTTTCAGCGGTGACTTAGTATCACCAATATGAAATGTATGATTGTGTGCTATGTGAAAATCAAATGTGTAAACAATGAGAGCTGCCTACACTATAGAAAAGAAAGAAAAGTGCATTTGCGTAGTTTCAAATGATAATTTTATAAATATTTTACAGAATTATTTGCTGTTTATATGGCAATGCCCATAAACATTATTTAAATCTTACCATGATAAATTGACTACAAATAGTTACAAACAATTCATGCTTTTTCTTGATCTTTTCATTGCAGGCACCATTCCTGCCTTAATCAATCTATTAAAAGGTTCCAAAATAAAATTACAGTGCAAAACAGTTGGGTTATTGAGTAATATCTCAACCCATGCAAAGATAGTGCATGCTCTAGTAGAAGCAGGAGCTATTCCAGCTTTGATCGACCTACTGGTTTCTGATGAACCCGAACTACACTCTCGGTGTGCTGTCATTCTATATGATATTGCTCAACTTGAAAACAAGGATGTTATTGCCAAATATGTAAGCTCTTTTCATAGAACATCATTTTGACTGACTAATTCTCTCATATAGAAGCTAGAAAGATACATACCCATTTCATTATGCAGTGGCCCTCATAAACTCTCAGGGAAGAGCTCCAATCTTAATGAGGATGGCAAAGAGAAAACCTGCCACAATCCCATGAGTGCCAAAATTAGACAAGAGCCAGATAGTACCAGAGCAAGCACAGCAAAGGGTTGTCTGTTTTCCCTGTCCCTAAGTCTCACAAGGCAACAGAGTGGGCCCAGGTAGATCATACCTGCACATTGGGTTTGTGTCAAATCTGAGGAACGCTGAGCTTAAGAAACCTATCACTTTGGTAGCAACCAGTAAGCAAGCCTATTCTTTGCCTGGCGGTAGACGTTACCACACCTTTCAAGAATGATAGCAGGATGAGCCAAGATCCAGTAAGTGATAAACAGCATTAGGATATGAGTAAAGGTTGTACTTGCACATGTACCACTTCTAGGGCCCACATCATGGGGTAATGCCATTATAATGAGAAAAACCACAGGCAAATGAAGTGAACAGTAATTCAAGGAAGTGACACATAAAATCTTGCTAGCTCCAGTTTGGCAAGGTCTGGGGAGGAGTTTATGTTACATAAGGAGGTGGTATCATCTAGGATAGCCTAGATGATATTGTGGTCATATCTCCCAAATATCAATGCTAAAAACAAATGAAGATTTATTTCTCAGTCAAAAAGAAAAAAAAAAAAAGATAGCTACATAAAAATCCTGAAAAATGGCCCAGGTAAAAGAGCTGTTACAATCTTGATACACTCCCAATACTGGTAGGAGTGCAAGAGACCAAGGGAAAACTGTTTCTCAACAAAATTATCTGGTAAAACTATCACCTGGGACAACATGGAAGACAGGTCAACTGCTTATTTAGCTCTGGGGGATGTGGTTGCTTCTTGTTGTTTATGAGAAGATATTAAAAGAAATAGTGCCATCTTGGCTATTTCTATTCTGGCTGGTAAATGTAGTCTATTTGTGTACTAGAAAGAATTAGAAGAAAAAAAATTTTTTTTTTGTGAACACCCAGCAATCTTTGCCATGCTGTAGTTCTTCAAATAAAACCCACCTTATTATGTCTATTAATATTTTAGGTAAGATCTTTTAAAGATATTTATAAATAAGGTTATTTTTATAGTTTTTGTCAGGTGACACTTCTTCATTATGGACTGAGTCATTTAGCATTATAAAATATACACTTTTTGTCAAGTGCAATACTTTTGCCCCAAATTCTGTGTTGTCCAAAATTAGATTTGTGATCTTTGTGTTCTTTTGTGCTCTCATGTTTAATTTGGCTTTGCTTATCGTTTTCTTTTTAACTTTTTGGAGTCATTTTACTTCTTGCTGGTTGTTTTGTTATCAATCATTTGGAAAATATATTAGAAATTTTCCCCTCCCCCCAGGCCCACAACTAGAGTTAGTCAGTTAGTCTTATTCATTTAGACCTCACTTTAGACCTCTCCAGTGATTCTGATCACCCAGAGTTAGGATAAATGTGTCCCTTGTATGCAGTATATTTGGGTTTGCTTTGTCATTCACTTTTTATTGAATATAGCTCATTTACATTTATTGATGTGATGTTTAATCTTAGTTTTGGCATATTTTGTTATTATTTTTGGTTCTCTAAAAATCTTCTACTGTATGAGCAGTGTTTTCTTCCTCTTTTTTTCTTTATCTTTAAATTCCAGGACTTACACATCAGTGTTAGTTACCTATTTTTCCTGGGGCTTGGTGTGACTTTTCAACATGTACATTCATCTTCTTTTATTTTCAAAACGTTTTCTTGAATTCATGTCTTTAAATATTTTTTCTGTATTATTCTTTCTGTAAATTCATAAACAAGTACTTTTTGAGAGTTTATTGTATGGAAATACACTTCTAGATGTTAGAGTTATAGCAGTGAACAAAACAGACAAAATCCCAGCCTTCATGGAGTTTTTATTCCAGTTGGGGGTAACAAGACAATAAAGAAAATAAACCAAATATAGTATATTTGATGAGAAGAGATGTTAAGGAGGAAAATAAAGCAGGGAAAGGGAAGGGGGGAGCTTGGCAAAAAATACTTCACTAAGAAGCTGGCATTTGAAAAAGGGAGAGGGGTGGGGGAGGGATGGATTGGGAGGTTGGGATTAGCAGATGTAAACTATTATATATAAGATGGATAAATAACAAGGTCCTACTGTATAGCACAGGGAACTATATTCAATATCCTGTGATAAACTATAATGGAAAAGAATACGAAAAAAGAATGTATATATGTGTGTGTGTGTGTGTAACTGAATCACTGTGCTATACAGCAGAAATTAACAAAACATTGTAAATCAACTATACTTCGATAAAATAAATTTAAAAAAAGAAGTTGGCATTTGAGTACAAACCTAAAATAGATGAGGAAGTGTGCCATGTTTTTCTGTTGGGAAGAGCATTCTAGGCAGAGGAAACAAACGCAAAGTAAATGAAGTGAGAGTATGCCTGGCATATTCAAGGAATAGCAAGTAAGCAAAAGTAGCTGAAGAAAGAGAAATAGGAGACACCTTAGCTGGGTAATGGTGGACCACATCATGTAGGGCCATGTGGATAATTGTTAGACACTCTGGCTTTTTCTCTGAGTATGTTAAGCCATTGAATAATTTTGTTCTGGGAAGTTCCATGAAGAGATTTATATCACTCTACCTTCTGTGTTGAAACAGGTGGGTAAGGGTAGATGCAGCAAGACTAACTAAGAAGCTATTTTGGTAATCCAGGTGACAGACAGTGGTGTCTTGAACCAGGGTGGTAATAGTGGAAATGGTGAGAAGTAGTCATATACTGTATTATTTTTCTGGGAGTTGAGTCACCAGGAGCTGTGGGAAAGCTGAAAGATCTGGAGGGACCTCAAAGGAGACTAAGAAGGAATGGCCACTGAGGTAAGAGGAAACCTGAGGAAACTGTTGTCCTATCAGCCAAACGGGCAACATGTTCAAAGAGGAGAAGAATATCAATAGTGTCAAAGGCTGTTGTAAGATGAAAGTCAAAAGTTGACTTGAATTTACTGATCACTGAATTAACTTTAATTAACTAATTAAATCTTAACTACACTTCTCTTTGGGAATACCAATTATTTGTGTATTATATCACCTTTTCCAGTTTTATACAGCTATCATTTTCTCTCTAGTCCTTTTCCACTCACTGTTTTATTTCATTTTTTTCCCCCTCAATCCTATCCTCCTTGTCTCTTGCTATGTTTTCTGGCCTTATTTATTTTTGTGTAGATTACAGTTTGGCTTTTATATTTTTCCACATCTTTCCTGAGCTTTTCCAGCTCTTGTTTCACCTCTCCCTGTCTCAAAAAATCTTCCCTGAGCACTGATGTCTCTCCTGTGCACCCTTGTTTTATAGAGGTGATTGCCTAATTTTTTTCATTGATAACAATATACCATTTTCAGTTAAAGTTTTTCATCTACTTTGTGGCATATTTTTCTTACAAGCATTCTTTATCTGTCATAAGTTTTTCCTATTTTTAATCTTATAATATATTTGGACAGATCCTGTTCTGCTTCCTTTTTGAACATTACTCACTTTGAATTAGATAAGTTCTTTCTGGTCTAGCTATTTGCAGGAAATGCATGTGGGAAAGGGCCCAGATCCATGTTCTAGGCTAGCAAGAATATGACATATGCTACAGGGTTGTATGCATGGGTCTGTTCAGCTTCACTTTCCCTTAGCCAGCAGAGACTGTTGCATAGTACTCATAATGTGGATTCTATTTCCTCCACAATGCAAAAGTCTATCTCTTCCTTTTTATCTCACCAATAAGACTACTTGTTCCAAACCTCTTATTGGTATCATTCTTTATTCGTCCTTGCCTTCCTTAATTTTTGAAACTTTAGGACAAATTGGTCCAGGAAAGATCCTGCTGCCATCCTCCATACCCATTCCTCTTGTTCCAGACAGGGATGTGTGTGTGTGTGTGTGTGTGTGTGTGTGTGTGTGTGTGTGTGTGTGTTGTGTGTGTGTTGTGTGTGTATGTGTATGTTTTCCTGCCCCTTAAGGTAGAGCCACTTACTTTGGAAAACTGTGTTCTGCCAGTATTTCCTGTAGCCGGTGGCCATGGGAGATCTTGCGCATCCCTGTTGGCTACTCATAAACATTTATTATGGTTCAACATTACTGATGTCTCCTAGCTTTATTGAAAAGGACATTACATTTCTGTTTCTTATCTTCTTTAATATCCTTTCATTAATTCTGTTAGTAGGGAGAAATGCCATCTTTACTCCACTTAAAATTAAGAAACTATATTAACATTTAAAAATAATATTTTGTGTTGCATAAATATAATTACCAATTACCAGTGCAATGTATACAATAGCAAATATTTCCAAATGGGCACTGTATTCAATTGGTATTACTTAGTTGTTTCACTTTTAGATACTTAAATGTTACAGTGAACTTGCAGCCTCAAATTATTTTGGTATAGAGGAGACTATTTGAAAATATATTTATAGAGACTTCCCTGGTGGTCCAGTGGTTAAGACTCTGCACTTCCAATGCAGGGAGCATGGGTTCGATCCCTGATCGGGGAACAAAGATCCCACATGCCATGTGGTACGGCACAGAAAGGAAGGAAAGAAGGAAGGAAGGAAGGGAGGGAGGGAGGCAGAAAATATATTTATAGAATACTTTCCTTAATATTGAAGCATAAGATATGCTCAAAGTTGTAATAACTGTCATTTAATGTGCCATATCCGTAGACACATTTGTTTATGGGCAGTTTTTCTCTCCTAATTAAGCAGATATTTATAGCAAGAAAGATTATAGACTTGTGTTTCTAAATAAAGATAGCATACATCTTAAATAACTTCAACTAAATCTTTTTGTTTATTTTTAGAATGGAATTCCAGCTCTGATAAATCTTTTGAACTTAGACATAGAAAGCGTGCTAGTAAATGTAATGAACTGTCTACGGGTATTATGTATGGGAAACAAAAACAATCAAAGAGCAGTGAGAGACCATAAAGGCATCCCGTATCTTATCACATTTCTGAGTTCTGAGTCAGGTAAGTCTTTAGTTCTATATATTTTAAAGTGACCAGATATATTAAGTGAAGCAAATACATGTTTGGACTTGTCCTTTATGATAGATGTCCTGGATTTATCTTAGGATGGAACTAGACATATGTAACATAACCTAACTTCTGAAACACTTAAATTTAAACTGCTGGATTTATAAAAGGAATTGACTCTCAAAGCCATAATTTTTAAAATGTTGAACTAGATATTTTTATAAATGGAAATATTGGCATGAGTAATGAAAATAATGTAGTTAATATGCCCAGGGACTCAAGTAGATGTCTCCTTGTATGAATAAGACACACATTGATCATTGGAAGCTATTTTTCAAGTTACAATAAGGACTTCAGATTTGCTGTTAGATATTTGATATCAAAATTCAATGTCATCAGATCATTAGGTTAATTAATGATTAATTAATTAACTTCAGTGCCTGTAAACACCAGGAACACCAGAAGCTATGAGGCAGTTTCTGCAGCTACTGCAAATGGTCTCTCAGGTTCTGTAAGAATTTTCTCATTCCAAGTGAGCATATACATAAACTTAAAATCTATGGTTTTCCCCACATTTGGGGGAATAAAAAATTGGGGAAAGGTTGTATGTTTTTCTTCCTGCTCAGTTTATCACCTATCTTTCTATTCTAGTCCTCTAAGAATGAATACAGAATAAATATGTTGGCTAAAATGTAAGACAAGGTTATGGATAAGGGGATTGTTGCAGAAGGCTTTCTTTTACTTTAGAACTTCAAATTTAAGCAATTATCATCTTCTAAGGACCTCTATCATGTAGTGAAATCATTTGAAAGTCCTTTCCCTTCATTACAAATTCCTAAAGTCAGGGAATAGGTTTTCCCTATCCTTTTTCTTCCTCCCAACCCCAGATGCTTGAACAAAGCACAAATTGTAGAGGCAATTTAGATAAATAATAAATGAATTCCTGAAAGAAAGCTATAGAAATGAATTACCAAAATCATTTCTTTTTTGGGCTCTTGCCTCATCTGAAACCTAAATAAAAGTAACATCCTATATTGTAATCTGTACTATCTCTTCACTCCAAGGAAGATAAATACTTTTGAAGAAATTTTAATTGTTTTTCTCCCCATTTATAATTTGTAAATTCTACACTTCTAATTTTAGTGCTTTAACAAATGATTCTCCTGTATATTAGCTGTGCTATTAAGTTTTAGGGGATTACAAAAGAGTTTTATTAATTCCAATATCCTCTTAACTCTTCTGAACCACTCTAAGATTTCATGCATTAAGGTAAAATGGCCCCAAAGTAGATTCACATGCAGTTTCTTAAGACTATGGACTTGTTAACATCTCCTTAACATCTCCAAGGGGTTCCTCAACCTTTGCTGAGTTTGGTTTGTTTGAGATCTTTGCTTTACCATCTTTAGCTGTTTGTTCCATACTCTTCCCCATATGTATGTACATGCATACATGTTTTTGTTCCTACAGTGCTTCTTATTTCATCTTTTCTAATGCATGCAATTGTCCTGTTCTGTGTTATTAACAAAGGTTTATATAATAACACAACACCACCATGGAAATTCAAATATGTGGTAGAAAGTATATGAAATGATTTTCAACTCCAAACTATCTGAGCAAAATTTAAAGAGTAACCTCATCCTTCTGAAAATGATTATTCATACATTTCACTGCAGAAATATGTTTTCTCCAGATTCTCTGGGATGTTATGTAATGTATAGTATGAGCTCATTATCTTCTAAAATCTGGAACTTTGGAATTCTGAAAGGGTTTTAGATAGGAAAAAAACCCCAAAACCCTTCCATAATTAGGCTTCTTTCACCCAACTCTTAATGTTGGAGTTCCTCAAGCTTCTGTTCTTGGTCTCCTGCTTTTTTCACACAGCACACGCTTCTTAAGCAATTTTATTTACTCTTAGTAACTTCATTACATTCATAATCTATTCTTCCCAGTTCTCTATCGAAATCCCTGACCTCTCCTCTGAGCTTCAGAGCTAGTCTGGATTATTGAGGTGTAAATAAAGACAGCCCTCTCCCTTTAGAATTTGGGTGCAATTCATAAATAGACACAAGAATGTAATGGAGATCAAAACTTCAGTAACAGCTGGAAAGCTTGCTTTGAGAAAATAGCAAAAAGATAGCACCAAAAGGAAGCTAAGCCATGCATTTGCAATGACTCATTATTTTATGGGGGTAATGAGTAACATTCCTGAGTGGGAGATGAGAGTAGGAATTTCTACTTTTTGGACTGATGCAGCAATATGGGGTAAGAGAAAGAATGGTTCCCTTCACACTCTCTTAATTTTATTACCTTGTTAGCTGAAAAACATCCCAAGTGTTACTAGAGTGATCTATCTAAAATACAAAATTGATTATATCTTTCCCTTCCTTTAAATTATTCAGTGGCTCTTTGTCACCTATGATAATGTCCAAAGTTTTAGCACAGCCTATCAGCCTTCTAAACTTCCAACTTGGAAAGGAAATAACCTTCCTGTTATTTCCTGTCACTCCTTTCCTCTCTTATTTTATTCTCAATTAATATTGAACTTATTGCTATTTCATACTTCTGGCCTTTGAGCTTGCTCCACAAGGCTAAGGACTTTGTTTTGTTGGTTCGTCATAGTTTCCCAGTACCTAGGACACTCCTAGTAGCCACTCAATAAAATATTTGCTGAATATATAAGTGATTGAATGATAAAAATATTCATAACAAAAAAGTTAATATATTTGACATAAAGTGAGTATGTAAATTGATATGAACAATAAGGCCTTAATAGACAGACAATTAACCTGAATAGAAAGTCTATGAAAGAACAAATGCTAAATTTAGAGAGTGTGGTTGCTTGAATTTAAAAACACCTTTTTGTACAGTTTTAACTTCTGGAAGCATATTGATGTCTTCACATTAAAAAAAAAAACTACATTAAATCTACAAGACAGAAGGAGGAATCTAAAATTGAATACAAACAAAAACAAATGAACCCCATTATATATCAAATGAATTATATAGCTAGATTAAAAAGAAAAAAATGAACACAGGTAACTTTTTTTAATTTTAAAGTAGCTTTTTAAAGTAACTTTGAGCACAGTGCTTTACTATACAGCTTCAGTCTAGGGGAGAAAAATACATATCTTGAATTCTTCTTAGTGGATTTGTATTTCATAGTGATATGGGTAAAACAGCTCTGAACCTGTGTTATAAGTATTGTAGGACTGACCAAATCAATAAAGTGTTAATATTATTGGGTTCTCACTGTGAAAAGAAATATACAGAATGTGGAAAGGCAATAAAGAATCCTGTGGGGTTGGACTGGAATTGGAAAATTGGAAATATATATATTTTCCTAGCCTTGTCTGCTTAAAGAGTCTAGTAGCAATGACACTTCAGTAGCAATGAATATACCTAGTACCAAATCTTTATTTCTAAATACCATTCCTCATTAAAAGAAACCAGAGCTTCTTGGAGAAATGGTTGATTCCGGGGCTGGGGCAGAGCAGGTACATGGTAAGTCCAAAACATCGTATTGTGGCAGAAAGTAAGAAAATGCGCCCCCCTCAAATGGAGGTGTATCTAAAGGACACAGGGGTCAACTTGAAGGAACTCCCACTGGCCCTTCAAGTTGGACAATCTTGGACAATTGCCAAATCTTGGACAGAGAATCAATACAAATAATGAAATTAATGGATTATAACTCATTGAATAAAATAAAAATCCAAGAGCCCATCTTGATGATAAGTGGATAAACAAGGAAATAAATAAATAGAGAAGTAGGAAGAGCTCTTCTTTACAGTAGAATGCAACTGATAAGTATGAAGGGAGCAGTAGATTTGGAAAATAAACATTTTGCAAACATCATAGTAAAGATTGGTTTGGGCAAAAATCAGTTGTTGCCAAATCTTAGGAGAGTTCTCTGACTTATTTTTGCAACTTTTCTCTGAATTTTATTTTATTTCATTTTTTGGCTGCACTGGGTCTTCGTTGCTGCATGCAGGCTTTCTCTAGTTGCAGCGAGCAGGGGCTACTCTTCGTTACGGTGCACAGCCTTCTCATTGTGGTGGCTTCTCTTGTTGCAGAGCACAGGCTCTAGGTACACAGGCTTCAGTAGTTGCAGCATGCAGGCTCAGTAGTTGTGGCTCACGGGCTCTAGAGCACAGGCTCAGTAGCTGTGGCGCACGGGCTTAGTTGCTCCGCGGCATGTGGGATCCTCCTGGATCAGGAATCGAACCCATGTCCCCTGCATTGGCAGGAAGATTTATAACCACTGCACCACCAGGGAAGTCCCTCTCTACGTTTTAAAGAGAACAATTACAACTTGTTAATATGCATATATGAAAATGTTTAGATTTACTAGTAACCCAAAACAAAGTGAGACACCATTTTTTTTGCCTATTTATGTATTTATTCTTAATGATAATATCTGTACTTAAAAAGTTACAGTGACATTGATACTCTCATACTCTGGTTATTGGAGAGTAGGATGCTATTATCATATCATTTGAAAAGCAGTTTTCTGGGGACCAGGTCAGGTTCAAGACAGCAGCATAGGAAGATGCTGAGCTAACTTCCTCCTGCGGGCACACCAAAATTACAACTACTTGCAGAGCAACTATCTCTGAGAACAACCTGAAGACTAGCAGAAAAGATTTCCCACAACTAAAGATATAAAGAAGGAACCACAATGAGATGGTTGAGGGGGCAGAGACATGGTCTGGTCAGGACCCACACCCCCAATGTAGTGACCCACAAGTGGGAAAGATATCACGGCCCCGTAAGTCCTCCCAGGGTAGTGAGGAGTCTGAGCCCCATATCAGGTTCCCCAGCTAGGGCATCCTATGCAAGGAAGATAAGCTCCCAAAACTTCTGGCTTTGAAAACCAGTGAGGCGTATGTTTGGGAGAGCCAGAGGGCTGTAGGAAACTGAAACTGCTCTTATGGGTGCATGCAAAATCTCACATGCTCTGAGGCCCACTGCAGAGAGGCAGCAGTTTGAAAGGTGCCTAGGTCAGACCCACTTGCTCATCTTGGAGAGGCCTCTTGGAGAGGCAGGAGGCAGCTGGGACTCCTACTGGGGAATGAGACACTGAGGCAGCTATTCATGTGATCTTCTACTGTGCTGACACTGATGCTGGCAGGCACATTTTGGAATCCTCCTTCTAGCCTATTAGTGCTAGGGGCCTGCCCCACCCACCAGCTTGCCTGCATCACTGGCTTCGCAACTATCTAACCACCAGAGCCTGCCCTGCCCACCAGTGTGCCCACAGCAACCACACAAGGCAGGACCTCTCAGTCAGCCAGACCAGGAACCAGTCCTGCCTACCGTGTGCCCAAAGTAGCTGGCCCCACTACAGCAGAAGGGGGCATATAGCCCACATAAGGACACCCTTTGAGCATCTAGCTCTGGTGGCCAGAGGGGAGCATGCTGTTGGACTCCATAGGACATCTCCTACATAAGGCCACTTCTCCAAGATTGGGAGAGAGAAGGAACCTACCTAATACATAGAAATAAATTTGGAGACTTAGGCAAAATGAGGAGACAGGTGAATATGTTCCAAATGAAGGAACAAAACAAAACCTCGGAAAAAGAACTAAATGAAACAGAGATAAGCAATCTACCTGATAGAGTTCAAGGTAATAATCATAAAGATGTTCACCAAACTTGTGAGAAGAATGGATGAACACAGTGAGAACTGCAACAGAGTTACAAAATATAAAAAAGAACCAATCAGAGCTGAAGAATACAATAACAGAAATGGAAAATATACGAGAGGGAATCAATGGTAGAGTAGATAATATAGAAGAATGGGTAAGTGATCTAGAAGACAGAGTAGTGGATTCACACAAGCTGAATGGAAAAAAGAAGTAAAAAATTTTTAAATGAGGATAGTTTAAGGGACCTCTGGGACAACATCAGGTGTACCAACATTCACATTATATGGGTCCAAGAAGGATAAGAGAGAAAGGGCAGAGAACTTATTTGAAGAAGTAATAGCTGAAAACTTTCCTAACCTGGAGAAGGAAACAGACATCCAAGTCCAGGAAGGACAGTGTCCCAAACAGATGAACCCAAAGAGGTCCACACCAAGACCCATTATAATTAAAATGTCAAAAATTAAAATCTTAATCTTAAGAGCAGCAAGAGAAAAGCAATTAGTTACATATAAGGGAACTCCCATATCAGTTGACTTCTTGGCAGAAACTTTGCAGTCCAGAAGAAAGTGACATGATATATTCAAAGTGCTGAAAGGAAAAAACCTACAACCAAGAATACTCTACCTGGCAAGGTTATCATTCAGAATTGAAGGAGAGAGAAGAGTTTTACAGACAAAAGCTAAAAGAGTTCATCACCATTAAACCAGCCTTACAAGAAAGGTTAAAGGGAGTTCTCTAAGCAGAAAAGGCCACAACTAGAAATAATAGAATTATGAAAGAAAAAATATCACTGGTAAAGGCAAACATATAATAAAGATAGTGGATTAACCACTTACAGAGCTAGTAGACAGCTTAACATGGAGAGGGGGTAAAATTTTAGAGCTTTTAAAATGTGTTCAAACTTAAGAGATCATGAACTTAGAATAAACACCTATATACATAGGTTGTTACATATGAACCTAGTGGTAACCATAAACCAAAAACTTATAATAGATACACAAAAAATGAGAAAGGAACCCAAACATAACACTAAAGATACTCATCAAATCACAAGGGAAGAGAGCAGGAGAAGAAAAAAGGAACAGAGAAGAACTACAAAACAACCAGAAAACAGTTAACAAAATGGCAATAAGTACATGCCTATCAATAATTAATTTAAATGTAAATGGACTAAATGCTCCATACAAAACATATAAGGTGGCTGAATGGATAAAAAACAAGACACATAAATATGCTGCCTACCAAGACTCATTTTATTTTTATTTATTTGTTTTTAAAATAAATTTATTTATTTTATTTACTTATTTTTGGCTGCATTGGGTCCCTGCTGCTGCGTTCGGTCTTTTCTCTAGTTGCAGTGAGCAGAGGCCACTCCCCACTGCGGTGCACGGGCCTCTCACTGCAGTGGCCTCTCCTGCTGCGGAGCACACACTCCAGGCGTATGGGCTTCAGCAGTTGCGGCACGCAGGCTCAGCAGCTGTGGCCTGTGGGCTCTAGAGCACGGGCTGTAGAGTGCAGGCTCAGTAATTGTGGCA